>NC_091199.1:7838489-8117017 GCF_040958095.1 Procambarus clarkii | reverse complement strand
TAGGGCGAAGAATTGTTGCAGGATAAAATAAGAAGGACAAGTCTCAAGGTGGAGAGTAAAGTTGGATTCCACAAAGATTGGTGCTGGCACCTATTATGTTCATATATACATATGCTTAATGAGTCAGAGGGAATTTATAACTACACAAGAAAATTTGTGGATAATCCAAATATGCTAGGAAATATAAATAACAAATATGACTGACAGTAATAGACAAGAAATGGCAGGCGGCCAACAAATGAATGTTGGCATATGCTAAGCAATGTAAATGAAATACACTGAACATAGATCTCACACAGTTAATTATTAAGAACATCACATTAACCAAAGCCCACACAAGTACCAAGGTAAAAGACATATGCAATGTTAGCAAATATAATTTTGTCTGGATTGTATTAAAAAGTATAAAGAGATACTGTTTGCTGAATAAATTATTTATAACAAGTGCAATATCAAAGCTGGTATAAGTAACAGTTGTATGGTGTCCATACCTAAAACAGAAATCAGGAATAGTTCAGAGATATGGAAAAATGTTATGCAATTGTGTTATTGGTAACACAATGCAAGGAAAGCATTATGAAAGACAGACAAAATGAAGGTACCAAAATTAGTATATAGGCTAGAAATAAGAGAGAGAGGACGGCAATATTCAAAATTATGTCTAGGACAGAGAAGAGACACTGAAGAGATTCTAAAACCATGAGCGAACGGAACAAGATGTAGGTTTCAAATAAGGATGCAAAGATGTGGGAAATACACATGAAAGCACCTCTATCCAGAATTCAGTCATAGAAAAATGGAACACATTACAGAATTAAAGCAAAAATTATAGCAGAATTAAAAATAAATATATGCTAGACAAGTATAAAGACAACTGACCACAATGAGCATAGCTGTCATTTTGTTACTACATTCAGCTAATGAGCTATACTGTATTTCAACTACAATTGATTGAGAGGGAGGGGGGGGATTCCCAATTCTGTCCCAGTTGTATCTCCAAGCAATACTGTATTATAAATATTTTGGACACTTATTAAAATATGGACTCACAGGAGATAGCGAGAATGATTGTGGTTGGTTATAAGGTAGGATATGAGTGGGGTAAATATGTGGTTGGTTTAGGATAGGTAGGCAATTTGGCTGGTGGTGTAACAGTTGTATGGGTTGTATGTAAAGAGTTGTTTTCTCTTTCCTTGTTATTATATCGAATTCTTTTAGCTCATTCTCTTAGATCATCTCTCCTACCTCTGGTATCCCATCTTTGTTAGGAGTCTCCACTGACCTTCCCTCACCTCCCCGTCTGTCCTCTTACCTCGCTCCATCTTGCCGCCTCTAGCCCCGTCTCTCCTCTCGCCCCATCTCTCCTTTTGCCTTGCCTCTCACCCTGCCCCCCTCACCCCATCACTCCTCTCGCCCTGCCTCCCAGTCTCTCCTTGCCTTCCCCTTCACTTCCCTGTCTCTCCTCTCGTCTCGCTGCATCTTGTGTTTCAGAAACTGCGAAGATTCAAAGACATGCCACGCGACCAACAATGGTAACTAGAATTCAGATTTACAATTACAAGTTAGTACAAATGGATCCTCAAACCACGGAGGAGAGAGGAACTAGAGTAGACATGACCAAGATAAGGTACTAAGAGAACTAAAGTGAACGAGAATAAATTTTTCAAGAAAAATACGACATGTCATAGGTAGATACTAGAAAATTAAAACGGTTGCACAGGTTAGAAAGTTTCCATTGAGAGTGCATGTAGTAGATGGATGTATGAACTTCAATATAATTGCGGCAAAAATAATACACAACTTCAAAAATTACTGACATGATAAAATTATGACAATAGTTCATAAAATTTGCAGCAGGGTCCCCAAGAAACGAGGTGATGCCTAGAGATCTTCCTCCATACATACAAGGACTTGCTCTGTACCTTATTTCCTCTTGCATACAATCACACAGCCATAAAAACTTGAAGTGCATAGTTAAATTATGCAAAGCATCAACAGACCAATATGACAGAAAAGAGCAAAATTGTTTTAATCCACATTTCCCAAAAAAAGCTTATACTTCCCTATTTCAACTTACTAATGTACATTTTTATATCTAGTCAAACAGAGTGCAAACTTCTGATTTGTTTAGCCTACATGGATGATATAAAAGCACTAATGTGAGTATACAGGCAAGGCAACTTAATTCATCACAAGTTTATAAATAATCCTTACAAGAAAGTCTACAGAAGGAGAAAATCTTTTCAATATACAGTGTTATGAAGTTTTATAAGACACGTGAAATATATCTAAGAGAAATATATATACTACAAAATAAAAGTAGTGCAATATAATAAGGGCCACAACTAACCTTGACGGCATAAACTTCATCCGTTCCTTTTAGTTCAGCTAACATAACTTTGCCAAAGCTTCCCTTGCCCAGTACTTTGATGAAGTTGAAGTCGTCTAACCCGAGCTTCTTCCCACCGAGCACCATGTCTAAGTCAGTGTCTAGTGTTCTCGCTGTTGCCAAGGAAATCTCTCATTAGGCAGGTAATACTTGAACAATTGTTTTTTTAACGTAACTTTGAATTTTATCATTAAGAATCACATTTCTTAGTGCTTTAATGTGAGATTTATAGAACACTGAATCTGAAAATAATTTAAAATCAAAAATAAAAAAAGTAAAAATCGGGTAATTTCGGTTTCCATGTATTCAGGTACTGATAGTACTTGTGTGGATGGTTAGTACTGTTCAAAGCACAAACCCCTCATATTATCCTCAAAAATTTTCATTCACAAAATTATAGTAAGATTTTTAATGTGTCAACTCTCTTGCTTATTTTTATTAAAAAAAAAATATTAGCTTCAAATAAATATTCCCACTATTTATTGGCATATTTATTCAATCATCCCTCAAAGTTCTTTTGTGCCATCACTTCCCCTGACTGTTGTACAGAAGTCTTTCTTTCTTTCTTTCTTTCTCGGTCTCTGTATCCTGCCGTCAGGATTTAATGCCTTTTTTTTTTTATACTCGGTTAACATTAAAAGAAAAACTTTTATCACTACTTTATATTATATTAATTGTAAGGATAGTTAGTTTTGTGCCTCTGCAATTTACAGCAAGTAAAATACTGTACTTTAATTACACATCTAGAAACAATCTTTCGAAAGTGGTATTTAAATACCATCACCATTCTTCCTCCGCATACTGAAATCCTCCCAAAGAAGGAAGTGCTACTTTCTTTGAAAATACAAATTACTAAATTACAAAGGAAGTAACGTGCCAATTACTAAGATTTTGCCAATTTTTCAGACAATACCATTCAAAACTAGGTTTGCAATATGTAAATACAGCATGCTGTTAGCTACACCATTATCCCCAAGCACACTATTTCTACCCCCATTACTTCAAACAGCTTCATACATTACTATGAGGGAGGAAACATCATTTAGAATTAGTTCATCTAAAGTGTGCTTGTTGCTACCAGCACCAACATCTGTAAATTGGCTTATGCATCCACCACCACAACCCAACAGCTGGCTATTACTCACGCTTTAAATCCTGTTCTTCCTCTGGACATCGATCTTTCATTTTCTCTTCCATAAATCTTTGAGCTTCAATCCGTAGTCTTAGTTCTTCCTCCTTCATTGTTCCTAGCTCCTCTATCTCACTGATACTTCCTGGAACACTCACAGAGGCTGTGGCTGATGCAGGTAATTTCGATGGCTCACTGATAGACTGAGGAGAAATTTTCCATTAAAAATATTTAACATATATATGTTATCTTGGTTACAAATAGGTAGTGCATCTTTAGTCCTGCATGCTTCAATTAAATTATGGGAAATGCCTTACAGTACAGTGGGCTCTGCTTATATGGTATGATTGTGAACACAGTGGAAAAAAGTAAAAAAATGTTTCTGGGTTGATGTTTTATGAAATTACTTTTTAATTAATAAACTAGAAAAAGTAACAGTTTTGTTGCTAATGAATGACTCACTGGAACAAACCCATGAGTTGGCCACACATTAAAATTACAAATGGTGAAAATTTTAGCCATGGGCATTTAAAAACTACTGTATAAAACCTAGAGTATCTACTGCACAGGCACCAACCCAGTCAGACTCCCCTTTAATTTGACATGCTGACTACTGTATTAATTATTTAATTGAAAATTTATTAAAGTACTGAAATAATTCTGTACATATGCCATATGTACAGTGCATACGAGGTGTTGCTTCATCACCCTCTGATGCCAGAAACTTTAAGGATTGGTAAAAAATATAGTATTTACTTTAAAAATTAACTACAGTAATATGATGCAACCCCATCACCTACCATTATGTGACAATAACATTCTTTCCACAAAGGGCAAACTTGGGTTGGTATATAAAACGTTACTGCATCACTTAAAGGCGAGTGAATGGTGAAGAGTGAATGGGCCCTATGGATGTTGTGATGAACATACATGGGGTGCTATAAGAAAATGATGCAGCAAGAAATGTGCAATGGAAGAATGTATTAATAATACCCACTTTAAGTACAAGGATACAGTGATATAGTGTGATATACAAGTGTGGTCTATGGTCATGGATTCATTACAATTAAGATATTAAACAAAAGTCAAACTTACCTTCTTTTTACGTTTCCCTGACTCATCTTGAGGACGTATTCCCATGGCTGTGAGGATTTCAGATAATTGTTTTACATCTATTCCACAATTGTTGGCTACATTCTTCTGGCATCTCTTGTGAACATTCATATTGCATACTGAAAGACATGAAAATATGTTACTCTCACCACTCCTAAAATATATGGGGAAAAAAAAAAGAACTGCAGTAAAAAATTATCAAATGAACACAAACCAAGCTGCTTAAAATAATTGCTTACAGAAATATATGTGGAGGCACATTACTACTACTTATCAGTATTCCAAATGTAAATACTTCCAAAAAATCTCTCAAATAAAAACTTTGATTAGTATGTAATAGTGTACATACCCAGCATAGTTTTATACTATAATTTTTTCCAAATGTAAGCCTTTCATATTTCATGTTTTGAGTTAGGGGAGGTTCTGTCATCTTGGTTTGCATACAATTGCCAAATTTACAATGGCCTCCTCTGCTGCCACTGCTTTGGCCATCGATAGGCAGGTCTGTCCGGCCTCGATTCATTTGGCTTCTAATGGAGCTTCTTGGCTCCATCAGTATGAGCCCCTGCACGATCTCTGGCCTGCATGCACCAATGGACTGTGATGTTCGTCCTTCAGAGTCAAAGATGACCATGACTTCAATATATCAGGTCGAAAGTCGATGGCCCTTTGTCAAATGATGGGGGCTGGTAGAGGTGCTTTCAAGGGAGTGGCGCCTTCTATCCCCTCATTGCTGCACCTCTTTCTTTGGAATGTGTTGGAGGGCTCAGGGGTGTCCTTTGTTGATATTGTCTTCCTTTGCACTCGCAGAGAGCTATGGAGGAAATGATGCCGTTTTCCAGCCGAATGCTTTGCTTTATTGCAGTCAATATTGGTTTGGAGCGAGACGTAATAAGAGACTTCACGTAGTCAAAGTAACCAGTGGTCGTTTGACTTGTCAGTGATTAGTTAAAATTGGCAGTGTTATTTAATTACAGGGCACCCCATTGCTGACCGAGTCCTTAGTGAGAAGCTGAGGAATCAGAACCTATTGGAGACAACAAATCTCTTTTATAACATTGGAAATATGTTAAAACTGGCCAAGTTCTTACCTTCACACTGGAGACCCTGACGAATAAGGCCATAAAGCAATGAGCCACAATGGTCGCAGAACGTAAACCGCTTGTATGAGTGAACAGAAAACCGGTGCGGCACATTGACATTGAACCGTTGCTGACCACTTCCCTGTGAGCAAAACAATTTTTGTAGTCAGGTCCTGATTCACCAGTGTAGTAGTTTTTTTATTTTAAAATAAATAAATCATTTCTTTCTTCCCTGAAAATGTAATAATAAAATATAATGAGAATATCAGATTAAGAAAGTAAACACAGAAAATAGGCATACGAGTGCTTGAGGGAGTTAAGAAAATAAAACAGTTGAGAGGATAAATACAAATTTATAGGCTCAAAGTATTTCTAGAGACTATTCATCAACTGTACATAAACACATGGAGACCTCCAACATGTACACAAGTCATGGGCAATGGAAACTGTTAAGCCTATCCCCCCATGTAAACAAATCAAGGGGTAGTGGTGAGCCTATCACAAGTTGAATGCATAAAATTGACCACTGATCAACTTTAGGTCAAGTGAAGAACCAATTCCAAATAAAAACTATTATATAAAAGGTGACACAAACTGGACTGCCTTGGAGGCTAATACATAAAATGGCTATGAAAACATTCAAGAACGTTATGATTAAATTTTTGATGTCTTGGCACCTGGATATTCAGCACAAATTCAGCTCTACCTCTATTCCAGTAACTAAACACTGATATTTAACATATGCACACACACACACACTCCACTTGATGGTGGAGGCCAAAACCGTCAGTAATTTCAAAGCGTTATATGGCAGAGTGCTTGGAAGACAGGATACCACAAGCATAGCTCTCCTGTAACTACACTTAGGTAATTAAATATTACCTTATATCACTAATTATAGGCAGTTAAAAAGGTAAAAACTGCCCCACAAGGGCAACAATAAATGGAGTGAAGAAAATTATGTTTTTTTTTCTTTTAGAAAAGATGCAGCTATGTGTATACAATCAAACCTTGTTCAGGCAGATTACAGTAAGCCAGAACCCTTTGACGGATGGGAAAGAACTTGCTAATAGATGAACACTTAGCACCTGCCTTGCCAAGCTGTGATGGTTAGCTGGCCAACTCAGACACTTCGCATTACTTTTTCTATTATCCTGCCTTTATCAATATATATTAATAAAAAGATGCTATATATTTTTGGCAATGGGTTTCATTACCAAACTATTCTCTAAAAGTTTGTAAAGAGTGCTAATTAAAAAAAATATATCGAGGTGTCATAGCTTTATACTGCAATTGGGCACATTTCATTCATGTATCTTTTCTTCAATGATTGTGTAGCAGGACTTACTGGTATTCAATAATTTTCACACTTTTAATATTTCACTTTGTGAATTAAAAAAAATTTCTTCCTGCAAGGATAATCAAGCTAAACTAGGTAGTGGGAAGAGGAGTTAACTTGGATTTTTTTTTTTTTAATTTACTGAAAAGAGCAAGCTAGCCTGGGGAACAAGACAAAGTTACACATCAGAACTAGTACAGTTTTTCAAAACTGGAGTTCAGGCCCAAGCAACACTGTACTGGTGGCAATGGTTCCAATACTCAGGGAACCATAACACGAGTAGTTAGATGTGGGAAGTGGAATACACAGCAGCTGAGTGTAGGAGTGCTATAGTGTTTATTTTGTATTGCATACAGCATTATTGTACAGAACATTCATATTCCAAATACAGAGGAAAACAAGAACTAATGGGGACAAACTGTGTATATACAGTTTGTCCCCAAACCAGAATCTATCTGACCCCAATTAGTGTGCCCAAACAAGGATACAACACTACTGTATACTGCACATGCACTCAGATATACAGTACAATGTTGAATATAATCAGACAAAGAAAATCCGTATGTGCTGTGATGAGGATCCAAAGTATGTACTGAGGTAGTGATGAGGTAATGCGTGGGGGACTACCCACTGCATAGGTTCGAATCCTCATCACAGCTCCTATGGATTTTTCTCATTGATACATCACAGTGCGTATACCCTGTATAATTATACTGTACAGAACATGCACCGAGACAAAAGGTAATACCTTTACAGATGGCTCCTCTGAGATTTGGTCTATACTCTTGCTTCCTGGACATCGTGTGACGACAGACTGGTGACAACGTTTGTGAATAACGCAGGTGCATACTTGACATTGGTAACCCTGCTTCCCTAAACCCCATATAAAATCTCTGCAGTGCGAACAAAAGGTTGGCTGTCGTAGGAAAGTAGCCATGAACTTGTGACCATTGACCTGAAAGGAAATTCAGTATTAAAATTTATTATGGACCATTTCAAAGATTCTTAATGACTGCATTTATTCACATTTTTACCTAAAACAATATTACTTTGAATTTTTTCTGAACCATGTTACTCCACCAGTAGTTACCAACATGAGTTTAATCTCTATAAAGAAGTGTCACCAGGTTGAGAGCCTTCCTACTACAATATTCACTTATGTCAATGCCAATGACTCACCCAAGATTAAAGTACAATATACCTTATACTTCCCATCCTACCTTGAGAATTTTTTCTTCATGCCATATGCAAACTACACATCTTGCCCCCAACAACTTGAAACATCCTTATTCTTGCCATCTGCCCCTTTATTTATATTAGGTATAGTGTCTGAACATCCACTGTAATTGTACAAGAAAAGTTGCCTACTGAACAGTGTATAACTTTGCATTATTTAACATATTGCTCTACAGATGGTTCTTGATTGATTGAAGATCAACAGGGTCAGGGAGAAGCATACAGTACTGTATACAGTAGATACTGTATACAGTATACTACGTATACTGTATACAGTAGGAGAGTATACAGTACTGCAGAGTAGTTCATCCCCCATGATGGCTGTGGAATGATGCTATTATCAACCAAACTTCCATTATGGTGATATGCTTGTGAGCTTCCCATAGCCATAGTTTTTCTTCCTAGACATCACCAAAGGCCCTGGTATGTAATTTTGTAAAAAAAAAAAAAAAAAAAAAAAAAAATAGAAAAAAAATAAAAAAAATAGAAATCTCGTCAAAATCTGACGTGGCAAATTCATATCCAATTCAATTAAAGTACATTATAGTACACCATATTCCCTACAAATACTAAAATCATAAATAATTAATAAGAATTCTTCCATTTTTTACCAAGTGCTCAAACTTTAAGCACATATCTTCACCAGCAACCCAGTTTTTTTTTTTTAACAAGCCTCACCATAAAAATCATACAGCAACATGCTGTATTTCTAAAATACTTACTTATTACCATAATTATTTTTAATGTTACATTAAAAATTTAAATTATTTGCAGCTTTCCAGCCACTAACTTTTAATTTAAAGAACTGTCATCAAAGATGCAAGAGCCATACCTGATGAACTCGCCGCCTCATCGCTCCACGTCGGCGGTTGAAACCCTGCCGTTCCCTGAATTCTCGTGGGCGGATACTTCCATCTTCTGGTTCGGCCCATTTTAATTCAATTACAACATGTAGCTTCCCCTGAGGTTCTAGGTCCACCTGTGGGAAGATCATGTATTTAAACGACAACAAGTTGCAATAAGGTGGCTAAAAATTAGACACCCAACCCACAAATCTGAAAAATAAAGACACTGACAATGTTTTGGTCCACCCTGGACCATTATAGGACTTGATAAGGGTGCAGGATGGACTGAAACATCATCATACAGTACATTCGGCTTTTTTAACACAAAACGTTTAAATTGAAATGTGGTTAACATTTCATATACTGTACCTAATGCTTGCTGTAGTCAATGATGGAAAAACCTTGCATAAAGTCAGTAAAACTTTCACAAAAAATATATTATAAGCAACTGAGGGAAAACAAAATGTGCTATCCAACTTTCATCTAATTAATATATTCATCCTAAAGCCCTCAAAGTGTTTACAAATACTGTTTAAAACAAATTACAAGTTCTCTTTTTTTTCCTGGTACCTACACAGTATCCACACAAACACACATGAGCATTGCTAGGCAAGTACAGGCTGATGTAGCACAGTACAAGTATACAAAAAGAAATGTAACTTGTGTATCTTCATTAACATCTTATCAATATCCTCTTGCAACTTGTCAGCAAGATCGGTGACCATCCTTAACTTCAATACCAATATGATGGGACTATCAGTATTAACATCCAGCTATCTCTACTACGATTGCTTCTTTTTCCACCCCCCAGTAACATGGTTGTGTTAAACAGCTTCACAATATCTCATGCCATTTTGTGTTGCCTCATGTAGAACCCCCACAAAACTTTTATATGAATCAAGCATTGAATATAATGTTATGTCCATTTCAGGTGGGGCCCTCCGTAGCTCCCAAGCTAACCACTGGTCAAAGCCAAGCTCTAAGGGAGATGTCCCAGGCCCCCCGAGGCTCACTCTTGTCTACTGGAAACCACTACACCAAAATCTACTGAACTGGCTCTTTACAAAACGAGGAAAGTCTAGGGATCAGAGATCAACCCAAAACTGAGAAAAAAAGATCAGAAAACTTGCGTGCAAAAAACCCGCAATGTGCCTCACTGCCACACCGTAGCAGCTCAGGTCACCTGGAGTCCTGGCCAGCCTGCCTTCTGACTTGTCTATCCCCTAAAATGAACCCCACTACTCCACGGGAAATAACAGAATATGGTGGGAACAGGAATCTGTCCCCCTGAAAAAGAACAAATCAGTTAAAAAAAAATTGCAACCAGGGCTTACCAATAGGAGATGGTGAAAAACACCATTTCACTATACTTTCACTAGTGAAAAACACTAATGCCTGAAGGCACGCATTAGAAAGAATTTTTTCCGTGTCAGAGTAGTTAACAAATGGAATGCATTAAGTAGTAATGTGGCGGAGGCTGATGCCATATACAGTTTCAAATGAAGGCATGACAAGAGCCCAATAGGCTCAGGAATCTGTACACCAGTTGATTGACAGTTGAGAAGCGGGACCAAAGAGCCAGAGCTAAACCCCCGCAAGGACAACTAGGCGAGTACATAAAAATGCAAATCAGGCAGGTTAAGGCCAAGGTACATTCCAGGTTTAACCAAAGGTTATAAACCAGGTGCACTACCCAGAACAAGCCCTGATCTTGAACATCAGCTAAGCAGGGAAGAAATGTAGAGCATGTAGGTAGGCCAAAATCAAGAAACACACAATCCCTCCCCCTTTCCCCAGCAGAAACTACTAGAGCCTGACAGGGGAGGTCAAGTGAAGATTTACAGGGAACCACAAAGCCACAGTCACCACTCAAAATCCTGAAGACCAACTACTCAGCAAAGGTACGAACCCAGAAAAAAACAACACAATAGCCGGGGAAAACTTGAAAAGATTGGATAAGGACCTCAACCAGCAAGCAAAACCTGATAAAGAATCTAACAGCTTATTCTCCAACAATGGCCAAATACTTATTTATTCAACTATCAACCCCCCTGTTCATGAAATGAAAAGATGTTACACAAGTCACTAGAACATTTATTCAAGAATGCTTCAGTGACATTCTGTTTGAATTGTATCTCTGTAAATGCTTACCCTATGTATTGCAAATACAAATAATTGCCAACAGAACCTAAACACCTAACCTAAGCTGTGCCTAATCTATGCTTAACTACACACAAAATTCTAATATATAACATTAATTTATGTTTAAGAAAATAAAGATTTTGAATACACAGTACATTAAATTGATGATTGCATCTTTGGGGTTGGCCACTGCTTCAATGAGCATTGCCAGAAGGAAAGTTGGAAACCAAATCTGGCAAGGAAAGGGGAAATCCCCAGGACTATCAAATTCCAGAATTCTAGAGGCCTAGAAGCTGAAAAGAAGGCTTAAGCCAGTGGCAACCCAGCAAGTAAATGAATAAAGATCCAAAACCGATGTGTGGTCACCAATAGGTAACTGAGAGGCAATTATTGAGTCAGTTATAAATCGCTAGAAGACATGGCATAAAGAGCTAGATCTCACTCCCCCATAGTCACTAATAGGTAAGCACTGCCACAGAGTAGGAACTAAGGCAGGTCCAGGCAAAGAAAGCACAATCAGAAACAATACCACAGATCAGCAATGGGGCAAAACCGAGCAACAGACTCAGGCCCTGAAAACACAACTTCTGAGAAAAGTTGTAGTAGTCCAGCTCATATTGGGACAGCGGTACAAGAAAATATATCCATTCTGACTTCTGATCAACAAAATGGGAGGGCCAGAAACAAACAAAATGATTGTCAAAAGGCAGTCAATAACTTTTGTAGCAACCCAAAATCCCCTAATAACCTCCAGCCACAGAAGCAAAGGGGCCTGGGACCTGGAAGAGGGACAAGACATTATATCAACCAAAGCAGTCATGAAATCCAGGAAGGTTAGTCACCAGACACATCCCAAGGATGAAAGAGAGCAAAACAAGGGAAAATATGCTCAGCGGCCTCTGTCAAAACTTCAGCTGAGGCAGGTGGTGTAGCCACTTCCTGCAGCCCCAGATCTGACTGCCTGCAGATCTATGACCCACAGCCTCTTAGGAGTCCAAATGAAGGGTATAAACTGAAAAGCCAACTGAACAGACTCCAGATGAACCAGACACTTAACAGCCAAAGCAGAAGTTGGAGGGAATTTGGCAATTGTGACCCAAATAAGCCACTCTAAATCATCATAAATAACAAGAGGATCTGCAGCAGTTCCTTTTCTGCAACACACGGTCTCACAAACTGGCCACAAGCTGATAGGCCTGGAAAGCATTTGACAAAACAGATGTCTACTAGTAACATTTAAAAATAACAAGTAAACAGTATATTTTAGTTACAGTGCATTATTTGCACATATATTATTACAGATATCAGACTTTTAAAAAAAAATTATTTTGTTTATACCATTCATAATATTCAGCAGCACTGTACAGGTTAATGAGTAGGTATGTTACACAGTGCTACCAATATTCAGATTGTATCCAGCATATTTATTGCATTATGGAATTTCTTTCTTAAAATAGTTAATAAACATCATTTAGAACATTTGGTCAGCTGCTCCACCATTTTGGACCATTCATTTGCCAAGCATGTCTACTGAGTAGCACAAGCTCTGAAAACAGAGATGGCTGGCTACTTTTTACTCACGTGGTATGCCATGCACGGAGCCTGAAGTAAATTACAATGATACTGATAAAGTTGGGAATCAATACACTAATGGCCTAGAAAACCCAAACAAGTACAGTGGATCCCTTGAGCAAGCAACATGGCTTGGGAAGAGCAGTGTTGTGGGGACGAGAGGAAGCCCTCAATACCATAAATTGGTACCAGTGATGGGCATCAATCAGTGAGGCACAGTTGAAATGGGTCCCACACCATCCCCACACTGCTTGCAGAAGGGGTGGGGTGCAGGGTAAATGGGTCCCACACCATCCCCACACTGCTTGCAGAAGGGGTGGGGTGCAGGGTAAATGGGTCCCACACCATCCCCACACTGCTTGCAGAAGGGGTGGGGTGCAGGTTAAATGGGTCCCACACCATCCCCACACTGCTTGCAGAAGGGGATGGGTGCAGGGTAAATGGGTCCCTCATCATCCCCACACCACTTACAGAATGATACCTGCCACACTACATGTTCCAGGCATTTCTATTTATACATGTGCATGCTATTGTGTATTTTCACAAACTTATAAAGGATACCTAACCAGTATCATGAAAGCTAAGTGGCTTCCATAATTGAAAACAAAAGCTACAAGAAGTTAGAGATGTTAAATATACCAAAACTAGAAGTTAAAGAGGTAATATGATCATCAAGTACAAAATAATAACAGGAATCAACAAAATTTACGAAGAAGTCTTGAAAACTGCAACTTCTCATATTCAAGTTAGTAACATTCTCAGTGGACTAATAATATTTATACAGTATTAGGTTTATTGCAAAATTGATACTGTTGAATGAATTGAAAAAAGAAACTCATTATTAAAATTACACCAGAATGAATGCTGAATAAAATTACTTGTTTCAATATTTTTTTTAATATAACACGAGTTTCTTGCATTTTTTTTGTGTCAATCTATGCACTTTTGTAGATGCTATACATTTTCTAAGAACACATGTCCAAAGACCATAAACGTTATGCTATCCATCTTTTTACAGTATCTGAGTAATCTGTAAAAAGTAATAAGGTACTATCAGTATCAGTCAAAATAATGGGATCGGTACACCTCTATTAAAAGGCCCGCTAGTAATTTCAGATTTGCACATTGAACAAGCCATTACTTTAATGTCAAGGAACATTGTATGCAAAATACACCAACCTTAATTACACAACTGAATTTTTTGTATACACTAGATCAGTATCCATAACTCATTTCTAATAATGTACAGTACCCTAAAGTATTCATTAATAATGCTAAAAGTTTTCATATTAAATAAAAATACCAAAATACCGGAATAAGTTACAAAAATAACATTGTACCAAGAGACTGAAGTTGGATAAATTTCTTAATTCATTAGAAAACACTATCCCAATTTATGACAAAACAGAATTTAAATATTTGCCCATTTCAAATCTGTATTCCAATACTGTATTCCAAAGAGATGGGTAAAGTATTGCCATTCATCCAATTCCTATGTGTACTGTACTGCCAGTTCTCATTCAGTGACCCAGGGTAGACAGACTCTGTATGGACATTTCATCATTATGCAAAGTGCAGATCAGTACGATGACTAAAGACATGCACTTCCATTCACTAACATTCTCTCCAAGTACTTTTTCTCATTTCCCTAACAGATGTAGACAAGGACAAAGTCACAAACTATATTATATACCGTACCATACTTTGCAGATGTCACTAGGATTTGTATGGTGTGTAGACAATATAGAAGACACAGCAAACCTCTAAACTGATTTAACTCAGATTGTTTAACGAGCCACACAAAACATGTTTTCTGTGACTCGCTTAAACCAGCTTCTGCACTACGATAAACACGAATATAAAAAATGGAAACCCCCATATAAAATGCAGTTAAATCACACAATACAGTACATACAAAGAATAACCAATACACTATAAATGATTTGAGATCTTTCTTACTTTTAACAATACACTGTAGCAATAACTACTTGGAAAAATGACTGGTTGGATAACACGACCCTTTTAAACAAGATATGCCAAACCAATGATAGTATAGGGTATTTCTTAAATCACTAGTACTCTAAGGTGGAATATTACTGTATGATAACAGACCTATTTAAAACTGGCAAAGTTGTTGACCTGGAGAATGTACAGAGATCTTTTACTCCCCAAATCTATTCATTACAACATTTAAATTATTGGGAATATTTAAAATGTCTAAATCTGTATTCTCTAGATTGCAGTCAAGCGATACATAATAATTTAATTTACTCTTGGAATAAGGGACTGGTTTCAAATCTGCATACAGAAATAAATCTTTAAAAATAAATCTTAATGAGACAAGAGGCATAGCAAGAAGTGCAAAATAGCCCCAATGAAATACAAAGTAGAGGGGCATTTGGTTCATTGAGATAATTCTATCAACTTTAAAGAACCAACACTTTCCAACACTAACTCTCTAAACACAAGAGGGGCAAAACTGGCCAATGCCTCATTTTATTCAACAAAGAACTTGATGAAACACCTTCAAAGGACACCTGATCAACCAGGCAGTGATTCCTAGTCAGAATGTGAGCAGTGGCATCTAACAGCCTGGTTGACCAAATCACCAACCAGGAGGCCTGGTCAGAGACTGGGTCACATGGACAGTGATTACTGGAATCAACAAAATGTAGACAAAAGGTAATAGACCCTCCACAATAGTTTCACTCCATGCCCTCCATAATCACCCAGACATCCAACGACAGAATTCATTACATCATACTATACAGTATATCGATGTATACAGTAAGTACCATCACCTTTTTAAACTTTTGAGGAAGTTACTCAATTCATAACTATTCAAATTAATATACACTGTACTATATTGTATTAAAATCACATTTTTGAGTAGCAAGCTTGCAATGGCAGTAACACCCAGTTACTGGTTACAATTTTGGGTAATTACTAGTATCTTACGTAGTTTCAGCTGGGAAACCATTACAGGGAGGCTGAAAAGAAATAACAGAAGCTAAAGCACTCGTATCAAACTGAATGCAAATAGAATGGAAAGCCATAAGAAAGGGAAAAAAAAAGTCCAACAATGTAATGAAATGCCCCATTCTGGCGAGTCCCTCAGTGGCATCCTGAGTGACTTGGCCTGGAACCCTCCAATCCTAAGGCTCTTAATAAAATGTGAGCATTTACCAGAGACCAGTCAGAATCTGGCACCCTCAAACCCATAGACAAGTCAAGGGACACAAGATCACCACAGTACCAAAGACAAAACAACCAGTAAGGTACAATGCACCTAAGCTACTGTAACAACTGCTTGCACAACATTTGCAACCCTATTTGCCTAAACACACAACACTCATCAAACCTATAAATTAGTATTTACCTGAAATTAGTATTATTGTACTAAGTACAGTACTATACAATAACTAATATCTATGGTTATGAATAAATTATGAAAGTCAGGCTCCAGACCAAGTGTTGGAACTCTTAGGGTTTATTTAATAAGTACCTCAGTGGCATCCCGAGTGCCTCACCTGGAACCCTTCAGGCGAGTTTGCATACCTCTGGGGTATGCAATCATCATTAAAAGTTAAAATACCTACTAAAAATCTAAATAAGTTGAATTAAGGAGGAGGATAAACTAAAAGAACTGAAAATTATACACAAGGCCCGAGTTAATTTTTCTGTACTAATACATTATACAGCCCTTAAGACACCTCCTGGCAGCATACTATTTCGTAACTGAAAAAAATTTATATCATGTCAAAAGAACCAAACTCTTCTGCCTCAGAAAGGCAAAGAACCACTCAGCAATGAATAACCACCCAAAAGTTAGCCTTGCAGTCATGAAGCCAACATGCAGAGTAACTACTATGCCCTCTTTACTTGAAGCCTTTCACACATCAGCTGATAATAAGTAGCTGCTAGTAACCACACTGCTGGCACAGCTGGCAGCATCCACTTCATGTTGATAAAACTAGAGCCGTGCACTGGGAGCATCATGTGCCCAGATTTAAGAGCACTTCACAGCTAAGTGGCAGGAGAGGATACTCACAAGTGAGAGGACTCGGGGTTAAATTCCAAGGTGATTATAACTCGTGCATCAGACACTTTGCCTGTCTGAACTCTGATGATTTTAGGTAACCATCATAGGTAGGACTGCCTGTTGATTCCAAGGATCAATGTCCCCCACAGCCCAGTCTCTGACCAGGTATTCTGGTGGCTGGTCTGATCAACCAGGCTGTCGATGCAGTTGCTCAATCAGGCTGCTCAACAGCCTGGTTGATCAGGTGTCATTTGAAGGTGTCTGTCAAGTTCTCTTTTGAACACAGAGGTTGGCCAAGTATGCCGGTATGTGTAGGGAAAGTGTTACAATGTCATGGGCATTTGATGTTGATAGAGTTCTTTCACAGGATGCCTATAATGCCTCTTTTCAGTGGAGCTATTTTTTCCATCCTGCCATGCCTTTTGCTCTCATGTGGTGGTATTTCAGTGTGCAGATTTAGAACCAGTCCTCCTAATATTTTCCAAGTGTAAATTATTATGTATCTCTCCCACCTGCTCTCCTGGGAATACAGTACACATTTTAAAAATTTAGCCGGTTCCAATAATTTAGACGTTTTCCGAGTGGATTCTAGCACACACTCCAGGTCAGCAGTCTCTCCACCTTTGAATGGGGTTGTTAAGAGTACAATAACATTCAACTCTAGAAAGTACTAATGTCTTGAAAGTAACATTGGTATGACATCTCTTATTTGAAAGGTTCATGTTATCCAGCATGTCATTTTTCTTGCAGTTGTGATAGCAACTTTATTGTGTTCTTTAAAAGTAAGCCCTTCCGTCATAAGTACTGTACTCCTAAATCTTTTACATCGCTTTTTCTTTCAATAGTGTGGTTCGAGTTTTATATGTGGTTTCTGCTTTTATATTTTTTTCCATCGCAGTAATTGGAACTTATCCACATAAAACATGTCACTTTTTGTGGTCCATTGAAAGATTTGATTAACATCATATTAGAGGTTTGCTGTGGCCTCAATATTGTCTAATCTCATGAAAGTGTTATCCGCAAAGGATGATATAGTACTATAGTTAGTATCTTCGTCTGTCTGATATGAGGAAGAGGAAAAGTACCAGAGCAAGCACAGTATCTTGGGGGGACTGAGCTTTCATGGTGGATGAGTCAGATTTTACTTTTTTGACTATTACATTCTGGGTTCTGTTTCTTGGGAAATTAAGTGTTATCTCCGTACTTTGCCAGTAATTCCTTTTGTGCACATTATGTGTACTGTACAGTAACACCATGGACAGTAACAGTACAGTAACACCATGGACAGTAACAGTACAGTAACACCATGGACAGCACACTGGACTTGATCCTGTGGTCTTGGGTTCGATCCCAGGCGCTGGCGAGAAACAATGGGCAGAGTTTCTTTCACCCTATGCCCCTGTTACCTAGCAGTAAAATAGGTACCTGGGTGTTAGTCAGCTGTCACGGGCTGCTTCCTGGGGGTGGAGGCCTGGTCGAGGACCAGGCCGCGGGGACACTAAAAAGCCCCGAAATCATCTCTAAGATAACCTCAAGAAGATGGTCACATTTGTCAAAAGCTTCTGCAAAATCTGTGTATATTACATCAGCATTTTGTTTGTCTTCCATGGCATCTATGGCTATGTCATAGTGGTCTAGCAATTGTAACGAGCAGGAGAGCACCCCCCCCCCCATTCTAAACCCATGTTGCCCAGGCTATGACAAGTATTGTAGACATGTAGACATTGTTACCTCTATCCTCTTTTTTTTGCATTTGTAATTTTATTTATTACATGTCAACCATGTGTTTTATTACTGCATTAGCAATATTATCAGCACTCCAATGAAGTTATAATTTGGTCGTAGGTAAGAAATGATGTCTTAAAATAAAAAATCAGTGCAGTGCACAGAGGAAGGCATGGGCAGATACAGCCAGTTCCCGTAAATATATGTACCCGCAGTATACTGTGCAGTGCTTTTACCACATTGGCAAGACGGTACTCTCATGCATTTTAACAAATAATTATTTGCCAGTACTCTCCAATATTTGTTTAGCAATAATTTGAAATATTGTATATTTCCTTTTTATCATATTTTTTTAATTATACTTACAAAACACTAGTGAAAGACTAGTCATGTCCCTACATCATTCTGAGCATCAATATTTCAATTCAGAACCTATCCAGTTCTTTCATTCAATACACAGTAAAGACAAATATAGGTACTGTATAGAAAAATAAAATAGTTTATTAACGTCAAAACAAGAAATACCTTTTGTAACCATGTGTTTTATGTGTGTGGCAGAGGTGGGCTCACCTTCCCCACATGCAGCAGTTGTTGTGTTCAGCAGCATCCAATTGTGGATATTTAGCACTCCTTACTGCCGCCCTAGAACACGTCTTACCTGAAGCAGAACACTGGAGTATTCACAAACTTATAACCGATTCTATATTTTTATATATTACTGTACTAACTGTATTTTTTCTTGGTTATATTCTTCGGCTATACTCACAGAATAACCTTCATCAAGTATACCATGTAACTCAAACCTATGCTACTTGCTAGGTAGTTTTTCTAAAGTTTACTGGTCTTGAGCATCATACAGTATTTTACTAAACTTAATGAGTTTAAAGTAAAAAGAAGAAAAAAATGCTACAACTATAACTCATGGATTATAAAGTTAATGACCCACACAAGAGAACACAGATCAAAGACTATCTGTGGATAATTTCACGAGTTCTATTTTCACAGCCTGATCTTGCAATATTTTCAAAGTAAATAGTACTTACTATATATAAAGAGATCTCTCTCAGTAGCCCTTTGCCAACAACAAATGTGATTAGAAAATCCAGTACAAATCCAGAGATACTGCTAGGAACACCATGGAAGGCAAAAAATATAAAAATCTGCAGACTTCACACTACATCACTGGAACATTTCACAAAAGAAGGGTAAATGGAGTCAACTATGCCCATGATGTGACCTTCGTGTAGTGGGTGAAGCTGTGGACATCAGAAACAAAGTTCTATACGAGTACTGAATCAAGATTCTTCAAATGGATCAGTCTGAAGGTGACATATGGGCTGGGCGTACTGCGAGGTTCAAATAAAGATATACAGGTAATATTTTCTAATGATGGATTCATAGTACAGTATCTGCAGCTGACTTTGATGGCTGATGTTTTTTAGTACAATTTTTTTTTTTTTTTTTTTGCCAAATTTTTCTTTTGCCTTACAATTTTTTTTAAAACAAAAATATTTGTCATTTTGTTATTTGCACAATATATTTTAGTGACTAATGGTGGTACACCTAGAAACATACCATACCACTGCTACAACCGTAATACCAATATTGAGGCCCCAGTTCACCTATGTGTACAAACAGTGAATACCAACAGCTACAGTACAATACAGTATTTGACAAATCTGTAATGCACCACTGCGAAAGCATTTTATAGAACAATGTCTCCTTTTAATTCATACAACAGTACTGTATAGGTTTTTGCAATAAAATATAGCTTTCTTTTTTAGCTCAAGAACATCAATTGCTTGTCCAGAAGCAAGCAATTTGACCCTAAAGTAAGAAAATATTTCCATGGTAGCAAAGTCATTTTCCCCTAACAGGTCAAGATCTTTTTGCCCGATCTTTTTTTTGTTTTAAGAAAACCAAATCTTAGTTGATAGAAACTAGGCTACAGCGTTATATTCTTAATAATGCAAGATATTTTTGTCTTTACCAGCAAGTCAAAATGAATGTAGCAACACTAGGTAAATAAAATTCACAACCTGTCATCAACAAAGTTCAAATGTTTGTTAATCCATTCCTACCCCTAATCCCCCCCCCCCCACTTATGAGAAAAAAACTTTACACGAGACTCACAACTGATAATGCAAGTACTGTACAGTACAATACTTTTCTCATACAGTGCTTCGTTCAAACCAAGACCTCACAGAAATAAGCTGGGAAGAACAGCTAGAAAATGCAAACCTGAACCAATTCCTGAAAAAAAAATAAACTCAGTAGCTCTAGAAATATGCTCAAACTGCATACCCCTACAAAAAAAAAAAAAAAAAAAAAAAAAAAAAAGAGGGAGATGCAGAATGGTATAAGAATAGCGTTCCCTCTATAGGCGAAGAAAACGAATCGTGGAACAACTCGAGTCACACCCTATCTCAAGAATGACGAAGACGACCAGGTAGAGAAATAGAAATAATTGAACTAAAGCCACAAGAATCGTACAAAATCCAAGAGAGACAGAGAGCAAAAGGCCATCAGTGAAAGATAAATAAGAAATATTTTAAATAGATACATAATAATTTACACGTGGAAAAGAGTAGAGGGGCTGGTCCCAAACCTGCACACAGATATAACATCACATGAGACCAAAAGGCATAGCAGGATGTGCACAATACCCTCATCGAAAAGCATATGTGCAATAGGAACTCTGAGAAAGAACTATCAACATCAGAGGCCCGAGGCTGTTCAACACTCTTCCACTAAACATAAAGGGCATAACTAGCCGACCCTTCAGTGGTCAAGAGAGAACTCGATAAGCACCTCCAAAGGATACCTGATCAACCAGGCTGTGATTCATACATCAGGTTGCGAGCAGCCGCATCCAACAGCCTGGTTGACCAGTCCAGCAACAAGGAGGCCTGGTCGATGACTGGGCCATGGGGACGCTAAGCCCCGAAAACACCTTTAGGTAACCTTAAGGTAAGTCCTCTGTTTGAATTGAACCTCACTAAATGCTTCATCCACATACTGCAAATACTAATAATTGCCAATAGATCCTAACCTAACCTAGTTTAGGCCTAATTATTCAATACATTCCAGTATGTAATAATATTTACTTAAAGAAAATTAAAAAAATTTGAATAAGCACTACGTTAAAATTGATGAATGCATCTTTGGGTTCGGCCATTGCCTAAACAAGCATAGCCAGAGGACAGGTTAAGAATTCACTGTAAATAAATGTCACTTAGTAGAATGGTGATTAGGGTAGAACAGGCCACACTTAACCTACAAATTGTGAGAAGATACTAAACACCTCTGATATTGAAAGATCTAGGAGTGGTTCTGGATAGTAAGCTGTAACCAGAGGGCAACATAAAAGGCATTGCGAGAGGAGTCGATGCTAAAGTCCCAAATTTCAGAACCCCCCTTGAAATATATGGACAGAAATATTGGAGAAACTGGTCATGGATTTTGGAACACCAACATTAGAAGATGCAGCAGTGGTGTAGTGTCAATATCTCAAGAAGCACAAAGGATGAAAAAAGACATGCTACTGTATTAACTTACTCCTGGAACTTAAGACCATGAGCTATGAGAAGAGGCTAGAGGCATTAAGCATATCAAGGCTAGTAGTTAGGAGGAAAAGGCGACATCATTCAATACAAAGTACAGTAGTAACAATTAATGAACAATATAGATGACGAGGAATTTGTTAACCCCGCAACTTCAAGATCAACTAGGAGGAAACAAAGATGTCAAAAAATTTAACTTTTTTTGTGAACAGTTATAGATGGTTGGAACACGTGTGATAATGGTGAATGCCAAAACTATTAGTACTGTAGTTTTAAAGCATTGCATGGCAACGGAGAAGGGATAAAGACCATAGTGCTCATCTTGTAACTACACTTAAGTAGTTACACTTGGGTAACTGTGTTTGCAAATTATGCCTATCACCTGGGTGCATTCTCAACTACCACCTGAAACTCCAAGAAAATTTAAAATGTCACCAGTGCATACCAAACACACCATACTACTCTGCATAACAATATCAGACCTTGAAGTCTGTATATCTTCAGATGTACAAAAAGCAAAAAAAATTCACTAGACATGAAAATACCACTAAAGAGTAATGACACACTGCTACTCCTGGATGCACACAAGGCAAAAAATCTTGGAGATAGGTATGTAATCTTAGAAGAATGGTAAATATACTTAATATAAAGGAAACAAAGCAAGGTACTGTATAATGCTTAATATATACAGTTAAATAACAAAATACAATACTGACAAAATTCACTTACAATTGGATGACATGTCTCACTCTGGAGACCAGAACCAGAGGTATCGGAACACTAAGAAATGTGATCCAAACTCAACTTGTTTAATTATTTTCTTTGATATCTCAGTAGGCAATGCAAATACAGACTGGTTCCGCATACCATTTTCTAGAAATACTTTACTTTTAATTCCTACCATAAGATTAAAAATAAGCCTAATAACTTTTGTCCTCTGGAAATGTCATTAACATTCTTAAGTGTCTGGAGACAGGCAATTTCATAGTGCACTAAACAGGTAGGCAGTGGATGATATGGTACTGTGCTAGATGAACTTAATCTTATTAGGTCAGATGAAATTAATGTGAACCACTGTAATGTAGTCAATGGCTACTAATTTACATTGGTTAAGCATTTTGAAATACATTCTGTGTTGAGCTACAGTAGTTCTGCAGTTCATCAAACTCAATAAAGAAGGGATTGGTTATTTGGTGTAAATTCAAGACAGTGATGAATGTAGTATGGTCAGAATAGACAACGTCAAACATCACTGCCAAAGAGATAATGCTGCAGCATTTAATAAAAAGATATACACACTCTGTGTTAATCAAAATTTAACAAGCTTAAAATATTTGGTAGATTTATACTGAATATTAATCATTTCTACAAGTACTCCTAGTAAGCCTATATTAACCATGCTATGATAACAGGAATTCTTCTTAAGCAACATATTAATTATCCTAAGGTAAGGTGATTAACAGGAGAAAGCACTAAGCCAGAATGAATTGCCGGAACAACCGTGGACATCTTCAAGAGGAAACTAGATTGTTTCCGCCAAGGAATGCCGGATCAACCGGGCTGCGGTGGATATGTGGGCCTGAGGGCTGCTCCAAGAAACAGCCTAGTGGACCAAACTCTCAAGTCAAGCCTGGCCTCGGGCCGGGCTTAGGGAGTGGAACAACTCCCAGAACTCCATCAACCAGAATCAACCAGAATCAATGACTAATTATCCAAAGGCTTACACTGTAATGACTCACTGTAGACACATGGATTAAACAACCACACAAATTCTCACTATCTTGAGCTACCCACTCCCCCAATTGTAGTACTTATGACATGCAACATCATTAGTATAAATAATGCAATCAATTTTTATTATACTTATTATGCTGAAATCCAATTCTGCTACAATGAACCTTTTAATTCATCTTGCCTTTATCTGTTAGATTAAGGACCTGCCCAAAATACCGTGTGTTAGTGGCTTTGCAAGAATGTAAGAACACCAATGTTATGTACTCTTGCATCCCAGTGTACCTTCTTGTATATACAGTATATAAATAAATAATTTCTGTAGCTTCTTGCATTGTTCTTTTTATTTAACTACCTAATCTTAAATTCTTATGCTAGCTTATCGTACTTGCTTTCATAAAATAACATTGGTAATTAGCCTTGTAATATGACATCAATCACACATTGTATTTCTTATGAAGCATAAAAAAATAAACAATGAATTATAGACATCAAAATTTTAAGGAAAAACTCCAGAATGTTATTAAATTACATATCACACAGTACATTAACAACTGAAGATTGATCAATCAAGACATTTCAATAGCAAATACTAAAGCTTCACAAAAACAATTAGGTATACAATACTTATACAAAACCACCAGCAAGCTAATGACGAAAAGCCACCAATATTATAATGATGGGAATTGGACTGAACCAAATACTGGAACATGAAATTATTCAATGCATTTAATCAGTTGACCCAAAAGCTTCACCAGAAAAGTCAAATACAAATTACAAAATAATGTATTTATGCATAAGAAATTACACAAATAATCCACATTAATGGATATTAATTTATCAAAGCAGCAAAAAAAATGAACCAGTTAACAGCAAAAATTGGGAATCAAAATTCTTTAGTAACTGACAAGAAATAGCAGAATGTACAAGTTTCACTTTCAAATTAGTGGATGGGAAAGCAGGCATAAATTAGATCCAATGTGTGTACTTCATTCATCCTTTATCAATGAAACCATGTATATTAGCTACCAATATTTTTTTTCCTCCTTACAAGTACTGCATATAAATGAGTTTTATATCTAACTTAAGTACAGGTCTGCCCATGTAAACAGACGTCCCCAGAAGGGGTTCTGGGAGATGCTCTACCTCCCAAGCCCAGCCCGTGACCAGGTGTAAGCCTCATTTTTTGGAACCTGCACATATAAATGAGTTAAGAATAGGTCCCTAAGTATGCAAATTACAATTTTGGGGGGAACAGGCATAGGGAATGTTAATCACCTATTTTTTTGAAGAAGCATGTTTACTATCTGTAAATGGCTTTTTTTTTCAATCAGGTTGTGTACTATAAATTACCCCACACCAATTTCCTGAAGCAAGCATGTGTACTGCAAATGAACTAATTATTGGAATAGGTATTTGTATTATAAATAATTTTTGGAGTAGGTTGTTCAAGCTGCCTAGTCTGGGAGGAGTGGCTTACAAAAATAAACTACATTTAGAGCAAGTAAAACAGGACATATTCAGATGCAGAACAAGATAATAAGACCTATGAAACTGAGCACTTCTTATGTGTATATACCAAGCGTTTCAGAGTAGGGTGTTCCGTTATGCTGCATTAAAGGCTATAGGTAAATGAGCGAATTTAGAACGGAACCATTTCGGACTAGGTGGCTGCCTAAATGGTCATATTTACTAACCAAAGTAATCCAGGTAGTTTATGTACTATAGACCAATATTTAAGGGACCAGTTTTGAGTACAGAGTTCATGGAACTAATTTTGGGTAATTAGGGGTGGTAGTTTTAGACATAGGAGTATGTGAATAGTAGTTTATGTAAGTCAATGAGCTAGTGTTAGGCCTAAGGGGCAGAAAAGTGATCTACAGATCTTGAAGTCAAGCTATATAGTAGTTTAGTAGTTTATTGAGCAAAGGGCTACTAGTTCTGGGAGTTGAGGGCTAGGTTTAGGCAGGGGTGATAACTGTTCAATGTTGTTCAGGCAACAGGGCCAGTCCTGGACGCCCGAATGGCCTACATTCTTGTTTAGGGCGAGTGAATGGGCCAGGTGTTGGAGGGGTGGGTGGGGCATGGGAGGGCCTACCTGCCATCAGCTGTCAGTTGATGAGAGTGCCTCCCATCACCCCTCCCATCCCTACCCCCTCACACCTCTCCCCCTCCCATCACCAGATCACATTCCCTCTGCCTCATAATCCTCCTGTATCGGGAAGTACAGTATTTGTGGTTTTTTAAACGGCAACAGACACGGATAGTGTGAGTGGCAGGGCCGCCACCACGGGGGTAAGGAGAGGCACGTCAGGCAAATTACAAGAGGACTTCTTACCCATATATCGGCGTGGGTCTGATTATCGGCACATATCTCCTCGAAGGGCACGGTGGCATCGGCTACGAAGTCGTCGTTGCCGACCGGAGAATCATGGAAGATCTTGAGGCCGAGTTGGACGGCCCCGACCACCTCATGCTCGAACCACTCGTTCCACACGGGCGTCAACGTCTTCTGCCGCGGCTGGGTCTTGTTCCAGTGCACTTCGTCAAGATCTAAGCTAACATAGGGATCCAGGGTTTGGTCCTGTGGGCCCTTTCCAACCCCTGCCACTCCGACATAACGAGTCATACAGTCGGTAAGGCGCAGATCTGCAGCTTCGCATATTTTCACTCTAATGTTGCCCGTGAACATCGCCTGTGTTATTTCTGATCAGGTGCTCACAAGCCCTGTCTCACCTCACGAACAGATCCCAGTAGTGCATAAGGGAAATGGGGGTAAAATTGAGTGTAAAGCCCGGCCGTACTGTCACCCATTCAACACCATTCGATAAAACTGGTGCGAGCCTCATTACGGTGCTGATGACGTCACGGGCCCTTCAGCCTGTGTTGCGGGGGCCGCCCTGTCTGCCCCGCCCGCCCACAGATGGCAGCACCTCCACTACCACCACCACTACCACCACTACTACCTCCTTCACCACTACTACCACCACCACCACTACCACCTCCTTCACCACTACTACCTCCTTCACCACTACCACCACTACCACTACCTCCTTCACCACTACTACCACCACCACTACCACTACTACCTCCTTCATCACTACTACCACTACTACCTCCTTCACCACTACTACCATCACCACCACTACCACCACCACCACCTCCTTCACCACTACTACCACCACCACCACTACCACCACCTCCTTCACCACTACTACCACCACCACTACCTCCTTCACCACTACTACCACCAACACCACCACTACTACCACCACCACCACCTTCACCACCACTACTACCACCACCACCACCACTACTACCTCCTTCACCACTACTACCACCACCACCTTCACCACTACTACCACCACCACCACTACTACTACTACCACTACCACCTTCACCACTACTACCACCACTACTACTACCACCACTCCTACTTCTACTACTACCACCACCACCTTTACCACTACTACCACCACTACTACGACCACCACCACAACTACTAGCACCACTACTTCTACCACCATCACCACCTTTACCACTACTACCACCACCACTACCACGACTACTACCAGCACTCACCACTACTACCACCACCATTGCCTACAACTACTACCAGCACCATTGCCCACAACTACTACCACCATCTTCACCACTACTACCACCACCATTACTGTGTACTACCACCATCACTGCTGTATACTATCACCACTACTGTACTACCACTACCACTACCACCACCAACATTCGTACTGTATTAACACCACTTTTGTACTATCATTACCACCACCACTACTGTACTATCATTACCACCACCACCACTACTGTACTATCATTACCACCACCACTACTGTACTATCACTATCACCACCATTACTGTACTGTGCCATTTTCCTGCTAGAGTACAATAGGAAATACATAGGAAATGTAGAATGCATAGGAAGAAATACAATAGGAATACATAGGAAAATGACATTGCAAGTTAAGCCAAGACCCAACCAAAACTGGTCCGCAGCCGCATCAGAAGGAATGAACAGCAATGAATGAACAAGTAACTAAACTGAGAACAGAAGAGAACACATTCACAGAGAATGACAAGGAGACGTGTGAAGATATCAACAAGAGATTCCAGGAGGTCTTTACAAGGAGAAGTCCCTGTATTGGGAGAGAGAGGAGGAGGCAAACCAAGCAACCTTAGAGGAATTTGAGATTACCAGAGATGAGATCAAAAGAAATCTGTTGGTCCTGAATGTGACGAAGGCTGTCAGGCCTGACAAAATCTCACCATGGATACTAAAATAAGGCGCACAAGCACTGTGTGCCATTCTCTATGGTATATAACAGGTTACTAGAAACAGGAGACCAACTGGAAAATTGGAAGACAGCTAATGTAGTCCCAATATACAAAAAGGGTGACAGGCAAGAGGCACTGAGCTACAAGCCAGTTTCCCTAACTTGTATACCATGCAAGGTGATGGAGAATATCATGAGCAAAAAACTTGTAGAACATCTGGAGAGAAGGTACTTTGTAACACACCACCAGCATGGGTTCAGGGATGGTAAATCGTGTCTCACAGGTTTAATATGACCTGGTGAGTGGTCAGTTTAAGATGACCAAGTCTACGACCAGGCGACACAAATTAGGCAAGAAAGAGAAGGGTGGGCAGACTGCATTTTCTTAGACTACCAGAAAGCTTTTGACACAGTACCCCATAAAAGCCTGGTACAAAGTTGGAGAAACAAGCAGGAATAACAGGTGTTCCAGTGAATAAGGGAGTATCTAAGCAACAGAAAAAGCGAGTTACTGTGAGGGGGGAGACCTCAGAGTGGCGAGATGTCATCAGCGGGGTCCCACAGGGCGCTGTAATTGTAATTGTAATTATACCACCTAATCATAAGCTGTATCACAATCACCACCATTACCACCACTGTACTACTGCCGCCACTTTATCAAGACCACCACGTGTATTGTCACTATCACTACTCTGCTCCAACTACCACTGTAACACCACCACTGTATTAACCACCACCTTTTGTACCACAACTATGTATTATCACTACCACTGTATCGCCACTGTACAACCATTCAAAAAGTACAAGAGTATACAACATTAGCCTCAGACCTAAGAAGCCCTTATAGGTACGTTAAGGTGCGTCGAGGACTGGGCAAAGGAACTAAATCTCACAACCGTATACAAGGGCTGCTATACAGAAGAGAAGAAACAGATGGGATATGATCACGACATTCAAGATACTGTGGAGAATAAATAAGGTGAACAAGGACAGCCTTTTAATTTAAAGTAAGAGAAAGTAGGAAAGAGGAAGCCTGAAACGCAATGAATCGAAGAAATTTAAGGAAATACTCGTAATTACTAGGCTACATAGCTACCACCATCAAACCTACACCACCGTCCTATTTAACTAGCTCTCTCTCTCTCTCTCTCTCTCTCTCTCTCTCTCTCTCTCTCTCTCTCTCTCTCTCTCTCTCTCTCTCTCTCTCTCTCTCTCTCTCTCTCTCTCTCTCTCTCTCTCTCTCTCTCTCTCCCCCTACCTTAATGCGATATTATCCACTCTCTCTCTCTCTCTCTCTCTCTCTCTCTCTCTCTCTCTCTCTCTCTCTCTCTCTCTCTCTCTCTCTCTCTCTCTCTCTCTCTCCCTACCTTAATGCGATATTATCCACTACTCCCCCTACCAAAAGTGCGGATTTTATTTCAGTGTTTTTGTGTAGTTCGTTATTGTTCCTATGAGAAACTTTGTGGCCGTCCACAGATGGCGCCACCATTACCTCTATAAAATAAAGTTCTCAAAATAAAATTAGATGTAAAAACTAGCTGATCATTTAATTCACGATTGACTGTTCTCTGACCCATGATGAAGTACAGTTGCCAACTGCTACAACTCTGTGACAAACACAGTAATTGTGTTAACAAACGACCTGTTGTTATAATGGTTTGGACACTATTCAATCCACTTGCCTGCCCACACAAGAAACCACCTAGTTAATATTAGTGTCCCATTGATGGAATTAGAAATCGTGTTAGGATTATCGAGGTTTCCCTTGGCCGACGACTAATCTTCCTCAGAATGCAGTCCACAATAGTTGCCTTTCTCCCTGCTGGTACCTATTTACTCCTAGGTGAACAGCGGCTTCAGACGTAAAGAAACGTAACCAAACGTCTCGCCTGCGGAAACCCAACCCTGGGTCATAACCGCCCACGGGATGGGTATGGGTGCACAATAAAGAAATTGGAATTGGGAATTGTTCGTAATTCACTACACCCAGAGCCTCTAAGATTAAGATTGTAATCCATCTCCCAAGCACACCGGTTTGGGCTGTACATCACAACGTTTGCTCAAAATAGTAGTCCCTGAGGAACCTTGAAATACCTCTATTAATAATTAAATTAAATGATAAATTAAAATTGCATTTTCTGCAACCTAGCTATCAATTAATGTCTCAAGGTAGGTTTCCTGGCATTCAAAAAGCCACAACAAAAAATTAAAAATAACCCAGTTTAAAGAAGTAAAGATCCTCAGTCAATAGTCAGTTAGATGTTAGTAAACTCTTAAAAGCAATTCGTTTACAACAAGCCAATAGTTATAGGTATATACAGGCACTACGTACCCGGGAGATAGGCAACTGTTGTGGGTTGTATCCTAGGGAAGGTGAGTAGTTGGCCTAGGAAAACCTGGATAAGTTTAAGTACAGGCTTCCTGTTCCCAACAATAGGAATTATTATCTTGCATATCGACATGTTTCCGGTACGGGATGTAGCTTCCTGTGGCCTTTACACTGATTAATATTGTCCTTCTTGTGTGGTTCTGCAATGCCGCATTTCCTAGGTAATAATTCCTATACCTAATTAAGGTATATCTATCAGTCATTCAGGAAATAGTTCTGTCAGATTAGATACAGAAAGATACAGCAGTCGGAATAGACCAGAGGATACAGAACTGAGATACGAGAACGTAGTGAAGGATGGTACCCCTTGGACTATCGGGAATCAACAAATAAGAATGGTAATATATTAGTTTCTCCAGATTGTTCTTCTAATTGTCTGCTTCATTAGGTATACAGGTATTTAAACGCCATAGCGCAGTTGTTAATGGCCATCATGATCAATATGCAATGTATGTAATCGGTGGACGGGTTAGGTTTGTGAAGGAGGTTGAAGCGAATGGCCCGCCATTATGGGATTCCTAATCTCAATATTTTCAGCTTGGTTCTCATCCCACTTTCTTGTTCTTTCCGTTAATCCTTTTATATTATAGAGTATTACAAACGTTTATAGCACTTATTCTCGTAGTACAGTTGGCTTCGTTCTCGAAACACAATCGGGGATCCCGGGCAGGACAGAAATGGTTGTGCACTTTTCATTTCTTCTAATGACTTTGTTCACCTAGCAGTAAACAGGTACCCGGGCAACTGTTGTGGGGTTGTCTCGAAACAAGCCTAAAGTTAAGGCAGACCATATGTCACAATACAAATACAAATACAAAAAATACAATCGTGCAATGTCGTTATTTTTTACTTAGTTTTGAGTCCCATCTCCAAAATTTCTTTATTTCTTGTAACATCATTGCTATCTCGTACGTGTGTTCTCACCTAACTCACCTAATTGTGCTTGCGGGGGTTGAGCTCTGGCTCTTTGGTCCCGCCTCTCGACTGTCAATCAACTGATGTACGGATTCCTGAGCCTACTGGGCTCTATCATATCTACATTTGTGTGTGTGTGTGTGTGTGTGTGTGTGTGTGTGTGTGTGTGTGTGTGTGTGTGTGTGTGTGTGTGTGTGTGTGTGTGTGTGTGTGTGTGTGTGTGTGTGTGCGCGCGCACGCGTGTGTGACTAAATGGACGACAGCCTTTTTTTCTGTTCCCCTTTCCCAACACGTCTTTCTCTTCAAGATTGCATGGCATACACGTAGTTGAACAAACAGCCAGACAGGAGACAGTCATACAGGATGTAGCCTATCTTCAGCATGGGTTGTGATATCAAAGGTCGCCTCCTGAGCGCTCACTTATTCAGAGAAAGACAGTAAGCGCAGCTCGGAATCCTTGCTCGTGATGTCTGCTTCAATAGTACAGTAGCTTAGGGACGGGGATATTACCAGGTGTGGTGTGAATGTTATTTTGGGGGAGAGAGAGAGAGAGAGAGAGAGAGAGAGAGAGAGAGAGAGAGAGAGAGAGAGAGAGAGAGAGAGAGTGTTAGTTTTTTAGTTTAGTTCATTTATTATGCACCCCATACCGAGAGAGAGAGAGAGAGAGAGAGAGAGAGAGAGAGAGAGAGAGAGAGAGAGAGAGAGAGAGAGAGAGAGAGAGAGAGAGAGAGAGAGAGAGAGAGAGGGGGAGAGGGGGAGAGAGGGAGAGAGGGAGAGAGGGAGAGAGGGAGAGAGAGAGAGAGAGAGAGAGAGAGAGAGAGAGAGAGAGAGAGAGAGAGAGAGAGAGAGAGAGAGAGAGAGAGAGAGAGAGAGAGAGAGAGTGTTAGTTTTTTAGTTTAGTTCATTTATTATGCACCCCATACCGAGAGAGAGAGAGAGAGAGAGAGAGAGAGAGAGAGAGAGAGAGAGAGAGAGAGAGAGAGAGAGAGAGAGAGAGAGAGAGAGAGAGAGAGAGAAGAGAGAGAGAGAGCAATTACCAGCAATAAACTTAGAATATCATTTATGACTGAAATTATGTCTTTACAGCCACACATTGCCTGAGTTTTATGAAATGCTGAAATGTAAGATATTCTATTACATAAACTGACAGTTTTTATTTGTAGCAATAAGGCAACTAATAAAGAATCATCCTCCAATTATTACTACAAATTTCTTCATCTACTACTACTACTACTACTACTACTACTACTACTACTACTAATAATAATAATAATAATAATAATAATAATAATAATAATAATAATAATAATGAAACTACCACTACTACATTATGTTCTGAGTGCTTAAATGACATGCAAGATACCCATGAAGGCATCAACTGCATTGATTCTTTAATTCTGGGTCTATTTATAAATGAAGTAGTCAATGTTATATTTGGAATGTGGTCAGCCAAGGTTATTCATTTCAGTCTACACACGTATAATAAACGAGCTGTTGCTGTGCTTTAATGCAAGAGATTAAACTTGATGTTAGAGGTTAGACTTGATATCTGAGGCGATGCTGATATCTTTCTGTCTGGTATGGGTTATGACACTGTATATGAACGAGACTGTATATGTATATTAATGATACTGTTTATTTATTTATTATTATTATTATTATTATTATTATTATTATTATTATTATAGGTAAGAAAGAGGAATGCGAAGGCCAGAGATGTGCAGCATTAGGCTGCCTATGTGAGTGGAGTAGTGTTTCATGGGGCGTGATGTGGTCTACAGTTCTATACACATCTCTGAAGATTAGCTCAGTGACGTGGTATTTCTTTTGTAATTGAATGATTCAAACCAGCAGAGATGCTATCTCACCCTCATAATATAAATTAAAAAGAGGTCTATGTAAGATTTCGTCTCGCATTTACGAATTCAATTAAAGGAAAGAACAAATGGAATGAACTATAACTAGAAGTGATATGGTGGAGGCAGACTCCATACACAGTGTCAAATGTAGACATGATAGAGCCTAATAGGCTCAGGAACCTTTACAGTACACCGGTTTATTGACAGTTGAGAGGTGGGACCATATTGCCGAAGCTCAACCCGAGCAAGCACAACTAGGTGAATACAGTCTGCGTTTGTCAATGTCGGGGTTATTAGTGGGGGAAGAGGGTAGGAAGCTGTATATAGACAATGGACACTACGCACAGGAAATATTTACCTGAATTAACCTGAGGGCCACTATCTCTCTAGTGGCCTCGACGAGGACAGGAAGTCAATGGTTTGTCAAAGGTCCCCACGCCTCCCATATCTCCTAATGATTTTATCTTTTTGGATCATAAATCGCAACAGTCTTTTGCGATTCGGCGTGTAGGAGATTCCGTGGGCTTATTAGAACCCTATGAGTGAGAAGGCACCTGCTGCTTTCTGTCCTACATTGTGGATTGTTGAGCTTGAAATTGTTGTTCCTTGTTCGTATTATATCTGACCTTTTAACGACGTCATATGGATCAATATACTCCAAATTGTTCAATATTTTGTATTGTATAAATCTCTGGTGCGTCCCCATTTGGATTACTGTATCCAAGCATGGAGACCTCATGCTATGTTCTTCAGAAGGACATAGATGCTCTGGAGAAAGTGCAACACCGGGCAACAAAAGTCATTCCAGAGCTAAGTCCACTCACGTATCAGGCTAACAACGCTGCAAACAAGGCATGTCAGGGCGGATCTCATTTAAATTTTAAAAATACTGAACAATTTGGAGGATGTTGATCCGGACAATTTCTTCAAAAGGTCAGATGCAAGACAAACAAGGAGCAACGGTTTCCAGCTCATCAAGTCACAATGTAGAACTGAAAACAGGAGATGCTTTTTCACCCACAGGGTTATAAACCCATGGAAACCCCTAGCTACTCGCCGAAGCCATAAATGCCAAAACTTAAATTTTGAAACCCATCTGGAAAAGATCAAGGCAAATCGGGGGACCTTCGACAAGCCGCCGGCTTCCTGTCTTCGTTGAGGCTACTAGTGTTAATGGCCCTTAGGTATATTTTAACAGTTGCGACGAGCTCAACAATGTCGTGTCTGGTTCGCAGTGCTGTTAGCCTTGAGGCCCTCAACCGTTCCTGGTATGGGAGTGGAGTTAGTTCAGAAATTATTTTTCTCACTCAGTGTTTAACTTTCTCCAAAGCAGATGTCTTTCTGAAGACTCGGTCTCCATGCCTGGATACAATAATCCAAAAGGAGGCGCAACAGAGATTTATAGCTGAATAACTACTTTCTTTTCTCTGAAATCAAAGTTACGTCTGCCTATTCCTAAGATTTTTTATTTTTATTTTTTTTACTGCAGCTCCCACTTGCTGTACAACTTTTAGTGATTTGTGTAGTCAAACTAAGGTCCTTTTCTTCATCAATCTGCTGCAAGATAAGGTTGTTGATTTGGTAATTGCAATGTGCATTGTTATGTCCCACATGTTATGTCTTGCATTTTCGGTATTAACAAGTACCTGCCAATCTTCCAATCACTTGTGGAGTTCATGTAAATCTCTTTTTAAGGCCTTAATATAATTTTCGCGAATTACTTTACCATAAATCTTAGTTTCATCTGCAAATTTGATGATAAGTGGTTTGAAATATTCTCGTCTATGCCATTGCTGTGTATCACAAAAAGGATTGGCCCAAAATGGAACCTTGCGGTACCCCAATAACCACATTTCTCCAAGCAGATCCATTTCCGATTAAGACGACCCTTTGATTTCTTTGTTTTAACCATTGTTTTATCCATTCTAGTATTCTACAATTTTAGTATTCTACAATTCTAGTATTCTACCATTTATTCTATGTGCCTGTAATATCTTTGCCAGTCTTTAATGTGGTACCTTATCAAAAGCTTTACAAGGTCCATGTATACTACATCTAGTTGGATACCGTTTCTAAAAATGTGAGGAGGTTTGTAATGCAGGATTTATTTTTCACTACAGTGAAAAATCATGTTGCAGTGAATTTACAAGATTGCACACGGTGAGATGGTGGATGGTTCCCGCCTGTAAGATTCTTTCCATGAGCTGGCATATATGCGAGGTCGAACTGATCGGACGGTAGTTTTCTGCTGAATTCTTTCTGCCTTTTGTTAAAATACGGATGACACCTACATATTTCCAGTCTAGGGGAACTATCCCTTAGTTCGGAGATTTTCTGGAAAGAAGTTTCAATGGTGGACATAGTATATAGTGTATATATATATATGCCAGTTCCCTAACGACTTTGGGTTGAATTCTCTCCAAACCTGAGGCTTTTAAATCTTTCAGTTTGTCCTAATTATTATGTCCTGTGAGCTTTTTCCCTACCTATATTTTTATCGCGCATGCTCTCTTCTGATGTTAGCATAAGATCTAGAGTACTGTTACCTAGTGTGGGCTCTGTCACATGCTGTATGAGAAAGGGAGTCCTGTAACAGGTCAAGACATTGTTCTCCCGCTTGTGATGATCTACCACATCTATAGTCTCGTGACTAAAGTCCCCCATTATAAGGCCTTGGGCTTCCGATGTTGAACTGATCACATTATGTAGATCAGTAACTTTCCTCTGCTGTTGCCAATGTCTGCCCGCTTGGACCCAGTGGGAACAATGTCTAACGTGAATTCAACATTGAATTAACGCTGCTAAGCTCATCGAAGCTCCCCTACATTTACCTAACTCTTGATTACCCGTATATTTACTGCTATAGGAACAGAAGCATCAGGGCAAAGGACGTGGGCCCAAACGGCATTTTCCAACCACAGGAATAGAACCAGTGTCCTTTGAAGTGTGACTGGACGGCGCTGACTACTGCGCCACGGGCTGGCACCAGCGATGAGATCATGGCTGGCTGCATTAATAATACATTACTAGAACAATGTGAGCAATGGATCAAACCCCTTGCATGTTCACTATCCCTCGTCCACACGAATGGCCATGTTCACTCTCCTTCATCCACACACCATGCTCACTATCCCTGGTCCACAGCATGGAACTCTTACCAGCAAAAGACAGAATAACGGTAGAATAGCCTAAGCTAACGATCTAGCCTATCTGGATTTATTTTCTCAATAAACTTTAACTTGTGAATAATAATAAAACACTGGCTTAAGGATAGACCAAAGAGAGAGCAACACTGGCATACGGGACCTGTATGTCAGCAGCTGAGTCATAGGGTGGGAATTCCTTTCACATGGCATATCCTTTTGAGCACTCCCGTTTAGTTGTAAATGTGACGTAAGCGCTCTGTAAATTCCTTATTTGGACTTGTAATAATTGTTCCTCTTCTTGTTATTATAATAATAATAATAATAATAATAATTATTATTATTATTATTGCGTCTGTCTATTATTGCACCTCTCTCTCTTATCATTGCAAATATTTGTATTACTGTTTCGTCTACCTCCTATGTTAATGTGTCTGTCTCCTGTGTTATAGCGACTATCGTATTAATGAATTATCCCTTTGTTATTTCGTCTGTTAACTTTGTTATTGCGTATATCTTCAATATTATTGCGTCTATATCGTGATTATTGCGTCTATATCGTGATTATTGCGTCTGTAACCTTTACTATCGCGTCTACACTTCTATTATCGAGCCTATATCTTTATTCCTGCGTGCAGACATTGGTATTATTGTCTATCGCCTTTATTAGTGCGTTTATCCCCTTTTATTACCGCGTCTATCACCTTTGTTCACTCACTCTTTTAAAATAATTTATTTCTTGTTGACATTTTATGAAGTGTCGTTAAACACATTGCAACTCCGATCTATTGTACGACTCAGACAAAAAAAAAATCTTGACTGTTTGGTAAAATTTCTTTTGTGATATATAGTACTTTTTGGTGAAAATATTTTGTTATTTTCAGGCACAAAGGCCATGAACAAAGCTTCTTTTGGTAACGTTTTTGGGGGAAAAAAAAGAGAAGGGATGTCCGGAAATCAAGGGCAAAACAGTGCTATGATTTGTGTGTATTGTCTGAAGGCTGGCGTGACGTCATTGGGGTAAAGTTTACAAGTTGAAATACTCGCTGATTACATTATTGGATCCGCCTAAGGTGGTAATTCCTATCGTTAGTCTTATCATGTTTCTTATCATCATTGTTATTCGTCATCATCATCATCATTATCATCATCGTCGTCATGTGAGACGTATAATGAGTGGGGTCATTATACTGTCTTGTAAGACGTATAATAAGAGCTGGAGGCATTATACTGTTATTTGAGACGTATAATGAGAGCTGGGTACATTATACTGTCTTGCGAGACGTATAATGAAAGCTAGAAGCATTATGCAGTCATTTGAGACGTATAATGAGAGCTGGGTACATTATACTGTCTTGCGAGACGTATAATGAAAGCTAGAAGCATTATACAGTCATTTGAGACGTGTAATGAGAGCTGGGTACATTATACTGTCTTGCGAGACGTATAATGAAAGCTAGAAGCATTATACAGTCATTTGAGACGTATAATGAGAGCTGGGTACATTATACTGTCTTGCGAGACGTATAATGAAAGCTAGAAGCATTATACAGTCATTTGAGACGTATAATGAGAGCTGGGTACATTATACTGTCTTGCGAGACGTATAATGAGAGGTGGGAACATTATACTGTACATATGAATAAAAAGACATAAACAGAAGGGCTATAAATAAGGTGATGAAACTATGGAATAAAAAGCTACTCGCAACAATGTATGAAATTACTGAACAAATCTGGACGCACACGTTTGCTAACAGTAATAGACGAGTGAGACGAAAGGCTGAGTATGGATGACCATAGATGAAAATAGCATGCATCAGTATGCTTACAGCAATAGTGTTCAGTGTACAGTTCCTGAGTAGGAACTGCCTACTCAGGAGGCCTTCGTATAGGAGGCCTATACGAGGCAGCGCTTCGTATAGGCCTCCTATACGAAGCGCTGCTTCATATAGGAGGCCTCCTATACGTATAGGCCTCCTATACGAAGCGCTGTAGGTATACCTTCATTCTTATTTTTTTCTTATTATCTTTTAATTTGTTATTAATTATATTATTTTTATTTTCATTCTTATTATTCGTATGTTCTTATGACAGTCCCCAGTTGCTGCTACTCATCCCAGTGGTCAAAATATTCAATAATAACGTTAATTCAATGTTTAATCAACGTTGATTCGACGTTATCAACTTTGATTCAACGTGGAATTGACGTTACTCTTGGGTATTGTGCCCACTGGTAGTGAATAGAACCGCGGGTGTGAAGAAACATGCCCAAACGCCTCGTCATGCCCAAGACACAATTATGGGCTGTTAGTTCTAACTACTGTGCTGCAGAATCGAAACAACTGAACACATCCAGAAAATATTGAAGTACTTTCCGAGACAGTAATAACTGTCCAGTCACGACGACTCGTTAGTGGAACACGATAGGCTATAACGTTACCACTTTCCTGTTTATAATATTTGAGTTCAATGTCCAAGAGTAACGCGCCAAATTTTAATCAAAACGTTGATTAGACGTTGATAACGCTGATTCAGCGTCGAACCAATGCCACTTTTGGATATTGTGCCCACTGGCACAGCCTCTGTGACCTTTCTTGCTACGTCCGCCCACAAGATGAGTATAGGGTGCATAATAAATGAACAGACTAACTACCCCCCACAGAATAGGTATGGGGTGCATAATAAATAAACAGACTAACCAACCCCCCAGGATTGGTATGGGGTGCATAATAAATTAACAGACTAACTATCCCCCAGAGAATGGGTATGGGGTGTATAATAAATGAACAGACTAACTACTGGTCAAAGGGTGGGTATGGGGTGCATAATAAACAAAGACTAACTACTGGTCAAAGGGTGGGTATGGGGTGCATAATAAAGGCACGAAATTAAACATAAGCTTTCTTATATTACCACACTCAAAATATTTCACATATAATACCAATTTACATTATAAGGCATAATTATCCTTAAATCTTAAAAAGTGTTAACTAACTCATTATGAAATATGCACAACCATTTACGAATAAAGATTTTGTATTTGATTTGATTTGCATTAAGTAGATTACGATATTTTATTATTATTATTAATATTATGTTTTTATGTCAACTTTTAATAACTCTGAAATGGAGGAGAGTTGGCAAGTAGTGTTTCATCTTGAGATTATCTTGAGATGATTTCGGGGCTTTAGTGTCCCCACGGCCCGGTCCTCGACCAGGCCTCCACCCCCAGGAAGCAGCCCGTGACAGCTGACTAACACCCAGGTACCTATTTACTGCTAGGTAACAGGGGCATAGGGTGAAAGAAACTGCCCATTGTTTCTCGCCGGCGCCCGGGATCGAACCCGGGACCACAGGATCACAAGTCCAGTGTGCTGTCCGCTCGGCCGACCGGCTCCCTGTGTTAGAACCGGATGTTGGAGACTGGCAGGTTTGTATGCATGATGAGCTCCTTCAATTGTAGTCATTGTTCTCTGAAACTGACTGATATCTAATGAAACTGGAGGTAAAATCAATTTGTTTAACTTAGGAAAATTAAGAAGACCTTGCGGTGGATTAAATTACAAAAAATATTGATGTGAAAATGATTGTTTATATAACGGGTAAATGTCTGGAGACAACAAGGTCTGACCTTGGTGACGTCTGTGTGTACTTGACTAGTTGTGCTTGCGGGGGTTGAGCTTCGGCTCTTTGGTCCCGCCTGAGGTGTGTGTGTGTACTCCCCAATAGATAATCAAGCAAGATCGAGCGTCAACTTTTAGTCCCGCCTCCCGAATATTCTGTAGTTTGCAGCAATAATTCACTTCTCTCGCTTTCGTCCAACCACTTGGGCTGGACGGTAGAGCGACGGTCTCGCTTCATGCAGGTCGGAGTTCAATCCCCGACCGTCCAAGTGGTTGGGCACCATTCCTTACCGCCCCTTCCCAAATCCCTATCCTCATCCCTTCCAAGTGCTATATAGTCGTAATAGCCTGGCATTTTCCCCTGATAGTTCCCTTCCCCTTCTTAGATTTACATGTAAAATTATGTATTGAGTCAAAAGCACCTTTTTGTCTATCCCATTCCACTTATTGACAATCAAACACTGACAAAGTTTTCTGACATTATTTAACTCTTCTGTATGCCTAGATTTGAATATTGCTGCTTTGTTTAATTTGTAAATTTTCTCATAGAATCTTGCATGTCGTCAGCATGTGTCTGTGTGTGTGTGTATACTCACCCATTTGTGCCTGCAAAACCGCTTGTCCGCTCTCTGGTCCTCACGCCTTCCGTCCGCCGGTCACCTAATGCAATGTCTCCCGACCTAAATTTCTCCTATCATATCTACTTTAATACTTGTGGATGGAGTTGACGCCTACTAACTTATTATCTAATTTATTCCCTTTTCCTACTACTCTTACGATAATTGTAGTAGTTGTCTAACTGTAAACTGCCGATTTATTGCTAGGTAAACAGTGGCACCACGTGAAAGAAACTATCCATTTGTTTCTGCCCCGACCGGGAATCGAACTGGAACCGTTACGACTATGACCCCAGAGCTCTGCCCGTTCGGTGTGTGTGTGTGTGTGTAATTATTTAAGTGTAGTTACAGGACGGGCTGTTTCACGAGAACCACTCTCGTGGTTGCACCCGTTGTTATTGTTGTTGTTATAGATTCAGCTACTCGGAACAAGTTCCAAGCAGCACGGGCTATGGCGAGCCCGTAACTTACCTGGCACAGGAGCGGGGCAAGTAGCACGGGCTATGGTTAGCCTTGGTTGCACCCTTTCTAGTTTATTTATGTGCTTCTTGTGATATGGGCACCACACTACTGCTGCACATTCCAGTTTTGGTCTTACATATTGTGTGAACAGTTTCTTTAATATTTCTTCGCCTATATATTTAAATGGGTTCTGAAATTTGGTAGCGTATCGCCAGTCCCTATCACAATGACTTTTATGTTATCCTCTGGTGACAACCTACTATCCAGAGTAGAATAGTAGATTGACTAACTCCTAACTCATTCTTTGTCAGAAATTTTTAGTAGCTATTCATATAATTTATAGGTTGAGTGTGACCTGATTTTCCATTTTCCTCATTAAATTGTTACATTCACTTATATTTAACTCCATCTGTCAAGTGTTGCAATTTCCTGCTATTTCTAAGCACTTTTGTCCTCAATTTCACTTCACTCAGAGGCACACTTAAGGGGCGATTTTTACATTTATCTATTTTTCTATAATTACTAACATTATCTTTTGTTGTGAGGCCTTCTCCTGATGAAATATTTGTATCAATGAATTTTGCCTCCTCTGTGGCTTTGTCTACACTAGAGGCTCTCTCGTTTTCCTTACATCCTATAATTATTGTGAACTGTTATCCATTGTTTTGTTGTGCTAGTTTACTGTTGGATGTTAATGTTCTTTTCTAATTACTTGACTTGTCTGTTCCTAATTGTTTACTTCTGCCCTTGACTTCCTTGCACTTTGTTTCCTTTTCTCTGGCTACACTTTTCTAACCCTTTAGTATTCTCCTTCATCTGTGCTGCCCATAAATTTTCTCCTAGCATATCCTTGCCTAACTCCACATCATATCTAGCTCTGAGATTTGCTCTGACTTCATCTATATAAGTCAGAATTATTGAATTATAACCCATCAGCTTTTTGTTTCTCTCATATCCTTTTTCTTTTACTTTTCAGTTTTCCTACAACAATTTCTTAATTTGATCCTCCTTTATAACTACAGTACACGCCTGGTTGGTTACTGTCAACCTATTCCAAAATACTCTCCTCCAAGAAACAAATTTATCTTTTCAAGACTTAATTTCCCTCCCCTTAATGTTGAAAAGTTGTCCCAGTGACTCTTTAGCATGCCTTCCAGTTTTACTAACCTTGCTTTGCTTATTTCTTCCCTTGAAAATCTCAAGAAATCTCCCGTATTGTCTGAAGTCTTGTTGTGGTGGTGGACGCCATTGTTGTTATTGTTTTAGTCGTGTCTTCCTCCAGTCTTTAACTAACCCATGTTTTCTCGTAATTATATCTCTCCCTCTCAATAGAGGTTACTCTCAACCCTCTACAACAGTAGTGTGCATATTTATGGTACATGGGACCCACTTACGCAGCCCCTTCTATCTCTACCACATTTACACGATAAGAAATAATTCCTGGAGCCATGTCCTCATCTCAAGATAACCTACGCTGTGTGTGTGTAATGTTGACAAAATAATTGGAATGCAGGATAGCGGGTTTGAACGACACTATTGAGTATTTCGGGGAAGTTTGAAGGGCAAATGATATCATGATAAAGATAAATGATAACATGATAGGGGGCCCATAGATTATAACACAATGACGGTAAATTATAACATGAAAAGGAATGTAAATTTAAAGCCTAAAATATCCCATCCAACTTTTCTGTATTTTTTCACCAAATAACTTTAAAATGAACGGATAATTATCCGTTAATATATATATATATATATATATATATATGCAAAAACCTCAGTGGGGATAGCTGATGATGATAGTCGATCAGCTTATATACAGCTTTGGTACCCGGCGGATTCTTACCTCACTGATCAAGATTAATGTTAATCGTTTCCTGTCAAAGCGCGTAATTTTATTGTTGCCTCTTTATGTCCTCCAACCACGTTTTTATCATACAAACCGGTAAAAAAAACGTGTGAATCTTTGAATATGCGGGTGACGTCCTTGATGACCCACTTACGTCCTATGGCAGTGTTTGGGCGGCGGGTGAGGGCGGGCTTTGGGTAGCTGTGGTGGGCGTTATGGATGCCTCGTGGGGGCATGTTGTGGGCATGCTAGTGGGGGCGTGCTAGTGGGGGCTTGTTGAGTGTGGGCGTGCTAGTGGGGGGTTGTTGTGGTGTGTTACCACCCGTATATGTGTGATGGGAGTGGTGGTGGTGGTAGCAGACTCTTAACCTATCCTAAGTGAGCCTCATTGACCATGATTCCAGCACAATGCAGGCGGGTTACCGCCATCAACCAGGTGGGTGCATGCTGGTGCGCCATAGTGGCCCGGGCACCTCCCATGGTGTTCGTCGCTCTCTTTTATTGCACAGTATGCTAATGTCATGTTTTTTTTTTTTCACGGGAGACATCTCCCGTCACGCAGGGTGCAGTCGCACCTCCACAGATCTCCAGTATCACCTCTCGATACTGGTAATGGCTCCAAAGAGCCACCACTTACGGGCTACTCATGCCCGTGCCACCTTTTGGGTGGCTTAATCTTCATCAATCAATGTCATGTTCACTTGGTAAAGTTTTGTTATTGTGGGGGAATAGCGAATGTGAAATCATTTTTAGCTTAATAAAAAAAGTGTTAGGTGATTTAAAGTAAAGGAATGATATTGTGAATGAAACTATGCACCCTGTCCTCAGGCTAGGCTATATATTAATATATATATATATATATATATATATATATATATATATATATATATATATATATATATATATATATAATATATATATATATATATATATATATAATATATATATATATATATATATATATATATATATATATATATATATATATATATATATATATATATATATATATATATATATATATATTTATACAGTATATATAAAACAAGGATGAGCGTAAGAAACGCGCGCACTTTAAAAATATATATATATATATATATATATATATATATATATATATATATATATATATATATATATATATATATATATATATATATATATATATATATATATATATATATATATACAGTATATATAAAACAAGGATGAGCGTAAGAAACGCGCGCACTTTAAAATGTAAACAAGCACTTGTGTGTGACCTTCATACAGACAAAAGAGGCAACAATATTCTTAAGTGTTGCTTATTCCTCCCTATTTTCTTTTTATGCTGCTTGGATAAAAGTATTTTTTTATCTTTGAACTCTAATTGCTTCTTCTGCAAGAATTAAATTAATTATATATATCACGAATAGCGTTTGTTTCATGGGCATTAAGTTTGGTCTTCGAGATCAAAATTAGGAACTATTGCCAGGTCTACATAACCTAGCTAACTTATTTATTTATTTATTTATTTATATTCAAGAAGGTACATTGGGTTTGAGAGAGTACATAACAAGTTCAAGTTCAAGTATGTTTATTGAGACAAGAAAGAAATTCATCTCAAAGGGATAGAGTAGCTTAGGCTATTTCTACCCCCTTCCCCCCCCCTGAATACATAACATTGGTGTTCTAACATTCTTGCAAAGCCATTTCGTTGCTGGGCATATCGCTCAGATAGGTGTGGAACATCAATATCATCCCTTTACTTTAAATCATTATTATATTGTGCTGTAAGAATGATTATAATAGCCTCACGTGCTGTGACAATTGTCCGATCACACAGGGAACTTGGATTATCTATTATATAAGCAAATTATTTAATAAAGGCTATAATGATGTGTTGTACAATATTATCATAGTGACGAGAGCTTTGTTTCCCCTATGTTGCAGATCTGATATACATTTTTTATTAACAATCTTAGGTATACACAGCAATGTGCTGCTACCCTATTATATATGAAGAATTAGTGTGGATCAGAAACTAGCTATGAGTTAATTTAGTCTCCCCAACTCACAGAATGATTAGTCATACATGGGATCAGGAGAGAGCATGAAATGCTCTAATCAGCCTGCACTTGTAAACTCTAGGTAGAGCACAATAATATCTTCCAATATTCGTGAGTGTATGAAGTAGTTACAGAGTTCAAAGTACCGCCTACCATTTGGTCTGAATTAATTGATCATAGGGCAATCGCAGATATAGTGTTGGAGAGTATGTCCTAGCTCTTGTTCACATAGTTTACAATTGGAATGTTCACCATTCCAATTGTAAAACATGTCTAGTAGATGTTTTATGCTGTCCGTACATATAGTTCTCGGTTCTAAACATATTATAACTCATTATACTCGTGCTTTTTGCCCTTCAAGTGACAGTGACTGCTCTTCTGCCATCCCCAATTTCTTGGGACATTGTTATTTTTACAGCAGAGATTGGAATCCCTAGATCTAACTTAATTTCAAGCTTATCACATCTAGCTCCCTTGTTCGTGTATGAGATGGCATTCATACAAATGAGACTAAACCTCATGCTCCTTGAATCAATGATATTTATAATGGACTTGCAACATTCTTAGTATCTATTTCGCATCTTTTATTTTCAAATGCTTCAATAGCTGACTTTGAATTACAAAACATTACTCCTCCATTGTTCTTCAGTGAGTTAATGGCAAGTTCTAGTGTAGCTAATTCTGCATGTGTACTTACCTAGTTGTGCTTGCGGGGGTTGAGCTTTGGGTCTTTGAGCCTATCGCGACTGTCAATCAACTGGTGTACAGATTTTCGAGCCTTAAGGATTAATTCTCGAGGATTAAGGACCTGCCCGAAACGCTATGCGTGTTAGTGGCTTTACAAGACTGTAAGAACTCTTTTTATATATAAATAAGATTGGCAACACTTCTACTCAACCAGTTTGCCCGCTGGTGCGTTGGTAACACTTTCCCGCCTATAAACAACACCAATTAATAGCCTGAGTGATGCTGGATCTCTCATCACCTTTACACAGAAATGTAAGATCTGTGATTAAAACGTGTGAGTAGTGAACTTGTGACAACTGATTAAGGATTTGTATATATTAAGTTGGCGGGGAAGTCTGTGTTAGTTAGAGGGACTTTTGAAGTTGGCGCGGGAGACGGTTTAATGCATCCATAATAAATAATAATAATAATCATTCATTGTGTTAGGGAACAGGCAGCCAGAATGTATTCATACATGTTAGGCTTATATTGAGGTCCCCCCCCTCCAAGGCCGAATTACTGACCCCGTTCAAGATGCCACTCCACAACAAGCTGACTAATTCTTGAGTACCTACTTACTGCTAGGTGAACAGAGGCATTAGGTGTTAGGAAACTCACTCAACCATTTCTGTCTCGCCCGGGATTTGAACCCGGAATTCTCGATTGGTAGTCGAGAACGAAGCCGACTGCACTACCGGGACCCTTTATAAACTGAAAAGGATTCTGCAAATTTTATCTTTCCAATGAATTTGTATGACAGTATTGTATGTGCATACTAAAGTTATATAAATATACATATATATTATATAAATAAAATAGTTTTTATTATATATAAATGTATATATATATTTATAAATAAATAATTATATATAAATATATATATATATATATATATATATATATATATATATATATATATATATATATATATATATATATATATATATATTTAATGTTGTTGATAAATAAAATTAGATGTGCAGTAGCTAGGCCTACGAACGTGTGTACTGTAGAGGCGGGACATTTGAAGTTGACAAATAGGTCGCTAGCCGTAAAGCTTAACAAGGTAGGGAAGTTGGCCTTGGTAGAGGGATGCTCGAAACTGAAACAGTACAGACAAATATACATAATAGTCTTTACTTGCAAGACACATTGGAACACACACATAAGTTACAACTGATGTCCAATATATATATATATATATATATATATATATATATATATATATATATATATATATATATATATATATATATATATATTGATAAGATGCATTTTGAAAAGTCTCGGGTCGAGGATACACACATTAGCATCTGTTATGTCTCAAAGCTAATACAACACCGTTCTACACGGGTGTTGTATACTTGGTGTAGTTTTGGGAGGTGTAGTTAGTTTGGTGGTGGACGTAAGACCTATCAATCTCTCAATCTCTGGAGTGTTAATTATTAAGACCGTATAAGAGCTTAGTGACCATTAAGCAAATATACTTTAGTTCCGAACATGAGTCCGGACTTAAGTAAACTCAGTGTATATAGACCAGCAAGAGGACGCTACTGAGTGTATACGAGCCGTGTGCTACATGAATGGTTGACACAACCCACACATCTAAAAATTAAAGAATTGAGAACGTTTGGGGTCCCTCTTGGACCAATATAAAATCGTGTAAAGATAATGGTCCTGGATGGTCCGAAACGTCCTTAATTGTTATATTTTGAGATTTGTGGGTTGGGTGTCTAGTTTTCAGCCACGTGATTGTGACTTATTGGTTGTTTATGGTCGATTACTGTATTTCATAACTATACGAGACCTGACCTTAATATATAAAGAAACGACTCGCGGTGGAAGAAAAAATATCAAAACAATATAGCTTGTGAACTCTCAACACTACTCTCCTGCAGTATGCATCACCCAATCTCTGATGATCCCCACTATTACAACTATTACAAACACACCAACCCATACACTTTTTGTATTTCCCTAATACAGTTCAGTGGTCACTGACTTAATCTTCTTCTTCCGTAACTCTCGGAATGACCTTCGTGCTTAATAACAAGCAGGGCGCTTTGGTCCAATGACCTGCCATGGGTCGGTGACCATGACGGGCAAGAAGTGAGAATGTATGGTGGAGGGGAAGGTTTGAATATGGCGGGCATGGAGGGGGGCCGGGTCGTCTGCTGGCATCGATCCCCCGGCCGTCCCTGCAACACTCCTCGCCCGCCCCGACACCTCGCAACCTTCCACCACAATTTCTTAACATTTGGATTGAAAGGTGAGAGTGGTCAACCCGGGGTCCGTGTCTCCTAACCGGTTTCCCCTCACTAGGGCCCCTGGGTTCCCCTTGGAGATGTGTCGATGGGGGTGATCTGGCGGACCCAGTAGGGAGACTGGTGGCTATAATGGACGTATATGGTGGATTATGCAGGCCAGTGGAATACGAAACATTAAAATACGAACGTTTTTCAGGGGGAAAGGTAGTGTGTGGCAGCTCAGCTGGGCTCCGCGTAGCTGTTGAGAAGAGATGGCAACTTCAGGTGGTGTTAGGGCCTGTGTGGGGCTCCTGCAGCTCTCCAGGCTACCTGCAGGTGCCAGGGTCAGGTGAGAAGGCACGACCCGAGGTACTGTGTCACCCACGACCCCACCACAGGTCACTTACTGGGGTCATCACCCATGTAAATAAGATAAATGAGTGAGCCGTCACGACTCCAGTCAGCTGATTCACCACCTGACTGGTGTATTGGGGTGTGTTGACGGGTCACCAGGTGTCTTAAGACTTGACCAAGTAGCCCGCTGGTCAGTGCACTCGGGTTACAATCACAAGGGCCCGGGTTCGACCCCTGAGGTGGGACAGACGGTTGGGCAAGTTTTCTTTCACCTGATGGCTCTGTTCACCTTGCAGTAAATATGTGCATGGAAGTTAACAGTAGTGGGTTGCAGCCATGGAAAGGTCAGTCACTTGCTTAGAATGACTTCGATAAGTTAAACAGACTTCTTGGCACTAACAATGGGAATGATAACTGAATTTATTACGAGTTGTGAATGAATTTGTTCTGTGCTTTTTTTGGAAAGTGGACCATATTGGAACATATTGCATTCTTGGCAGCATTTTTATAATCGTTTGAATAACGAAACCTGAACATATGATTATGGTTGAGGATATGTTGTAAGCACGGCAGTAGCATACTCCGCTACCTCGATACAGTATATGTTTCGAAGATGTCATTAACATTGTACAGGTAGGACAGAGACACCTTTTCTTACTCTGCATCCAAGAAACACATTGTGCTGGTCTTTTATTTAAATAGCACAGCATTTTAAAACTGTTCTGATGAAAAGGCACTGCTTCCTTCCATAATGGCTTGCTTTCCAAAAACTAAATAAGTTATTAAACTTCCTTTTGTGTAATTCTTTATAGATATTTCATGTACATTCTGTTTATATGGCCACAGAAGTGTGATATAATAATAATAATATAAAAAAAACACATTTGGTGTTGAGGCATTTGGCTGGTCAATCATTATTAGGCTCATCAATGTCCTAGGCTAATGATCGACTTTTTCCAGGAAGGAGCTCTCAATAGCTGCCTACCTTCTTGGTACCTATTTACTACTAGGTGAACAGAGGAATTGAGTACAGTATAAGGAAAGAAGCTCGGATACTTCTGCTCTGTCACGGGATTGAGCCCGAGATTTTTTTAGCTGTGATTCAACTGCACTGACCACTGAGTCACAGGACCTGCATCATTCTTTGGTGAAATTTTTGTTGCGGCATGCCAGACTGCCAGTGTGTGATATTGGTTCACTTTCCAGAAAAAGCACAGAAGAAATTCATTCACAACTCATAATAAATTCAGTTATGCCAAATCATATATGTTTATAGGTTACTGTAAAACATTTTTGTTTTGTACAATTCGGTATTTAATATTTTTATAATTTGTACAGTGTTGTTCATTATAGCCCTTAGTGTGTTATATATATTGTACTGTACTTAAATCATATTCAGTGTGGTCTCAGGTTAATCTTTTTATTCACTCATTCACTATGTTGAGGCAGCAATACTTTTTATTTTGATAAACAAATTTAAGTGAAAGAATACATACGCATTCCTTGAACCTCATCGGTGTAAACCTGGGCTCTAGGAGACTCGAACTGTGGACTGCACACGTGTAAGGCCGAAGCTTTAGCAACATCATCAGAACTCTATTTCTCATCAGTGTATCTGCAACCATTTGGTCATGTATCATATTTGAAATTGAGTAGCCAGTTCATCCTTCGGGCATTTATTGTATTTTTCATATGCAGTACAGTATTCCATATTGATGTTTCAGAACACTACAATCATGGTCTGCAGCATCATATTCATACAAGAAGACACAGATTTTGAGACCGTATTCTTCGACAGCGACAGACTCATTGGTGGCATCAGCGGAAAATGCGAACACCACTTCAGGCCTAATCTTAAGTGATGCATGCGTAGCCAGGTTGAAGGAAATTTTAGATGATGAGAAGGCCTTTCTGAGGGTAATTGTGGAAGGTGGAGGCTGTTCAGGATTCCAATACAAGTTCGATTTAGACACAGAAATTACAGAAAATGACAAGTAAGATTTGAAATTGTCTTATTTCCAATGCATGTATTCTGAGTCTAATCTGTCTTAGTGTTTCGGAGATCATAACCTCTTCTCTGGCCAGACATCTGAGGTTCGGGAATACTAACAGGTGTTATGTATTCAGGTAAGGTTGTTTGCAAGTTGAATATACAATTGAAATAACATTTTTGTATATGAATTAAAAGAAATTTATCATTAAACTAGTACAACAGATGTAGTGAGATATTGTACCTGTATTAGCCAAAAAATGTTGAGGCAAAATTTTATCACTGCCCTAGAGTGGCCATCTTGGTGACATTGGTTACTCCAGTGGTATGGTGCCCTTTTTAATGTTTCAATGGTATAAATGTGTATACAGTACTATTGTTTTCCATTTTCATCTACATTATAATTCAATGTCAGTTTATAGATGATGATGAAGTCATCTCCTGAGGCCCTCAGAACTGTAGGATAAATTCACTGGTCTCAGGACTTGGGTATTGAAGTTCTAGGAGGACTAAATAAAAAGTTATATTAAGTTTATTACAAAATTTATAGTATGAATCAATAGATGTTTTATAGTCATATCGGAATGAAGGCTGTACGGTATAGGCAATACTTGGACATAAAAAAGTGGCAGTATCCAAAGATTCATCACAAAACCAGGTGTCTGTACACCCCTAAAGCCTGTTTATAGACAGTGGGATATATAACTCATTTGTAAGAAAATTTTGCCATTATAACCATGTACATTATGGAGTTTAGTCTAACTACCTTCATTTTTATGTTATGTTATTAGTCAACACTCCAAGAATAGCAGACCTGGTTTCCAAAAGTTCAGCTCTATATGTACTTGACGACTAATATTCGAGGGTGTCAAAGACATGTGTCAGATATCCTAATGATTAGCAGCTTGTTTCTCTGAACCCAGGGTGAACTGGGCTTCCCCCAGGTGGATGTCAGTCTCACTCATTTGCCTCGTTACCTCTGGTACTTAATTGCTCTTATGCTATATTATTCCCAGTTTTGAGTTGATCTCTGATCCATAAGCCATAAGCTCCCCTTGCTTCATAAAGAGAGAGAGAGAGAGATTTTGGTCCTGGCTTCTGGTAGACAAGGGTGGGTTTCATAGACTTGGTATAGCTTCCTAAGGAACTCTATGGACCTGTCCTGTTTCTTCCCCTTTTTGATCTAGGCTGGATGTAATACCAGGCCAGGAAAGATGAGTGGGCACTTGTTGGAGCAATTGATAGACCTGCTCCCACCTGGTGGCAGTGGGGGAAGTTAGTACGATCATTGTTCAGCAGTTATAAGTTTTGTTTTGGTAGTTCAAAAACATCCCAGAGTATTTTTTGTAGGAAGGCTGTGTGTTTTCAGGTATCTTTTTCATTTAATTAGGGTCAGTTGACAAAGTATTAGGTTGATCTTTCATTTCCACAAGCTCCCCACCTCATAGTGGAGACAAGGAGCATCTAAACGTTCTTGTTTCTACATATCGGGCATTGTCGATGTCTAACCAGTAATGGCCAATGTGTAAGCTACAGGAGCTACTGAGGTGAACCCAGAGGAGGTTTTTTTTTGTTACACTTGACACTTATTTCTTAGCACATTATATCTGTAAACTTTAATTTTACTTATTAATGGGGGATACAGATCAAATTCCTTTTGCACATTGAATGTTAAGATATTGTTGTAAATTTTTTTATTTTTTATTATGTGTAAGCACACAATAGTGTGTGTGTGTTAGGCTGCCCCTTACTGCCATTGCCCTACATAAAGTAAAACTGCAAACACAATACTTTATATTAGAGCAGCTACTCTTAAAGTAAAGTGTGCTTAGGATGCTGTGATATATTCATTTATTTTTGCTGTATAGAAAGGGCAGCAGGGGAGCTGTTGTTGGGTAACTGACGGTTGTGTTAAAGGGGAACTTCTGCTCTGAATAATATAAGTTATATTTAAATTGGGGCACATTGTATTTGCCCTTTTCCTTCCTTTCAAAATGTAAACTCTGTCTCAAACTCTCTCTTGACCTGACACCAATTAATTATTGATTATATTTTAAGCAAAATGAGATTAAATTCGAGTCATTAATCAGGTGGCTTGCAGTTGGTAAAATGGATTAAGTTTTTAATACACCTTTAAAAAAGGAGTATGTATTAAGAATGCTTTCAAATATTTAAATGTTTGGGTGTGAACTAGTTTGCTATCTGTATACATTACTTAGGGTCTTGGGCAGTTTATCAAATCAAGGCAATTCTGCCCCAAGAGGCCCACATGAGCCAATTGGGAAATGGGACTAGAGTTCCTTAAAAGATGAGGGGATCTTAGGATATGAAATGACAATTGCATGCCCAACGAAATGGCAGACTTTATGTACAGTTCCATTATGTCTGAGCATTCACAGGCCTGGTCCCTGGCATAGGGACCAGGGTGGGATGATTTAGCACTGTTCCTTCACTGTTCACCCTTCTACACCCAGCAGTAATATGATTATCAAATCATATTCTGTGGAAAAAATGGAGCTGAATGAACTCAAATGGTTCAAAGATCTTGGCTAAATCATAAACAAAATTTATATTTAAATTGATTATTCATTTCCATTACATCCTCTGAAATTATAGTAATTAATGATACTTTCTACCATATATTTGCTATAAGTACAGTACAGGTACTTTCATTTTAGGAGGATGGGCTGTTCATTCCTAATGATATAACTAAATAATAGATTTATTATTTTCATAGTCTGTTTATATTTTTAATACCATTGCAGTCTACTATAAATTGCATTTGGTATATAGTATTTTTTCTTTCTCACTTAGGGTGTTTGAACGAGATGGGAAGCGTGTGGTCATTGATGAAATTTCTCTAGACTTTGTGAGAGGTTCAACTATTGATTACCACACAGAGCTAATACGTGCAGCATTTAGAATTTCAAACAATCCTCAGGCGGAATCTGGCTGTTCGTGTGGTGCCTCATTTTCCATCAAGCTTTAAATGAGAAGCTTACATTTACAAGCTTAATACAATATCTAGGTACAAGGTACAGTATTTGGTGAAAGAAAAATATGATTTTCTGGCAGCCTTGTTTATAATCATTTTTGTTGCCAACTAGATAATATTTATAAGAGGTCAAGATGATTTTCTATCAACGTGAATTGATGTTAAACAAAAATGTTTATATTGCTTCTCATTTTCATGGTGTACAAAGACCTCGGCCTGATGAAAAGGAAATATTAACCACGCATTGCACACGCTTACACTTCAGAAAAATTTAAATTTTCGGTATCACACTTCAGAAAAATTTAAATTTTCGGTAAGGAATTTTCACTATACAGTACAGTACAATAGAATTTAGACTATTTAAAACCTTGAGTTTTTGTCTAGATTCATTTGAGACTGCAAAATATTTTGCAGATCTATACATAACTCAGTCATTTATTCCAATCTTCAGTACTATAGTACTATACTAGCACACTGATTGGGAAGATATTACACCCACTTTTATTGTTCTAATCTCGCTAAAGCTGTACAATTGTTTAAAGTGTTCAGTATTTTTTTTGTTTTTATTCACTATATCACAAGATGATTAAACAAATTTCTGTTTATATCTTTCAACATTTTTGGGTTTTGTTGTAGAATTTTTGTCTCTAGAATGAATTTATACTTACAACTTTGTTGACATTTGGTAAACAATACTAGGTAGTTTTCCGGTAATGATTCTGTATCATGGATTACAGCAATATTTTGTATTTTTTTTTTTTTAAAGCATTTTACCCTCTTAAATGGCACTTAATTCCCAGAAATTACTAAATAGAAAGTTTTACCTCTTGTAAGACACTATATTGATATAAGGAATTTTCCCCATTTTCTGGGAGGGACTCCTAGACTTTGATGCCACTTAGCATTACCCTTCCTAGCCACCAGACCTTGAGACCCTATATCTCTTACCTGGAAGCCAGGTCCAGAATTGGGCTCATTCCACAGGTCACAGAGCAAGATTTATAAAGTGTTTGTGGGAGGTATTAAAAGAAAAAATAGTTTTGTATGAGAATTTTGTTGTATTGCACTGTACATATTTTGTTGTAAATACCATATTTTATTAAACATATTTTTTTTTATACAGCATTGTTTATTCTTTCCTTTTTATTCATAATATCTCAGGTTCAATGTAGCTTGAATTTGTTAAATATAGTTAAAGGCTTTTAACATCTTCATTTAGCCCATTGCAAGTTCATATGGGTTGTATATTTGACCTCTATCACTGTCAACATCATGTACAGTGTAGAGCCAAAATCATCATTAATTCCTCTTTTCATATATGAAAAACAATAGTGTCTTGTGTAATGGAATACTGTACTCGACACTGCAAAGTCGTCATAAATTGTTGTACATTTATAATTAAGCGTTTGAAACCAAATTTAATTAATTCCTGCTCGCACCTAATCCGTTTTGTACTGATGTAGCGTGCCCCCATATATTTTGCAGGTGAGCAACAACAGAAATCAAGTATTGAATACAATGAAATGCCCTTTTCTGGTAGGCCATTTTGGTAGTTTTTCGTGCTATAACACTAGAGATGTGAAGCTTTAGGTAATTACATAAGGCCTCTGAGGCCCACATGAGCCAATTGGGAAATAGGATTAGGTTTCCTTAAAAGATGAGGGGATCTTATTGATATGAAATTAATGTATCTAAAGACAAGAAAAAGCCCACCAGAAAGTATAAGCATATGAAAACATTGGCTTGAAAGAAAATTAGCAACCCTGAGAAAATAGAAAGCAAACTATTCTTACTGCAGTCCAAATATCCCAGCTATAATGCACTTAATAGCCATCTCATTCATGTGCAGTCTAAACAGAAACTCCCACATGAAAGAGGGAACATAATACTAGTGGCTAACTAGAAAAGGGTTTCATTACATTCAATGCTTAATTTCTTTAGGGCCCATCAGTAGTTCCCAACAGAAGCAACCAGCTTTTATTTTAAGGAAAACAATGGATTTATAGAACAAAAGATTGACCGGGCTTGTCTAGGAAAGAGGGCCTGAGGCAAAGAATATCAGCGACACCAAACACCAAAGTATGGTTGGGTCAAACATACCTGGTATGGAGCATACCTCCATGTGGTTGGACCACTAAAAGCCCCGATCCCGGATATTCACCGCTGAAACATTGGAAAAGAAGGCTGTAAGAGTAAGGATAAACTGCCACCTGGCTAAACTGAATAATTTTCCAGACGCACTGGAAGATGGGCCTCAAAACCAAGTGTTTAAAAGACGGGGATGACAAACGGAATCGCTCAACATAGCAAGAGTATCAGACAAACAACACTGCACTGTGGCCACAGGGCATATGTGGCATATGATGTACCCGTCATCTGGAGAAATCAAGTGTCTGCCAAGAATCTCTTCAGGAAGGCAGATGTCTCATTCTTAGCCAAAGGCTAAGTTAAACACTGAAGTTGGAGTAAAAAACGAGTACCAGGCCCAAATGTCATGCTAAAAGGCCTAGAAATCATGCTAAAGCTTAGCAGCCCAAGTGCTTAAGCCCAGAAAACTACAGTAGCCTGCTAGGAAAGAGTATTTCATTACATTCAATGCTTGGTTTTAATATGAAAAATATAATTTTTTGTGCATCTTAAAAGTACAGCAAATTCTAATTCCCCATTTATTCTGAATATTGGGGTGAAACAATTATAACCGAATGTTAGTGTTTCTGGCTAAACAGGCCTCACAGAGGATATAACGAAGTTTATGTGAACTATAGTGCACCAATAAGGTTTTAGAAGACTGATGTTCACCTTTCACCATACAATCTTACTGCCTTTTTGTTTTATGACAGAGGATTGAATAAAATAAAATAGCATGCCTGATACATACATGTATAATATATTTATTTTAGTGCAGTTAAATTAAATGATCCAGATAAAAACAAATTTTGGAAACATGTTTTATCTACAAGTTGTTTAGCACTGAGGAACCAATCTTGTTAGTATGCTGTACAGAATTAGCAGTGAAAGAAATTAAGACTGGGACATATAAAAGTAGCTTTGACAAAGGAGAAAATACAAAGAAGCATTAAAACAAGAAAACAATTGAGACACTAAACACAAAGAACCACATGCAAAAGAAGCATTATGTTGTGTTAAGAGCTGTACTGAGACTACCAGGACATTAACATGACCACAATGAAGTGTCACTAGAAGGAAACCTCATCATCCCATACAGTATTACTCCCTTATCTTCTTTGAGCAAATGCTTAAGAATCCTTCAAGGCAGCAAATGGAGTACTGACAATAATACAACCCATTCATTTGTTCAGGCAATACACGCAAACTCTTGGAAAATATCAAGTGTTGGTGATCTTAAGACATTAACAGACACAGCACCTTAGATATGCAAAGGCCGTCCTACAGTAAAATAAAGAAAAACTTGGGTAAAAATGTACATGATTATAACTTATATTGCTAGTGCCTAAGAAAAATCATACACACAGAGAAACTGACATTACAGGTACAGTAAATTAAAGAACGGACGTGCCTAGGGGCAAAACATGTCACTTGAACTGGCTTAAAAACTGACAGCCATTTTTCTTACAAAAAACAACTTGCAAGGTTTATCTCAAAGGCCAATTACACCCAGTCTTCCTTATAAGTTTCTAAAGATGAAACACATGATTATATTTTAAGGAAGAAACTTAAGTCTTAAAAATCTTAATATAAAATTCTTGCATAACATTATGGTGAAGTTATTAAATCCCAAAACACTAACAAAACATTACCCAGGATCACTTGGGTAGGCGCAGTTTAAACCGGGAGAAGACTTTGTATTCAAGGCATCTTCCATATGCAGTTTATATATCTTGAAATAAGATTTCTTAAAGTCAATTTCTAGTACAACACAGCACTCATGATGGGACATTATTGCAGAATATACAACTTTTATCTTTGACTCTATATATAAACAAAATAATTTTGCCAACTCTAAATGTCATAAATTGGATTTAAAAAATCATGATACAGCATAAGAAAACGATACTATCCCCTGTTCATTTTATTCAATACGCATTTAGACAATAATTTTTCTTTGAATAGAGGAATCATATATATATTTATTTACAGCATATAGAATTTAAATTTGTATTTTAATTAATCCTTTTCAATAAATATATCATAAATAAATTCATAAGATATCATAATTTATTTCGAATTAAGTGACCATGGCATTTGCCATTTTTAGCTTATCGGGTAATGAAATATCAAACCCTAACTGTGCCATCTGGCTTAGGAAACGACGCCCTCGTCGCTTTTTACTAAGAGCAACACCAAGCTCATCATGACGACAAATACTTCTGAGCGTGGGCAAGTACTCCAAAGATATACTTCTATTCAGTTGGTTCACGAGAGGTAAACTTGATACTATGCTGCCCATCAGGTTCCAGTGACTGCTTCTTTCACTGAAAAAAAATTGATACGTACAATACATAAAACAGTATACATAGTAGCGAAATGAATGATTGCCCTATTTAATTATAATCATGTGCTGAATCTGAACACACAGTATTTATATTTGTACATATATATATATATTTGTACATTTTATATATTTATTTGTACATTATATATATATTTGTACATAAATTATAAATTGGGAAAACGGACAGCTAAAATTATAGAATTTGTATGAGCATACTGTGCAGAGGAAATTCATATTTATGAACAGAATATATTTTGTAACTAGTTTTCATCACTAATTGAATTTAACAATAATTATCTAAATCTGGCACTTGTACTAACACAACATGTTTGCCTCATGTTATTGCCAGGTGTACCAACACAACATGTTTGCCTCATGTTATTGCCAGGTGTAGCAACACAATATTGTTTGCCTCATGTTACTGCCAGGTGTACAAACATAGCATGTTTGCCAAATGCTTTTGCCAGGTGTACCAACACATGTTTAAAGGTCATAGTCACAACTTTTTAAAAGGAAGCACACTAACCTATCATCTGGAGACAAATGTGGTGGAAGACTTGGCACTGTATATTTGAAATCACTTGACAGGCAGAGTTGTGGCCAATCTCTTGGAGATACTTCTTTAAGGCCAGAGCTAATTTCTCTACTGCACTGAATCAATGCCCTGTGTCCCAATTCATGTGTTATGTCGTTGAGAACCTCAAACGGTGCCCAATGTGGGCTAGAGCACCCTTGTTCGTCACTCAGTCCTGCAGTTGGCTGTCGGATCCACCAGCCATGTTCCTTGATTTGTACTTTAGGGCGAGTTAAACACTGAGAAGAGTTCAAAATATCTAACTGAGTAAATGTATCATACAAATTTGCCATCGAATTTAAACAGAGTTTTGAGGCATTTTGGACAGACTGAGGTACTTCAATTTTGTCTAAAACTTCCTCTTTCTCTTCAATGACATCTGGTTGCGAATCATCTTCATCCTCGTCTATGGATAACCAATTGCAGCGCTGCCAGAGATTTGTCACCCTTAGCAGTGGATCACTAGCGCAAAGAGGGTATCTTTGTACTTTGTTAACTTTCTTTTTTAGAGGGAATGGAAGTATATAGCTGATATTATCTGCCACTTGACTCCAAGCTATATTTCCATTTATGGTTTGAGAACCATCACTACCAACAAGTTGCTTATCCAACTTTAAAGCAGACATAATACCATTAAAGGCTGATGTAGCTTGGAGTTTGCCACACACACCAGCTTTATATAGCTTGACATCTTTTAGTTTAATATTAGTTTCTTCTGGAAATACATCATTTAGGCTCAAATCATGTGTTCTGCAGTCTTCCAAGTTGTTCTCACACAAGCTGATGGATGTGTCTGCCATCTGAAACATCAATTTAAATATAAATCTGTATCTACAAAGAACAAAACTTGAAGTGAAACAATTAAGCCAAGCAATTCAAGAATATTGTCAATGTTTATCTTTGTATTTACAGATACAGTTGACTTTGTGATTATAAATATATATTATTGAGATTAATAAATATATTATATAATTTTCATGCAGGGTTTTTTGGAAACAAAAATTATTTCAAGGGTTTTGCAAGAGTAAAACGGTTGAGAAATATAAATTATATTTGCATATCAAACTGAATTTCACAATGTCATGGAAAATCAAATCACTTGACCTATACTGTACTTTAATTTCTGTGGCAGTGATTATTAACTAATAAGGAGGGATTTGTACTGCACTGTATAGAATCAAGTTTAATTATATTTTAAGAATATAAGGATTACAACATACAGTAATGAGACTAGAGAAGTTATGGTACACACAACAATTATTATCAGTTTCAAGGTTCATGATTGGGCTCCACACCTAGACACTGTGTCTGCACTAAGTTGTACTTATACTGATTGGCAAATCACGAATATCCATTATTGTACTTATACTGATCGGCAAATCACGAATATCCATTATTTTAAATTTACATGCATTAAAGTGTTGTGTTTCTGGGAGATTCAGAGATGTGAATTCTCTGAGTATTTGAGACGTGAGTTCTCTGCTTGCCGGGTACCACTCAACAATGCTTAAAATGTTTACAATTATTTTATATTTTCTAAGTTATTTGTTGGGTTATTAGTATAAATTTGGTATCAAAATGTTTGCAAATTAATTCTCTAAAAAAACACAAGCATAAACAAAAGTGTATTTACAATAGATTATGCACAACAGTGATGAATATACAATTGTTTATGAATAGCAATCAGAATGCAAAAAGCTTTAATTTAAGTTTTTGTATTCAGTACTGAAAATTTGAAGACACTGAGAATAATCACCAGCATGCTCAAGATGGAACATGATATTAGAAATCTCAATTCTACTTTTTAAGAAATTTATCTAGATGAATTTTACTTATGAATTCATTTAAACCAGAGTTAAAAATATGAATAACATACCTGCTGCATCCCACAGTCACAGAGATCATGCGAGGAACCTGAATTGGCCAGCAGTTGAAGATCAAGTATGGACTGTCTAATATCACCTTTATTAGTGTTGATGAGGCTCTCCAAGTCTTTGGAGCAGATGTGATAACCATTGGCCAAACACACCAGCTGCAAATGCTGAGCTGCAAAATTTTATTTGTAAAATTATCTATTTATATTACAAAAGGAAATGCCAAATTATTTGCAATAATAATATGACTCATGTACAACACCTTTAGCCAATACAGTTAGTATTAACACTTACATTTAATACAAAAAACATCATGTTGAATGTAATGAAATGCAATATGTCAGCTCAGATAACCATAAGGTACCAACCAATTCCTACAAGAACAGAAGGGCATTAGAAGGGCTTGCACAATGAGATACTGAGGCTTCACAGAAAAGGGGTTTGATCACAATTAGCGCTTGATTTTTACACTGGCCCTCAGTAGTTCTCCAGTGTATTCTCCTAATGGTGACAATCGAACAGAAAACCAGACAGGCTGGTTTCATATTTAACAATCGGCAGTGTTGCCAAGCATGGGACAGAAAGTTTAGAATGAGAGGGAGACCATGCAAGGAAGCTTGAAAATACTCAGCAGTGTAGTGCTTTATGTTGCCCCACCTGACTGCAAGATACTATGTCTAAGAACACAGTGAAATCACTTGAGGAAGCAGCAGAATGTATGAGCTCAGAAAGTACTAGGTTATAGCCAATATAACCAGAAGCAACCAAATACTTCAACTATAATCTTCTGAAAGAAAACCTTTTTAATTGTAACATCCAATACACACCTACCTATACAATCTTCTGATGGTGACACGAACTCCATTTTATCGTACGTTCCCTTTATTCTTGAGAAGACACTGGGTGAAGCATTATTAACTGTCAATACAATAGGCCTCTTACTAGTTGCCATGAAGTTATTGACAGTAGAGAGGAAACCATCATCCCATTCTTCAAACACAACATCAATCTGAGGAGATTTAAAGTGAAAAAACAAATTAGTCTCTGATGTACATGCAAACCTTAATGCTGAGCAAGACATTTGATTGCTGCTTTAGGGAAGACCTTGATGGTCCCATTGACAGCATCATTCAGCCATGGCAGGTTGACACTCCACACCAGCACAATGGGAATTTTTTCAAGATTCAACCAAGATGAATGCTGTCCATGGGACCAAGATGCTATCCATGGGACCAAGATGTTATCCATGGGACCAAGATGTTATCCATGGGACCAAGATGCTGTCCATGGGACCGTCAAGGTACTCTTGACCAGTTTCTTTTTTTTTCGTAAGTCAATTCACCAAATTAAGGTCTCTGCCAGCCTGAGGTGCCCAGTGATACACACAGAAATGTGAGGTGGGTAGTCAATATGTAGTTACTGACATCTGATGGTGGGAAAATAGAAACTGAGCGAGATAACAAGCTATTAGGAGAGAACTCCTTAATGTCTTTTGACATAGAAGCATTTGAAAGGCACTTTAGTGTGCTTTTGAAAAATGTCTAAATAAATGAGCCTTTTTGTAGTCATTTTCGAGTGAATTGAGAACTCTCCAATTTGTCCATGCACAAGTACATCCTAGTGGGGGATGTCATTATAGCTGTACACTGTTACTGTACAAAATGTTGACCTACACTGACTATGCAGAGTCTTACCCATGGGAACACTTGCTCAAAATTATTTCAATTTTTTTAAATAAAATTTTGTAGTTTTTATGCCTCAAATTATTACTCATAAAAATTCACCAACAGATTCAATATAACTGGAACCACTAATTATGTCTTGTCAATACTCTAGTACCAATTTCCTGTACTATATACTAATATTATGGCTGCCTTTAACTACACATAATTTTACACTATCATAGAAGCAGATCACAACAAACTAGTTGCTCAGATAACCAATTATAGTAAAAGGGAAAATAAGTAACAACATAAGTTTGACTCACATCCTTGAACAAAACAAGAGATACGTCTTTCCTCTTCTCAAAATCTTTGGAAGACTCTTGACTCTCTTCTCTAATGCATAAAGATGTTGCTGAAAAGACCAATGTTAAAAAGTTAATAAACTATTATAAATTATTGTTAGAAAAGGTGTACAGAATGAACAAAGCAAAAAATAAAATGCTATAATCTTAAAAACTTTTGAGACAAAATTGTGTGTGTACCTATAATTGTCACTCAGTTGTTAACCTATTATATATGAAAGTCAATTATAATCAAGTTAATCACCTATAGTTAATACTGGACTTGCTTTCTTTAAGTTTTAAGTATTTTTTCTTTTGCTTTGCATTGCTCGAGTCAAGTTAACAAAATTATCTTACATTCTTAAATTCCAATTCCTTAATGTGCCAAGCACCATATAAGGCAATTATTATCTTTAGTCGTCACATAAATGCAGTAGCAGAGGGGTTAACAGTAATTAATATAAAACTCACTTGGTGTAATGCTCATCACTAAACTCACCTTTACTTGCACTACCACCATTCTTGGCTGCAAGCATTGTCGTTAATGTGTTGGAAGGCTGAGATGATGAATTATTTGCTACCGAGTGAGACTGCGTAGCCTCGACAAGCTGGCTCATGACTTGACGCCCAGGTCTGCGAGAAGATGCATTCACCTCTAGCACCTACAAACATCAGTATACTGTAGTTTATAAAATATAATTTCCTATTAATTTTACCACCATTACCTCACTTGCAAAGCAAGAAGTGGGATTGAGGGACACTTGCCGAAAAGGCTTGAAAACATTAAGCAAAAGGGTTAAAAATAATACTTGTAGTAAGACCCAAATACAAAACTGAAAAAAATTAATTACAGAAAAATAAACACATCTATCTCATAATTTATGACAATACAAAGAATGTACCATATAACCAAATATTAATACGAAGACTCTACCTTATAGCCCAGTTCAGCTGCCAGGGCATACACTGCTGCAGTTTTGCCAATACCAGGAGGTCCACAGAGAAGGTATGTATTAACAAAGTCGTCTTCGTCCCAGCTACTGGACCCATCCGATTCCTCAAAGCTATCATCTAGTAAGAATTATTTTTGGTTTAGTATGGTGATATTCCTTCATATTGTACACCTAATATTACAGTATTTACATGGTTATTTGTAAATCTAAAAAAATGGATTCCAATTTCTTTTTTACCTTGTCTGAAAGATTTTATCTTTTTGCTTTTCTCCTTATTTGCATAAGCCTGGCATTTTCTTTTCCATTCTTGTAACCACATCTTTAGCCTTCTCACATGTTCTGCAACAAATGATAATGGAACATTGCTAAACTAAAAATAAGTTTCTACAATTAAAAGATAAACACTATCTCCATAAGAAAAATGATTGAACATATGAGAATATTTATTGCAGTGTAAAATATACAGTATAATTGGTGTTTAATGCAGTGATAAGCCCTCACTACTAACTCTCCAATGGCAGGAATATACTAGTCAACACTTTCACCCTCTTTCTTTCTTTCTGTCATTTTGCAAACCTTGGAAAAGAACTTCAAGATCATAGCAGGATTGCCCACTGTACTATTTGGTCAACTACAAACCCAGAATTGATATATATATAAACAAAAATCCTATACAGTAAATTATACTGACAAAAACACATCATACCTGTGTTTCCTATGACCTGTTTGCCATTTTTTGGTGCAAAGATTTGAGTCCATGAATGTGGAGTTTTCTCGTGCCACAACGGAATAATAGCCTCCGTTTGCATGCATGCCGTCTCATCACTTTGCTCTCTTGTATTTCCTAGCTTGGATCGTTTACTTCTACTCAATACTGCGGGTTTGTTTTTGCGTTTGCGTTTTTTCTTTACCTTTGTGTCATCATCGTCATCTAAAATGACAATGTCATGTTCTTCCATTCTCTCCTTCTCCAGCTCCTTTTTGTACAATTCAACAGCCTCTTTTTTCATATCATAGTATGATTTAAAAACTTTGTAGACAGGAAAGTTTGGATTTTGGCTCTTCATATTTGCCAAAAGTGAAGCAATATCATTCAAGTCCAGTGTTGGCATGTGAAGTAGAGATGCTCTTGAACTGCTGTTAGTCTTCTTAGACAGACTGGTAGTAAAAGGGAAAATCTTTTCCCCTACTGATAAAGTAGGATTATAGTCCTCTTGTTTGGTACCTCGTAAACAAATCTGCATAAATTAAACAATATGAGTACATTTACATAAATGTTTAATATATATATATATACTGTATATGTATGTATATATGTAGACCAAAATTGGAATGCACTACTGTAGTACAGTATCTGCACAGTAATCACAAATGTAAATCCTATAAAAAATACACAAAATAAATGGTAATTTTTACAAACTATTATCTTAAAAGAAACTCACTTTTGGGATGTCAAGCTTCCACAGAGCTTCATCAGTCTTCTGCTGAACATGACTGACTTCAGGGAATGGAGGCCAGTTATTTAACTCCTCTTCCTGACTGGTGGAATAAACACAAATAATTGAAAGAAGATTATATATAGAGTAATGCTAGTTCTTCAACTCCTCTTGAAACAATGCAAATGAAGCTCTAATATAAAAATCGCCATCCTGAGCAGCAGCAATTGGCTGCTCCCTTAGTTTAGATCTCACACAGTCCTGGATGAGGCTTGCATATATTCAGGCACCACACTATAAGGAAATTTTTAAGCATCCCTACTAGGTCATTTATGTGTTAGGAAGACAATCATGAATAATGAATTCAACACTACTACTTCAATCTCCTCTCATGGTATCATGGTGATCAAGTTTTTGCTATGTACCGGCTGGGCTGCCTGGTCACCTCTGCCAACTGTTTCCAGGTTTACTGACTTGAATCAGTCTACAGAAGAATAGAATGGGAGGAATGGAAGAAGGCAAATCAAGCTGCTAAGATAGAAGCTTTATTCCTCTTGCTCATACCTTCCCTCCTCCCCAACCTGAACCACTTGAAGAGGGAACGGCAAATGTAGCCATGAACAAGAACAATAACTTACGCAACACAAATGCACCCTCAGCCGAAGCACAGGGCCTGTCTATATAGGGAAAGAGCCAGGCACTACAGTCACACAAACGTCTAATTTCAATCACTTTCCATTTTTTCAGTTATTGGCTATCTGATCCCTAAGTTTCTCTTGCCTCGCAGGGCCAGGGGCCAGATTCACAATGCAGTTACACAGGTACTTACGAACGTGTACATCTTTCCTCAATTTTTGACGGCTTTGGTTACATTTATTAAACAGTTTACAAGCATGAAACCTTCCCAATCAACTGTTGTTATTGTTATAAATAGCCTCCTGGTGTTTCGAAGCTCATTAACTGTTTAATAATTGTAAACAAAGTCGCCAAAGATTGAGAAAAGATGTACAGGTTCGTAAGTGCTTGCGTAACTGTTTCGTGAATCTGGCCCCAGATTCTAGTCTTAGCTCCCAGTAGGCTTCAATTGATCTCATAAGCCTATAGTGATTTTCTAAAGCTTGGCACTTCAGTGTTTTAGCATCAAGGATACTACTGAGGAAGCTCTCCCAGAAAAAATTACTAAAGGTCAACACACCTCTACCAAGGAGTGGCCTGTTAGGTATAGAATGACACCAACACACAGGTGAAGAAACAGCAGAATGGATCTGGTTGGTGTACAGCAAATACCTAAGTTATTGTCTGTTATCACAGAGGACAATGAATGAAGTGATATAATCAGAGACAATTAATCACTGTTGTGCACCAACTGCACAGAAAAAAACCCTGAATAAAGCACAATCCAGAACTAATCCTTAAGCACAGGACACCAAAATTCAGAACAGTGATACCAGGTAAAATGTAACTGAAAATCTGGTCCACACATGCCAAACTGTGTGATGATGATGAATTAGGGATGTCTGAGGTATAACGTGGCTGTTAGCAGAGCAAAGAATCTTATGATGCCATGGGAGTATTTAAAAAATCTTTAAGCTTTTATGAGAGAACTCCTATTGGTCATTCTGGGCTAGATTGAATATTCTTCAGTGGCTCCCTAATATTTTTAATGACCATGCAGAGGCTGCTTAAAAAAGTCCCAGTAGTGCTAGTGGCAGAATGTAGTCCTGCCTAACTCCATGATTCTGTCCTTCAGATAGAGCAAACCATACCTTAGAAAGCAGTCAAATGAAAGCTCAGTATACATGAAGTAACACCTAAAATATTCATGAAACGCTCAGCCACATCAACTTATCTACGGATTGAGATACAACTATTGTCTGGGGCTCTTACATGAAGGCTCAAAATGACAAGTCAAACTGAGCCCGGAACGATTTAATTGACTAAGGGCAAGGCCAATACCTTAACCAATTATCAGTCCCCACCTGCCTACAGCAGCTAATGCAATCAGGATGTTTGTAAAGTTGGTGAAGATTCATAGGGCCTCAATTTTATTTGTGCTGCCACCCAGTGATGAACCTACCACTGGCTTTCAGTTTATAGCATTACTGTGGCTCTGAAAGCCTTGGGCTTGTGAAATCAGCAGAAATTTTAGAATATAATAAATTGATTCTGGCTAGATTGACTGGCTACAGTGAGGCCAAACACCCTAAATTGGTTAATGATTGAAATTGCAGTCCAAACAGCATTCATGACAAATAAAATCGGTTTGACTAAAATTATACAACAGCACAATTTTTTTTATACCCTTCATTCTATTTCACTTAACCTTTTTGACAATATTTTAGCCTAATTCACTACTCTGGTATGGAAATTCTAAATTTAAAAGCTGAGTTCTTTCCTTTTCAGCTTTTATTCTCAATACTCAGTTTCTGCACCATTTAGTTTCCTCTCAACAATTTTCCTGTATTTAAAAAATAAATGGCTTTGATCAAATACAGGAAGAAATATGTAAAAATACAAACAACAGCCACTTAAAGGTGCAAGCTACAGTATAGTTGCCAAATTACACTTCCCAACAGAAGATATCGTACCTTTTCTCAATAAAAACCTGCTTCTTGATCTCATCTGGCACACCTGACTGTAAGAAGTCTTGACGAGCCTTGAGCTTAGATGGAGACAACACAACCTTTAATACCTCGACACATGGTGACTTCGATTTCTTGCAGAATATGGGTGCCAACTTTGTATCTGCGAACACCAAGTTATATTGCTGTATACTTATTGTTTCATAGTAGGAATGAAATAATATAATGAGGATGACAAGAAAAAATACAAATCAAGAATTGATTGTAATGAAACATCCTTTTCTATTTGGGTCCCCTCAGTAACTTCTTGAGCTAAGCACTGGTCCAACAAGGCCCTATGGAGATGTACCAGGCCACTGAGACCCACTCTTGTTTACTAGGAGCCAAGACTCTGGCTCTGTCGGTGAGGTGAGGGCAGCTTGAGGATCACAGATAAGACATCAGCCCAAAACTGAGAAAAACCATCAAAGGCAAATACAACAAAACAAGTAACTGAAGAAAATTAGGTATCCAGAAATAACAAGGTAAACAAGGTAAACAATCGTTACTGTTGGATAAGCACCCTAACCATGTTGCACCTGAGTGTCACCAGGTGGCTGTCAGTTCACCTGAGGCTCTAGCCAGCCTGCCCTTGTACTCTATGCCCAAGTCACAGCATAGAGGCACAGGCAGAGTCCATCCTCTACTTCATGCTTTTGCTAAGTGGCATTAGCTATCCCTGGAACACTAAGTCTGTTGGGGGGAGATGCTGCTTTGTTATTGTTTCATTTTTCCTTTATGATTGCATTTTGTCACCCACATTGCATGTAATTTATTACGACTATGGGCCAGAGTTCCTTCCTTGGTAGTCAACTTGTGCTTTCTGTGCTCTAAGGAGTTCAGATGCCCCCTCTAAATGTTGACTCCCCTTGAGTCACCTTGTTTCCAGGTAGCACATGGAACTTTTTCTCCACTGCAAAGTCAGTTGATGAGGAGTGCAACAGTCAGCTGTGTGCTTGTGTTGTAATCACTCATAGCCCTGTGCCATGTGTAATGGGATTTTGTGCTTTCACCGAGGGTGCACCAGGGTCACATAAGTGATTGCTTGTTTGTGGCTACCTGCACCTTTCCCAAGCACGTGTTGTGTATGGAAATCAGGGTTTGTTCAGCCAAGATGCTTCCCTGATGCCTGGCATACCTACCTGTCTGTATGACCGGCCGGGTGGATGGTTTTCTTTGCCCTTCCCCTCTTTCTTGTGTGGTTTAAATCCTCGGCGGGTTCTTACTGGCCTGTTGGGGGGTGGGGGGGGGGGGGGGGACCTGCAATGGGCCTGTGCCTTATTGCAACAGCTGGTGGCATCTGCATTTGTGGTGTCTCTCTCCTCAGTTTTGGGTTGATCTCTGATCTTCCATCGTTTAGAGGACAAGGATGAGTTTCAGAGACCTGTTGCATATCCCTAAAGCTAGGCAGGACCAGTATTGAGCTCAGGGAGCTAATTAATTAAGGGGCCTCCCAGAAAATAATAAAAATATAAAAATTTCAAAATCCAAATCAGGTTAGGAACAATATAATCCAATTTTTGAGGAAGTATAATATAAATGAAATTTACAAGCCATTATAATGCTGTGCTGTAAAGGTGAGGAGACAGAACCAGAGTTGCCTTTGATTACTACTCTTACTACCAACTAGGTCTCCATCCACGTAATGATCATCAAGCACTATCTCTGACAAATATTTTACTGTAGTAACATCAACTATTAACCTAATAAGAACAAATTTAAAGGGAAACATTCCCGACGAATAAAAGAAATGTCTGGATAATCTCCATGATTACAGGTTATATTTAAAATGCAGGCACATGTATTACCTCTTGTAACAGCATCTTTTCTACTGGCCCTGTTTTTCTTCTCTCCTTCCTCAGCCTCCAATATTTTCCTCTGTTGATCTAGCGCCTTCTTGGCACCAATGGCAGCTTGACGAGATGGTCGCTGACTTCTCTTACCCTTCTCTTTAGCATCTTCAAGCTTTTTACCTGTATTCTGAGCCTTTTTAGATAATACTTTTTTGTTCTTCAGTGCCAGTTTTCTTCTTGCTTGGCCTGCTGGAAGTGGCTTAAGCAATACCTGAGATGATTTCCTCTTTTTTGTCTTCTTAGGAGACTTAATTTTGTCATCCACAAATGATGAAGTATCATTAATTATAACCACATCACTGTTAGTAAGAGCCATGTTAACAAGGATGTCATGCTTGTCTACACACTCCAATGCATGGTCTACAAATGCTTTCTTTTTCTTCTGGTGTTCAATGACCTTTCTTGTCCCCTTAGCTTTCTGCAGAAGCTTCTTGGTTTTCTTTTGTACCTGGTTCTCGACTGTGTTATTCTGCTTTAAACTTAATGATCTTCTCTTTTTCACATGTTGTGAAGCATGTTTAATCCTCCTTATTTTTAAGCTGAAAAATAAAAAATAAATGCAATGAATAAATTTAATTATTTAATCACAATGCTGCACAATATGACAGTATCAAGTCAGAGATCAAAGTGAAAACTACATTGTGTCTCTACCTGAGAGGACTATAAGTCCACTTCAGGGAGACACTCAAATGCTTCAGTTCATCATTCAGCTTTACCAATATAGTACTGAATTTTATCTCAATTCAGAAACATGCAGATGAGTGTGGGGGAAATTCACCATAACTCAAGATGTAATTTAATAAAATTTAAAGTAATCTGCTTTCTAATTGGCTAACAATACTAATACATACTCTTCTTTATTAAAATACATAGAATGTGGAATCTGTTTCAGTGCAGTGTGACTGCAACACCACAGCTAGAATACCAAATACAAAATCATACAAGAAGTCACTTACCGAAGTTTGCCAGGCTTCTGGTCGAGCGTAGAAGTATATTTGACCCTGTTTTCTTTGTCATCTTCAGTAATTTGAGTTGATGTACACCCTAGTTCTTCTGCTCCATCACTTCCCAAAAGTGAGTCAGAGCTAATGTCACAAATGGATTCTGCTGGTGGCAAGCAGCTAGAGTTAATATCACCTTTGTTATTTTTCCCAGATATTTTACAGGATTTTTTTCCTTTCAATTCTGATCTCCTTCTTCTCAAGGATCTTCTAACAGTTGTGTTGTTATCACTGTCTTTGTCCTCAATACTTACACTTTCTTGTACTTCATTTTTTTTCCTGGGTATTCTTGCTTTAGACTTTTCTTTTGAAACAGGGACAGCCATTTTTAACCGATCTTCGTCAGAAGTTTCCATTTCCAGGCAACTCTCTTTTTCATCATTTAAAACTTTTTTATAAACGGCATTCTGATCTTGAGAAGCTTTTAAAACCTTTCTTAATGATTTAGTTGCTTTCTTTGTTGTGTTTCTTTCCATTTGTATTATGTCACTGCTACTGCAGCCTGAGGATATTGGTGACCTTTTATCTTTTTTCACAAGAGCATCCACCTCACTTGTTTTATGTTCTTCAACTTCACTACTACTGATGAGTCTCAATGAATTGGCCTGACTTTTCTTTGGCGAGGCTGTGACAACAATTTGTTCCAGCAATTCTATCTTATTCAAATCTTCTAATTCTTGATTCCTCTTTATTCTCTTGCTTAGCCTGCGACTGCATCCCTTGCTGTGGCTCTCAGACATATTCTCCTTATTAACATTAGTAGAATTATAACCCTGCCTGTCGCATATTTTACTCTTACGACCTTTGTTATCTGTACTGACCCTTGCCTCCACACCACTGTCAGGAGCATGTACATCTGCTTTGACTGTGAAAACATTCTTGCTTCTTTCCACTGATTTTTCTTCTTTACTAATTTTCTTAAAGAACTGTGGAATGCCATTTTTCTTGGAACAATCTTCCTCTTCCTGGCTACAAGGACCCCCTTTTAAAACAGATATGGAACTTAAATTTTGATCACAAGGTGTTTCAGCCATGTCAGAAACACATGAGCCATCATCAGAGTCAATTATACAATTAATTTTTTTTCTCTTCCTCTTCCTCTGAGACTCGTTTGAGTTCAAGCGTTTTGTCCTTTTCCCGGGTTTCTTGACTTCTGCAACTCGATCATCTAGATCATCTAGTAATTTCCCAGGAGATTTGACATCTGCACACCCATCATCTAGCAATTTCCCAGGTTTCTTAATATCTGCCCCTCCATTATCTACTACTTTTCCAAGAGGTTTCTTGATATCTGTACCCCCAGCATCTACTTTGCTTGTGTCATTAATATAAACATTTTTCCCTATGTCACAATTTGTTTTCCTTATTTTGTTACACTGTGTAATATTCTTATCAATATGGCCAATGTCCTTTCCATCTTTACCATATGTTCCTTTGGTTCTCTCATTCATGCTTTGCTTTTCACTATCAACTTCTACTATTTCTTCACTTTTATTTATTTTTGAATCCTTCACTCTCTCTCTGTCTAAGGCTTGTTTCATGAAGTCTGTAAAAGAAACTGATATGCAGTTTGATGATGTTTTTTCCTTCTCTGTCTCATCAAAACCTGACTGTGACACCGCAGAACTTTTATTCCTGATAATATTGTTCTCCATCTCCCCATGCTGTGGCTCCCCCTCTCTCTCAACATGTACCTTTTCTGAAATACCAATATCTGAATTATTTGGTATGCCTTTACATTTCTTACTCAATTTTCTTCTTTTCTTTTTGCCTTTATTCACTGTTAAATCAAAATCTTGTAAAGAGGAATCAAGTTCCTCTCTCTTGCGTTTTTTAATACAACCAGTCCCTTTGTCACTACCAGTATTGATTTCTGAAAGAACAATGTGTTTCTCTTGAGCTTGGCCTTTTGGGTGAACTTCTGAAATTGGGTCGCAAGTTTCCACAACATTTTTAATAGGAGACTGTTGTTTGTCCAGCCTATGACGATTTGCCATCATGATTTTAAATACATCATTTCCCTTAACCACCTTATTCTTCCACAATTTCAAGGACTGAGAACTGTCAGTGCCAGCCGCTTTGTTATGCATTACAATCCCTAGTCCACAAGACTTATCTCCATCAGTTAAATCAGACTCATCTTCACTATTGCTGATAATCTCAATACATTCCTGCAGCTTGCTGGAACTCTGATCAAGAATTTTACCACCCCTATCGTCAACCTTATTCAAATTTTCTTTCTCGTTTAATTCCTTTAAAATTTCATTCTGTTTTCTTCTATTAGCCATCATAACAGCAAAAATATTTGTTTCTTCCATCTTTGGCATATCTGAGAGTTTTGGCTCAACTTTATCCAACAGGTTTGTCTCAGTTTTCTTCTTTGGTGTATCTGACAGTATTTCCTTATCTTTTACAGAAGACGATGATAATTTATTCTTCTTAGATTGAAATTCTTCCTTGGTTTTAGAGGTGCTACTAATATTTACATCAAGTATTTCAAGATGAGATATCTCTGGATGAGAAGCTGTGCCTTGATTTGAATTTAATTCTTTGTCAAAATTAACCTTCTCCTTTTTATTAGTAACTAAGATTTCTATATCAGGAGAACTTTCTTCTTGGTTTACATAATTATTCATAAATCTACTATTCCAAAAACAGTTAGTCTTTTGACCATCTTTACTCACATACTTAGTATTTCTATTTGAATCAGAATTTGTCTTAATTTCTGGCGATATTACAATAACTTCGTTGTCATCTTTACAACAAGAGTTGCACTTTGATTGACTTTCAGTTGGTTTTCTTACCACTGGCGTTCTTGCCACCTTTTTGAAATACATTAATATATCTTTTTTTTCTTCTGCTTGCCCTGATGGTATTTCCTGCGGGCATTCATAATATGATTTGGAACCCATTTGCCTTCTTTCATGCTGGAGTATGTCCTGAAGGAGAAAATATAAAAGACCATTGAGAGTGCATAGTTCCTTTATTACATACTGTAAGGGTAAATATCTTCAATTGTTTAAAGTATTTCCCTAAATAAACTAATTCAGTTTCAAGTCTTTAGGAAGCTCTCTAAGAGCACAACATGGTATTTAGGCACACACCAAAACAAAGGTGGGAAAAACAAAGTTGTTAAACAGGTCGCCATGCTACCAATTTTTTTAGTGCGTTGCCTAAATAAAACATCTAATGCCATGCCGACATTTGCACACTTGTGAACTACACATCACTCAATTTGAATTATAGAGTAAGACCGAATTTGTGTATTCCTGAATCCCACATTTAGAATTATTGCAATTTACGAGTCTATCATTCCTCCAAATACAGTACATATACAGTGGTACCTCGGAATACGAGTGTCCCTGAATACGAGTGTTTCGGAATACGAGCAGGATTTGCTCGGAAAATGTGCCTCGGAAGGCGAGGGTTACCTCGGAATACGAGTTTGTTGATACGCGTACAGGCCGAACTAGCGCGTGGTGGTACTGCGATTGTCGCCCCTCACCCCTCAGTTTACCAGTGCCTCGCGCCCAGTGACTATCCCACGTCAATTCTTCACCCGGATTTTCAGTATTTTGTTGGATTTTTGGTCATTTGACCATAAAAGTTGTTATTATATATCTCACCATGGGTCCCAAGAAAGCCAGTGGTAAGGATCAAGGCAAGAAAGCCCATGTGAGGATGACAATAGAGGAGAAACAAGAGATCATTCGGAAGCATGAAAATGGTACACGGGTTGTTGAACTGTGGGAAGAATTGTGGGAAGAGATGCAAACTTATTGAAAAGACTCACCCAGAGAAAGCTGTAGTAGGCCGTTGCCTTAATCTTTTCAATGACAATGTGATGCCTTACTACAGAGACAGCTTGCGAAGAAGGGAAAAACAAGCTTCTATGGACAGATTTGTTGTGAGAAAATCGAGCAGTGAGCCACAACCAGGACCTAGTGGTATGCAGGCAAAACGTGCCAGGGAGTGTACACCAGAAAGGTCCTCACTGCCTGATGTTATAATGGAAGGGGACTCCCCTTCCAAACAGTAACACCTCTCCTCCTCTCCCCCCCCCCTCCTCACCATACGCCCACAGCATTCATCAACAAGGGTAAGTAATAACTTGAAAATAGTTTGTAGGTTTATTTAGATGAATTGGGTATAAAATTTAGTTTGAAGTGAGGTTTTTGGGGTAGTCAGGAACGGATTAATTCATTTCCCATTATGGGGAAATTAGCTTCAGAATACGAGTTTTCGGAATACGAGCTGTCTCCAGGAACGGATTAAACTCTTAAACCAAGGTACCACTGTACACAGAAAACATTTTTCCAAATTGCTACTTGATTAAGCCTGGCTGTTTTATTTTTCAACAGGAACACATATGCCTTTATTTTACTGATATTTTAGTTTATTTTCATTTTTTTATTTATACTGTACTGTATATACAAGAGTACATACTTACTTTCTTGTAAAGCCACTAGCATGCAGTGTTTCGGGCAGGCCCTTAATCTTAATTTTCCCTGGAATAGAACCTACCAAATCCTTTTGCAACCAGATACCTGTTCACTGCTGGGTGAACAGAGGCATACAGTTAAGGACTGGCGCCTAGTCAATCCTCCCCGGCCAGGATACAAACCCAGGCCAAATTGTTTGCCAAGTGCAGGGAGATTGTGTTAACACTGCGCCACAGGGACTGCATTTGCAACAAATCATTAGACTTTACGAATTGAAAAAAACATAACATAGATCATCATAGCTTACCTGAATATCTACAGCAGTGGACATGGTACACGTGAAAGGCTGCTTTCAGTGCATGATTCAAAGTTGGAGACACAATTCACCTACAATTACAAAGAAAAAATATATAAAATATTTTGCTACAGAAATACTGGCAATGAATGTATTACATAAATAAACATAATTTTACTTGGATAAATATGACCTAAAAAAACATAGAATTACCCAAATCTTTGTACAATTACATAAATAATTTATATAAATAAATTATTTTCCTATGGTATTATTGGTAATGAATATGGAAAACGATTACACATATTGTATCCAAGCATGGAAACCTCCTCTTCAGAAAGACAATCTACTTTGGAGAAAGTTCAAAACTGGGCAACAAAAAATCATTCCCGAACTAAGTCTCCGTGGTGTAGTGGTAAGACACTCGCCTGGCGTTCCGCGAGCGCTATGTCATGGGTTTGTATCCTGGCCGGGGAGGATTTACTGGGCGCAATTCCTTAACTGTAGCCTCTGTTTAACACAACAGTAAAATGTGTACTTGGATGAAAAAACGATTCTTCGCGGCAGGGGATCGTATTCCAGGGACCATAGGATTAAGGACTTGCCCGAAACGCTACGCGTACTAGTGGCTCTACAAGAATGTAACAACTCTTGTATATATATAAAAAAAAGTAAACTCTCATACCAGGAACAGTTGAGGGCCTCATGGCTAACATCACACATCACAGCAAACCACACATGACAGGGCTGATCTCGTCAAACTACTCAGCAGAGGATCAACTGGAAGACTATAAACTCAGTAGTCTCCAAGATAACATAAACATTAGACATCCTGTGATTTCAGAGTGGTGGAACGCAATCTCAAGGTTAACTCTTTAATCACTAATTAGCCTATATTAAGGAACTATTCACTTATTACCAGCATCCTTGAGATGAACAAGCACTCCCTGTAGACCTAGCCATCAACTGTGCACAAGACAATAAAGCAAGTGACTCGAGAACATCAATTGCAAGAGAAATTAAATTTCAAAAAATATCACCCGTTAAAGCGGTTTAAAACCCAACTGGAATATTACACCAAACACAAGCTCCTAAGGTAACATAAATTGACCCCCCAGCACAATTTCACCGTCATATTTCAATAAAATATGGGGTAAAATGGACATTACCCCGAGAATCCCTTCTGTTTACACTGCGATGTTTGTTGATACCAGATTTGGCGCGAATCTTGCGCGGGATAATTTGGCGGTTCTTGTAGCATTTTGATGCATTATTGTAATTTCATGTATTAGAAAATATCTAAAAATGAAATATCTTATTAAATAGGGTTACGATGGTGATACAATAATATATAATCGGAATAAAATAGATGTCTCCCAGCAGGAGGGAAAGCAATCTCTCTGAAAAAGCGAAGCGCTCTGTAACAGGATTGCCAGATATAAATTGCTGAAAGTAGCGAGCTGACGGTCAAAAAGTAGCGAATTTGTAATAGGAGTAGCCCAATTTTTTGTTGAGTGACTGATACGGGTTTCAAAGTAATATATTTTGATAAATAGAGTACACTACACGATGTTAATTGTTTTATTCATATTATTTCTGCACACACACACACACACATACAAAAAAAGAAAACTTCGCAGAAAAAAGCAGTCTCCGTGGTGTAGTGGTAAGACACTCGCCTGGCGTTCCGCGAGCGCTATGTCATGGGTTCGTATCCTGGCCGGGGAGGATTTACTGGGCGCAATTCCTTAACTGTAGCCTTTGTTTAACGCAACAGTAAAATGTGTACTTGGATGAAAAAACGATTCTTCGCGGCAGGGGATCGTATTCCATGATCGTACTCGGAACAATGAGTACGATCATTGAGAACTCGGAACGATCGTATGATCGTACTCGGAACAAGTTCCAAGTAGCACGGGCTATGGTGAGCCCGTAACTTACCTGGCACAGGAGTTGGGCAAATAACACTGGCTATGGTGAGCCCGTAGTGGACTTACCTGGCACAGGAGCGGTGCCGTCTGATTAATTATTGGATTGATTGATGATGATGATTGATGAAGATTAAGCCACCCAAAAGGTGGCACGGGCATGAATAGCCCATAAGTGGTGGCCCGTTTAAGCCATTACCAGTATCAAGAGCTGATACTGGAGATCTGTGGAGGTGCGACTGCACCCTGCGTGACGGGAGATGTCTCCCGTGGACTATTCTAAAGGATTTGGTTTGCTTTTATAACTGCAGCTTCCACTTGTTGTACAACTATCAGTGATTGGTGTTAGCGAGTAATCCTTATACTCGCTCCATTATCTCATTATCTTAATGGCATAACTAATTACACAAGCTATAATCCTATCCCTATTTACAGGTAACGGTTTTTCCACCCTTTTTACGGGCTATTCATGCCCGTGCCACCTCTTGAGTGGCTTAATCTTCATCAATCAATCAATCCACCCTCCTATCTTACTGTGAGGTGTAGTCACCGTATATAAGCCAGCGATTTGAGAATAGCAAACTTACGGGCTATTCATGCCCGTGCCACCTCTTGGGTGGCTTAATCTTTATCGAATAGCAAACCAGTACAATCTCCAGTCAAGAATGTAGTACTCGGTGTAGGCAGTTCTCATCTACCCAAGACTACAGCTTCGACACAGAGCAGGCAGCAGACTACGACCTCATCCAGCTACAACGCTCTCCCACATAGAGCTCCGCGACTCCGGCCACACTCAGCTCTCTGCTCTGCTCAAGGCTTGGTCTCAACGTCTACGACACTGCTGTATCCAGGACTACTAAATAAATATGAAACTCACTAAACACTGTGTATCTAATCAACCCAACAACATAACATAATCGTACGGTACAGGTGGATTCTGACTCCAAGATAATGTTGATGATTTGGTAGTTGTGCATTGTTATGCCCCACATGAGTGAAAAAATCTCCTGTTTTCTGTCCTAAGTTGTGGCTTCTTGAACCTATCCACTGCTGCCCACTAGATGGGGGGCGGTGTGCAGGACAAACATATAAATTGTGACACTATCTCTCCACATATGTCAGTTGCTTAATTTAGAACCTGTACTTGAGGTCGATCTCGAACCCATTGTTGATGTGACGACTTATATTGAATTTTGTAACTAGCTCATCAAGATTGTAACTTGCTTAACTAAATGAATTGTGGGGTTCAGTCCCTCTGCCCATTATGGCAGCTCCTGCTTGGCCGATAGAGTGGTTAATTGATGTATGTGGTTGCCAGGGTGAATACGCAAGTATAGTCCCACGCAAATTGTCTGGCATTTTTCCAATGGCGCAGTATGATTCCATCTATACAAGATGGTACATTAGATTTGTGAGAGTACATAACATTGGTGTTCTTACATTCGACTTGATAATGGGACGGACCGAAACGTCGTCGTCTTTTCATCTTCTGGTGTGTGGCTTAGCTTTCAAACATTAGTACCTCTCAGAGACATCATTGAAATGCGTGAAGCAGCTATGATGCACAACTGGGAAAACTTATCGCCAGGGCAGTGGGAAATCCTGCGCCACGACTTCCTGCAGGCTCCTAGCTGGCGTTTGGAGAGGTCTTGGCCTTTCTTGAAGCTTACACTGTAGTACGCTTGCAAGGTCACTCTTAATATTTACACTGAGGTATTTGTATTGCCTGCGGTCTTCGTGCGCTAATCACTGACTTTAAAAACAAGGTGGTTATTATTTTTTGCCTAAGTGAGCAGCCTCGTCCCCCACCTTACCCCACCCAGTACCGCTGACTGTCACCAAGTTCGCCCAGTCCCAGCTGAAGAGTCTCACCCCACTAACTCGGCAATGTGATGTTATAGTGGCCAGAATACGTCTTGGTTATAGACGTATCTGGCAGCTTTCTCAAAACCCAAATGTCGAGTACACAATGTGTTAACTTTGTGAAAGAGAAAACATGCACTCACTTGAACATTATATTGTAGAATATTTCATATTGACTGACTTTCGCCCTCCTGGGCTGAGGTATGCTGAACTCTGTAACTACTATATGAGTACTGGAACACTTGATATATTGGACTAGTACCCTAGATTGACCATGTAATGTATCACTTATACAATGTATGTATGTGATGTAACTATATAACCTGAGCTTGTAAAAGCACCTTAATCACCTTCAGTGATTAAGTGCTTAATTGCACACTAGTTTCTCTATCAGCTATCTCACCCTGTCAGAGTAGAAGAGACAAATGTATGTGTATGCATGTGTGTGTATATATGTATGTATATATGTATATGTACGTATATATGTGGATGTATGTATATGTATGTATATAAAGTATATGTGAAAGCTGATCAGAATTACATTTCACCTTTGTAAATGCACATTAATGACACTATGTAAAAGACACATCGAACACTTTATGTAGGGCATACGTAAATCTGTGAATCTATGTATTTGCGTATGTAGGTTAGCTTAGCATTTTAAAAGCACCGAATCACCTTCTGTGAGATGTGTTAACACGATGTACTGAACGGGGTGAGAATTGCTTGAGCTACCTCATCCCTTTGTGTGTATTTCATCTCAATAAACTTATTTCAATTTTAATTTCTGTGGTTGGTTGTTCAATAAATCCCTGAAGTATATGTTTAACAAATCTCTAACCCTGTCCATGGAGGACAGAAGAAAATGTATATATGCTGGTTAGCATTGTAAATGTGTGGCCACGTCTGTGGTAGAAAATAATAATAATAAATTTCTCTCGGTAACATTTGAGGAGCCTCGTTCCCCTTTTACAGGCTCACAATAGCCTGTGTTACATGTCAATTTTGTTCCAGTAGCTGAATCTGAAACAACAACAAGCCTCTCGTTCCTACCTCTCCTTGCAGTACCAGCTGAAGAGCCTCGTCTCCACCTCAAGGCGGCAACAATAAAAAATATCCTGGCCGGGGAGGATTTACTGGGCGCAATTCCTTAACTGTAGCCTCTGTTTAACGCAATAGTAAAATGTGTACTTGGATGAAAAAACGATTCTTCGCGGCAGGGGATCGTATTCCAGGGACCATAGGATTAAGGACTTGCCCGAAACGCTACGCGTACTAGTGGCTGTACAAGAATATAACAACTCTTGTATATATAAAAAAAAAAAAAAAAAAAAAAAAAAAAAAATAATGTAGCGAGTATATTATGTCAACAATATACTCGCTCCAAAATTATCTTGTAGCATTGCATCCATAGTAAGGGTCAAAACCGTTAGTAATTTCAAAGCATTATGTGACAAAGAGTGCAAGGAAGACGGGACACCACGAGCGTAGCTCTCATCCTGTAATTACACTTAGGAAATTAGAACCGTTCGGGGAGGGGACGGGGGGGGGGTCATGTCGCTACCTGACCTGACCCAAGCCTCGCTCACCTCCGCTACCTCAGCATGTAACATTTAGATAAGATGAGATGCTTAGAGGGGGTAGAAATAGCCTAAGCTACTCTATCCCTTTGAGATGTATTTCTTTCTTATCTCAATAAACATACTTGAACTTGAACTTGAGATGCTTATTCAGGTAAAGGTACATATATTGAAAATGAGTTACAAACATTGAATTGAAAAAAGGAAAACTAGAAAAGGGGGAATGATAATAATTACATGATGGATGGAACAGCAAAAAATGCAACAGAACAGCAGAAAGAATTTTAAATAAACAGAAGATTACAATTTTCTTTAAATTTACACATACCAGATATCAGCAGTTAAACAAATTGTAAATAATCAATATTGTTTGAAAATAGCAAAACATAGGATGACATTTAGGAGGTAAGGTAGGTTATATGGAATTTATTAGGTAGTACTTAGTTTTTCTCTTAAACTGGTTGAGAGAGGGACAGCCTTTGACGTGATTGGGAATGTCATTCCACATTCTGGGTCCCTTGATTTGCAGAGCATTTCTAGTTTGGTTAAGGCGCACTCTTGGAATATGAAATAGGTATTTGTTTCTAATATGGTCCCCATAGGTTCTGTTACAACATTCTAAGAAGCTTTTAAGGCCTGGATTGACATTACAGTTCAGAGTTTTATATATATGTAAAGTACACGTGAGAGGATGTGACTTAATATCTAACATATTCAAAGATTTAAGTAGGGTGGCCGAGTGCTGTCTGGGGGCCAGAATTTGTTAATGCTCTAATAGCAGAACTCTAATTGTGTTGGGTAATTAGAGGACGTAGATTATTTTGAGTAGTATAACCCCCAAGCACAGATACCATAATTGAGATAAGGATAGATGAAAGAGTAATAGAGTGTTACCAAAGCAGGGCGAGGTACATAATATCTGATCTTAAAAAAAATGCCTACAGTTTAAATTTTTTTTTTGCTATAGATGTATGTTGAATTTGGCGCTGGAAATTAAGCTTGTTATCGATGAAAACATCAAGGAATTTTATAATGGCTGCAATCAACCTATGACGCTACAATGAGATATGTAGCCTTTATCATCTTCTCGGATAACTAGACGTCGTATGTCCTCACTTAAACTCGATCTCAATTGCAACTAAGATTACCTATCCTGGGACACCTTACACAAGGTGCTTCAACCTGGAACAAGAAAAATCATACTGCACAGTACACACTACTGTACAATCATCTGTAAACCACGTGTGCGCAAGATCAGCTTAGAGATTTTAAATTCTTACTAATCATAATTAACTCTCAGATCCCTTTCGCAATCCAAATTGGCAATTTCAACACTATCAAGCTCGTATCTTGTAACTCTACCATCATTAACTAGCCTCAAAACCTTACATTTGTCTTACATATCCTCAATAGTAGATAAACAAAGTAATTCCAGAACTTCAGTTACCTAATACCAGCATTGTATAAAACTTATCATAAGCTACGGGATTTGTAGATCAGTTTAAAGGGAGTTCAGAAGTAATTTACAGCTGATGCCATCTGTCGGCAAAAAAGAACACTATCAAGAAGTCTGCTGGTAAATAGTAGCCAAAAGATACAGCATATGCCATCTGTTGGAATTAAATTGCACTATTAACATTTTACCCTTCAAAATACACCTGGCGCCATCTCTGATTTTTCCAACACACTAAAAATATCCAAACAGCAGCCCATAAGGCGGGTTGTTGTGCTGAAGTAAGAAGTCCCCCCCACCTCCCACCAGCCTCCATATCATTGGTAGATATTATTTGTTGACATTCACCACAGCCAATCACAGGCAAGGGATCAGCTAAAGGTGCCGCATCCACTTAATAAATTATCATTGTTCTGCACACCAGCCCTACTTATGATATGCTGTTTCAACTTTAATCTACCTAAAATGTGAAGTGTTAATTATTTAAAAGTATAAATAAAGTGATAAATAAATATTGTAGGATATAACAGGTGTTATAGAACAATGGTTTGGCTACCAAACTTCTCACGTCTTCAGTGGGTGTTGCCACACAAATACTACTACTAATAATAATAATAATTATAACATCGGTGATACGATTCTCCGCCCTCTTATTGGACTACATTATTCAGTTAGATGAACATTTCTGTCAGGGGACAAAATATATTGTGCAAAAGGACGTATTTCTTAGTTTGCATTTCATTCCTAGAAAGAGTGTTGGCATTCCCTGCAACAGCCAATCACAGGAAGGTATTTGCTACAGCTCCGCCTCCTATTGAAGTCCTCGGGAGTGTTCACTACACCGATCTCTCTCAGGGCTTTCTGTTTTATCTCTTGTATATCCAAAGTATGATTCATTCTATTACTTTGATAATTAAAAGTAAAAAGTTACACATAATGACTTAATTGTGCCATTAAAAAGAACTCATAGTGTATTTTATAAAAGAGTTTTATAGGAGGGGTGTTATATCAATTTTATATATATCTGATAAGGATGTTGACTTCTCTATTCGTGTACCTGTTGTTTATTAATACTAGAAGGCTTTGTAACGTACGATTATGTTACGTTTTAGGGTAAATTAGATACAAAATGTTTAGTGGGTTTCATATTTAGTAGTCATAGTTATAGCAGTCGGTTGTTAGCAGTGTCGTAGACGTTGAGACGAAGCTTGGAGCTGAGTAAGGCAGGAGTCGCAGAGCTCTATGAGGGATGGCCATTTTCTAGTGTTTTGTATGTTCGATCTGTACACCAATTGATTGAGAGTTGTGAGGCGGGACCAAAGAACCAAAGCTCAACCCCCGCTGTGGGGCTAGATTTCAATTGAGTAGATCGAGGCTCTGGGGCCACCAGATGTGGGAGCGGGACGTCTCATCTTGGAGTAATTTTTCTAACAATGCGTTGGTGCTGTAGTCTGATGCTTAGTGGTTGTATGTTCAGTTCATGGAGCTCCTGGACTCTCTGATCATATGATGGACGGTGTTTTGCTGCTCTCCTTGCGCACTGTTTTGCACTACTTGTAGTTTTTGCATGTTAGTTTTCTTTAAGGTGCGTGTAGTGGTATTGGGGATATTCTAGATGCGGCCGGACTAGAGCCTTATATAAGTGTAGCTATATGTTTGTACTGAGGCTTTGGAATTTCCTCAGTTTTCCTAAGGCTGCTTTGTATTTATTTAGTCTGTCTACCTGATTTCTTATCCCTGTTCTACTGATCCAGTCCCAGTATTCTGCCTACCTTCACATATTGGATCGGGCGGTTGTCAAGCATAATGTTTCTTTTCGCAATATGTATTATCTGTTACTTTTGTTTATTTGTGCTAATTTTCCATTGCGTCTCAAAGTTGTTTATGAATTTAATTGCTGCCTTGATCTTGTTGGCTAGTAGCGGCTTTGATGATCCATGCTGGCATATTATTTGGGTGACATCGTCAGCGTATGTGATGTATTCTCCATGCTTGGGTTGGGGTAGGTCAGCTGTATAGATGTTGAATAGAGTGGGGGAGAGGCAGCTTCCTTGCGGTACTCCACTTTTCAGTTCTATGATGTCACCCAAGTTATACCGATATTGAGGCTAGCAGATATGTTGTCTAAAACGTAAGTAATTATCAGAAGGCACCAAGCCGGGGAGGCTATGCTACTGTCTATAAAGCTGCAGAACGAAGCAGTAAATCTCCGTGGGAGTCATAGCTTAGATGTCTTATGTTTTAGGCTTGTGTGCCAAACTTTGTCGAAGGCTTCCGAAACGTCTTTAAGGACTATATTACACTGATCTTTTTTTCGACATTGCATTGCCTATGGGCCCCTCTGGGATTTCTAAACCCATGTTGCCTGGTGTTATACTTCTCTTCCTCTGCCATGTACTTCACAAGTCTCTGATTATTTTTGTCGAATATGGTACTTGGTTCTGCAACCGGTTACCACTGTTTGCAATAACGTAGACATTCTATTTGACTTATATTAGGCACGCCAGTTTTAGTTTAGTTCATTTATTATGCACCCCATACCCATCTTGTGGGCGGTAGTGGAAAGGGTTACAAAGACATATAATGGACTCAGGGACTGAATCCCACAATTCATTTAGCTAAGCAGGTTACAATCTTGATGAGCTTGTTACAAAATTCAGTATAAGTCGTCATATCAACAGCTATCAGCTTATGCATCCGTACATTGAAAAAGTTTAGTGTCGTAGTTGAGAGGTCGTACATCTTTACGAATGTTTTAGCAAGCTTTATTTCTAACGGTGATCCCAGACATCTTTCTTATTACCAATATTTCAACGACTTAAACTTAAAGCTTATTAAATAAAGATTATTAACTTTGAGAGTATTGTTAGTTGTTATTTAAGTGAAAACGCCGGCATAATTAAGTTTGTTAATTGCCGCAGCGGCCCTGCTGAGCGAGTCCCGGCACAGTAGACGACAGCCATGTTAGGAGTTAGGAATATCGGCAAATATTGGGCGCGGTTGCCGACACAGGCAGAGCTGCAGGTCAGTATCTGCTGGAGAGTGTTGTGTGTGTGGCTTACAGGTGTGAAGAAGTAGGTATGGGCGGCAGGTGTGGCTTTATTATAGTGAAAATGAGGTGGCCGTCGGCGTTCTCGTGACGTCATGGTGATCAGCTGTTGTAACCAAAATACTGCAGGAGTTTGTTGGGATTTTGTGATGTTTTGTGTTGTCTGGTGTTTAGCGCCAGTAGGCGGTCAGCAACCATTAATACGCTGTGTTAGCAAGAGACGTGGGGTAGAAGCTGATTTTTTTGTGTCTTTGCGATTAAAACTTGGGCGGGTCTCCATGGTGTCTGGTCCGCCAGCCTGGGGTCAGGTCCAAGGATGTCATAACTTTACTCTACACTGCTCGCTCAGACAAATTGGTTATATTAAATGTTGATTTAAAGTGCATAAATGTTATGTTATTGGTTGGGCAGCTTGTCATGCTAGATTAAGCTTTTTACATCTACTGCATTTTTGTATATATTTAAGTCTGTCGCCTCCATGTGCGCCAGAAAATATTAAATATTATGCTTCATATTTGTGATAGCTAAATGTTCTTTCTTGATTGAGAAAAATAATTTAAAAATCTTGCCATAGTGTTGTCCTGAGTGTATTAACAAAGTCGTAGATTTTTTAGGAGCCATCCATATGTAATGTGATTTGTCTTGAATTCCTGTTAGAATAGAATGTTGTACAGTAAAATAATATTTTATAATATTGTTGGTCAATATGTTTGTCGTGAATTTCTGTATTATATCAGGTTGATTGTTAGCAATGATTATGCTTGAATTATTGAAATGCTGTATGTTCTTTCAGGTTCTACGGTCATCAACCAGATGTAAGTGGCCTAATAGTGTTCTTGTGAAGATGAGCAGCAGTTGTCAGATCTTGTTCCAGGTGTTAAAGTAAGATATTTAAAGGCAACTGTTCTGATGTAGAACAAGGGAAAATATTATAGGTAGCTCATGTTATGTTATTTATAATAGTTGAAATATTGTTAGTGCTGAACTGCACATTTCATAATGTGTCACAGCTTGTCTGTGGCACATTATGAAATTAATCGCTCTCCCCCCATGGTCTACAATTCGGTCAGTACACTTGATCATGTTGAATCTGTCTCTAAGCAACTTTAGGACTTACCTTGCTGGTAAGTTTCCATTCACTCTTGCTTCAGAGTTCCCTCATTTCATCAATAATTAATATGCAAATGATTTTACAATTCAACTTAGGTAATGTAAATGACAGATGTTAAGTTGTATTACTGGCCTCCTTTGTGAAGTGATTCTGCTATATTGGTCATGGAGCAGAAACGCTTGTGTAAATGGAGGGCCCAATCGGAATGAGGCTTAATGCTCTATGGCCGACAATTGCTGATTCCAAGACAAAGTGGTCTAGGCTATGAATTAGTCAATAGAAGCAAAGCATTCTTGCAAGCTTCCATTTGATTGGCAATCACAAAATAAACACAATCATAATCTCGCTAGTGTCACTTTGTAGCAGAGTAAATGGTTGAAATAAACTGACCCCACTCTCTGCCTCTGGCCAAATTTACACACCTAGAACCATTCAAGGTGGCTGCTTTGCAGATCTCTCATGATAGTATCACCCAGGTGTTGTTTTCTGTAATTAAGGAACCCATTATCACAATAGCTATTGTGCAATAATTGAGCTTTGCTCAACCTAGCGCTGTGATTAGACACCCAACAAATGGTTTATCCAGGGATTTATTAATTTAAGTCCAGTGGACTCTGGGGTCCACACTGGCACTCGGTGTGAAATGTGTTAAAAGTCAGCTGTGAAACTCCCTCTCACAATTTGTATTGAATAAAAAAAGTTGTCAGGGAGCTGGCAGCCATTGCATATACAGTATACACATTAGGCTTATATTGAGGTCCCTCCAATGTCGAATTGCTGACCTTTTCCAGGATACAATCTCGCAACAAACTGACTAAATTCTGTGCACCTATTTACTGCTAGGTGTAGGTGATAGGAAACATGTCCAGCCATTTCTGACCGCTCTGGGATTCGAACCTGGAATTCTCGATTGCAAATCAAAAATGAACTTAGCTGTACTACCAGGACTAAATTTGAAAAATGTGAAACCACTGTAAGTGGATTTATTTGTTTATCTTTAACCTCAGGCCAGGCTACAAGAGTTTAAAATTATTCAACCTAAAGAACAGGCAATCCATAGGTTTAATTTTGCAGTTGTATATTCTTATAGTTCTGTATTAACATAAATGTATTTGTTGCTTCGGTACTGGATGAAGTGTTTGGTCATGATTAAGTAAAGTTTATAGCCATAGCTGCTGACTTCTGGCCAAATGGGTGACCAATATACACAATCATCCTTGTTGTTGTTCCATCCAGACTTACCAGATGTGTAGTTAGTAACATAAAGAAGTATTTGTGTTATAGCCAGTGCCATGTATGTCTTCTTCTGTTTATAGGCGTATCTTCTTGGAAATATCACCGGGTCCCTTCCTTAGCCTGCACTTTTCAGTAAGTATGTCATTGCTTGTGATTCAAAATTTTCTCTTATTGATATAATGCAGAATTTCATGTACAATCCTGTATATTATGTACTGTAGAAGGTGTAAAGAATGTTGTGTAGCAAAGATTTTTCTTGCTTTTATGGTTTTAATTGAGCAAGAAACTGATAATCATAGATATTTCAGCACTGCTTTGTAATTTATGATGAGAGTTTGAGGGATGTGTGCAATATTTTTATTGTTCAGATTGCGGTAATGGCTAATGTTTGTGCAGGAAAATTGTAAATTAAACAAAACTGCTTAGCCCCATTTTTTTATGTAAACAAAAATGATGAGCTTATCATTTTTGTGATAAGCTTCTGCATAAGACTGATAATAAGATAATAAGCTTCTGATAGGACTGTGCTTCTGTAAGCACAGTCAAATTTCTTTAAAACTAAATTTTTGGTTTAAATATTCTTTTGAAATTACATAAATATTTATGCATTTAACCCTATCATTGCTAAAAGTATTTCACATGGTTCTGCAGGATTGTATTGTATTTGCAGAAAGTTATCCAAGTTGCAATTACTATAAAACACTTTTCCACATTATGTAATGATTGCTCAGATGTGCCAAAAATAAAAACAAATTTGGATATGGTTGTTTGGAAGAAAATGTGAGTGCATTCCTTTGGTCAAAAAGGCAGCATAGTTACTCCTTCACCCGTCCTTTCTTCCCATCCCTTCCACATTTACACATTGCACATATTTGTGGAATTGACATTCTAGGTGTTAGTTGTTTATTTTGTTAAATCGGTCGTTAATTTTGAGTGTGAACATTTTATTGGTCTTCATTACTCGTCACCATTAAAAATATGGACGTATCTATTTCTTGGTAATATATAGATGATGAGAATGCAACAGAAATCTTATAAAAAATTTAATGTGCTTCACAGTTTATATGGAAAGTGCTTGTTTTTCTTAATAATGAAGTAAAAATTAGAGAACCAATAATACCACCCTTCTATTTTTTGTAGAATATCTTCTGTATATACATATGATATTCTGATTAAGGAACACATACAGCCCAAGTGTAGAGTTTTGGCACATGTTTTCTTGTATAATGGAGCCATTTTTTTCAATTAAATTTTTTAGATGAGCTGTTTTAATAGATGGAATGAGCAATTTTTCTTTTACTACGTATAAAATAAAAGAATATGAAACTAAAATATTTATTACCAGTTTTTCTAAACTCTGGAAACACAACCTTCACAGTAAAATTGTAAAGTTTATAATAAGCGAACAGTGTTACATCATTTACAGTACTGTACTGTACTAGTATTGGCATCAGAACACGTACAGAACTCAATCGTTGCGCTCATTAAATAATTAACAAAAATGTTTTTCTTTAGCATCAGTATGCATTGAATCATCTTGCACAGAAGCCATAATTTGCAGTACAGTTTTGAGGAATTGTGAACTCCTGTGTTTACTTGATAAACGTTGTTGGCTTTCTTGCCATTGTGATTTTATTTCTAGATTCATGTCCACAGATGCAGCCATCAGTATGAGCAACAGATCAAAGATGTTAGACATTTCCACACATCATCTGCATTTTGTAAGCACTACTGTAGTATAGTTTACCATTTTATTGTGCATATTGTATAATTTTATTGTTGGAAATATTTTGTTTGATAGTATGGCAAATTATTTTTGATACCTCATGGAATAGGGTGTAGATATGATGTTTTTTGTTGTTGAGAGAACATTTTAGAGAAAAAGAAAGCACTTTATGCTATACTCATGAACTGGGAAAAGTACAGTGTTGTATACTAAGTCGCATATATGTTTTCTGACGCATATATGCTTGGGGACCATTCAAGCTTGTTCGCAGTATTGTAAACTGTATATATAACAAGGAAAAGGGCTTTGAAAGGATCTAGAGTTGATATAATGCTTCTGTATGTTGTCAAGTTTATAAAATAGAGATACTATAGCAATTTATTTGTGGTTATTAGTCTGAGTAATGTTAGCAGTGATTGGTGTAAAATAAAAAACATAATTGGTGGAAGGATGTGTTATTTTACTGAAGATTGGTTAATGTCTTAATTTTATACATGAACAGTGAAGGGGAATACTAATAACTTGTGTATTAGATGATATTTTGCTGCATTAATGAGACCAGCTGTACTGAATTGTGTGTGTGTGTGTGTGTGTGTGTGTGTGTGTGTGAGAGAGAGAGAGAGAGCATGAGAGAAAGAGCATGTGTGAGAGAGAGCATGAGCATCAACTTGCAAAAGTCCTTTAAAAATAAAAATAAAAATGTTTCAGTGTGTGTGGTTTGGATTATTGCATTGAGTAGGACCCATTTTGGTGTTAGATTGTATGGAGAAGATATGAAAGCTATTGATGTCTTGTACATGTAAGAGTAGTGTGACTTGGATGTGCTGTGCGAGCAAAAAAAAAAAAAATTACTGTAGAGGTTTGGCTATAAATTTTGTCGACTTTATTCTTTGTCGTAAATTACTTTTTGAACTTGTGGATTACTGTACTGTGGTGCTGATAAGCTACCTAGGAATGATTGTGTGAGACATTTTAGTGATAGAAATGGAATTGCAAAATAAAAGCTAAATTAAGTTGATTTCTGTTTTTAAGTTTTAATTTTCATGTCTAGTTGGTGAGGTGAAGGTGGTGCAAGTACCGCCCTTTGCAGAGTCGATCACAGAGGGGGACATCAGGTGGATTAAAGAAGTGGGTGACAGTGTTAGCGAGGATGAACCTGTGGCAGAAATTGAAACAGACAAGGTGGGTAATTGTGATGGTTCAGATAATTTGAATTTGTAACATCTATATCACCCAATTTTGGCTGGATTTCAGAACTTGGTGCAATATCGTGATGTATTTCTTCTATTGACCGAATCGGTGAAGGGTATTTATGGCACCTTGAGTAATATTGTCATCAGTATTTGCTTGCTAATACTAGTGTTGCAGTTAACTATGATGGACTTATAATAAATGATTATTCAGATTGACCACTTTCTCATTGGTAGTTGGCCTGAATAAAGCAGTCCGGATATTTTGTTTGTCCAAAGTCAGATTATTTCACCCAGTCCTTGCATAAAGTCCAAGTGTGTAACCAGATATCCTGATGCATGATAAGGTTACACCAAAGGAAAGTACAGCTGATGTAAACGTAGTACTTGAATTTTTTTGTTTAAACCTTTATGCTCATCTTTTATTCGTTTCTACAAAAACTGTTGTTTATGGAAGAGGTGTTTTAATAGGGTTTTTGTGTGTGGGGTGTGTGTGTGTGTGTACATGTAAGTTTATATTGATATTTTATTTCAGACATCCATGCCAGTGAACTCTCCTTGTGCTGGTGTTATTAAAGAAATTTTAGTTGAGGATGGTTCAACAGTTACTGCTGGACAACATATATGTAAGATAGAGGCTGGGGCTGTGGGGGCTGCTCCTTCCAAGAAGGAGGAAGCCCCTGCTGTTGAGGCCCCTGCTGCTGCTGTTGCTGCAGCTGCAACAATTGCAGCAAAAGCTCCTCCACCGCCTACTGCTGCAGCTGGGCCAATTCCAAAAACTGTCCCACCAGCTGCTGCACCACCTGCAGCCCCACTGGCTTCAATTCCTGTAGCAGCAATAAAGCATTCATCATTCATCCATCAGGCTGAGGTCAAGGTTAGTGAATCAAAGTTCTATGTGCTCTAATTCCTTCTACAGTATTTTTTCCTACTTTTTTACTTGCCATTCTTAACTTGTCATGATTGTTGGCATTTATTATACATTTTTATTTCCTGAAAGATTTGGGGATAGCAAAAGTAAATTCCTCCACCTTGCATGTATGTGTTGTAAATGACTGGAAGGGTGGACTGAGGGTAGAGGTGCTGCCTGCGTTAATAATTATTGTCACTGCCCGTTTTCCCACTTTCATGGGATGCAGATGCATTTGTTCAAAGAAAATGTGTCATACCTCTAGGCATCCCTGACCTGTACTAGTGTGAAGTAGATTTTTGTCTAAGAATTTATGCAATGTGAGGTGGTAGAGGGGACCAAGTTAAATACTTGCAATGGTTTGGATGTTTGGAGAGGATTGCTGATGCTTAGTTTGTAAAGAAATTTCACAAGAGTGAAGTACTGAAGATAAAGTCCCCAGGCAAACTCTCTAAGCAACCCTACCAAAAGGTGTAGCCTTCTCTAGACTCAGGCTATGCCATTCTGAATTTGTGGTATTTATCCTGGTTATAATCTAATATCTTTTTCTATAAGAAAGTTAGTCTACCAGTAACTAGATATAGGTATATTATTTTCCCACATTGTATGAACTACTGTTAACAAAATTTGATTACTTAGATTTTGCTGATTCTTCAGAATTGACTTTGTGCCATTTCAATCGTTCTAATAATTCCAAAACAAATCTTATTTAGGAGATGTAAATGAGGGGGAAGGGATTAGATTAGGTGTGTGCACGAAAGGAAGTGTTCCTAGGTAGTTTCAAGTTCGTTATCTGTCCAACAAGTACATTCAGTATATTTGTATGTGAAGCGGTATGTACCACTCATGAGAGATGGTATGTTTTGTGTGGTTTTGTTAATGTATTTTTTTTCTCTGGTTAGTCTAGGTCTTCCTTGCTTTCTTGTTTTGTAATTGTCCATAAGTATTGTTTGCTCACTGTCTTTGTACATGAATAATCTTTGAAATGTTTGTTAGTATTTTCTAAGTTTGTGGCGCTGTATAGCATGATAAATTTTGAGCTTAGTTCTTTATTTAGATATCTCCATTGTGCAGGTGCCACCAGCGGACTACAGCAAAGAAATCAGTGGGACTCGTACAGAACAACGTGTAAAAATGTCACGAATGCGACTACGAATTGCCCAGCGACTCAAGGAAGCACAAAACACTAATGCAATGTTAACTACCTTCAATGAACTAGATATGAGGCAAGTTGGATGAGTCTTGTTCTATATAATTGTATTTTTCTATTTTTCTTGAATGCAGGGATATGAAATGCTGACCAAGTAATGACAATTTTTTGCGAGTATAAATTTTTATTGGAGATTAAAATTTGTCTTGTACTCTTCTAGCAACATCATGGAACTTCGGAAGAGCATTGGGGACCAATTTTTGAAGAAACACGGAATAAAGTTGGGCTTTATGTCAGCATTTGTTAAAGCCTGTGCATATGCTCTTACTCAGCAACCCAATGTTAATGCTGTCATAGATGGAAGCGAGATTGTTTACAGGGATTATGTGGATATTTCTGTTGCTGTTGCTACACCAAAGGTAAATTGTAATTATCTGCTCTCCTTAATAACATTTAGAACTTTGTGGCCAAATAGTAGTTCTCTTCATCTTAACAATTATTGCTGGTCAGATTAGCTTACACCGAGGTACCCGAGAGAAATTGACTACTAGAGACAGGGAACCATAAACAAACGAGGCACAATACAAGTAGTGCAGTTGACTCTTCTGATAAACCAGTCCACCGCCTGGTGGCAGATGGGAGATGTTCCCGGGGATTGCTTGTTTGGCAATTACTGTATCAGAATTGTCTTTGCTCGGTAACTTTCTTAAACTTTTCTTGAAGGGGTTTTGACAGTATTGTACTTATAAGCCCTTGTTCATGCTAGGTAGTTTCATGGTTAACCAGTACAAGTTAGTCTGATCAGTAATAACAAGTGTTTAAACTGAGGGGAGCTCTCTCTGAGCTACCCTTTCTGAAGAGGTACACCCGTGTAGTACAGTACTTTAGAATAATGTCTTTGCAATAAGTGTTCCCGAGATCTGACCTGCTTCCCTCCAAGGTGAACGAGGCAGGAGATTGTTGTCAGAGCACCACGTCTATATGTTTTGCGATCTTTTACTTTAAATTCTGTAAGTTGAAATTGGTCATGGTGGTCCCAGATCTATTTAAGATATAGGACTGTATCGCCTTTATTAAACCTTAAATGTCTGGAATGGTTCTGCCTCGCTCTCCTTGTATGTGCAAAAAACAAAATTAAAAATATTTTTATTTCTTTTGAAATTTAAGAACTACTTTCTGAAGCTAATAAAACAGTGAAGTACCTAATTTCATCCATCTTGTATCCCACCTTTTGCTATTAACTCATAGTATTTTACTATCTAGAAATGCAACTACAATATAATTTGTTTTATCACCACTTTATAGTGATAATCCGTAGTAATTTATGTGAATCCAAATTGTTACTACATGCCTATTATTACAATTTTTTTTATTCAGTATACTTTCTATTTTCTTCACCTTCGAGTTTTTATTTCACTACAAACTGTATTTATTTTCAGGACTTTGCCCAAAATGTTATGCACGTTAGTGGCTTTGCAAGAATGCACCACTTAAACTATAACGTATGTACTTTCACAACCCGTATTTCAGCATAGTGTGTTTTCTAGGGCCTCGTTGTACCAGTTTTGCGTAATGTAGAGGGGATGAACTACCTGGATGTTGAAAAGGGCATTATGGAATTGGGTGAAAAAGCTCGCACTGGATCACTGGCAGTGGAAGACATGGATGGTGGAACCTTCACTATTAGCAACGGAGGAGTATTTGGTTCCCTGTTTGGAACCCCTATTATCAATCCACCTCAGTCGGCCATTCTGGGGATGCATGGTATATTTGATCGGCCAGTAGCAAGGAATGGACAGGTGAGGATTTAAAAAAAATTTTTTAAGGGTTAAACATTCTTAATAGTTTCTACAATGTAACTTGCTTCATGTATGAAATTGGGCAAAGTTTTGTTTAAGTGGTCTCTGGTTTACTTAATGTTCCAGTAGCTGAAGAGCCCTTCATTTGGTGTGCTCTTTCTGTTGGATTACTTTTTAAATATTAATATAAAGCTTGAGGGGTTCCTTGAGGGAGGGGTGGCTAAATATAAAATTTATCTTAAATTTATAAATTACTGTATTTTAAAAGACCTTAATAATAATTGTCAGAGATTACATTATATGTTGGGTATTGTAAGAGTGGAGCAGTGTTTCCTTGCTTGCACTGTAAAATAACAATGTGCACTAATTAAATCGTATGTAGTGTTTTGTAGTACAAGAAAACAGACGTGTGTATATTTATTTGAGACAAGTTGAACATGTTTGAAATGCTGTTCATTTGTTAATTATTTCATGATAAAATGTTTATATTCTCTCACCAGGTGGTCATCAAGCCTATGATGTACATCGCATTGACATATGATCACCGACTCATTGATGGCAGGGAGGCAGTTACCTTCTTGAGGAAGATCAAGCAAGCTGTGGAAGACCCCAGGATCATGCTCTGTGGACTTTAGACAACCACTTGTGTTAAAGCTTGTCAGTAACAAGTCATATCATTGGTTAGTCTTGGCTTCATGTAATGAATTAATATTTATAATGTGTTTGCAAATTAGTGCAGTTCTTAATGTTAAATATTGCAAAATTTATATGAAAAAAACAGCAGTTTTTATGTCTAATACGCTAAATTAATTGGACAAATAAATGCTTATCCGTGTTAAGTTTTTTCAAGAAATTATGGAATCAAATGCTACTCTTAGCTTTATTTTGTGTATAATTTATGATTTGAAGCTGGTTCTCGATATATTAAGATGACTGATTGTAGCATATCTTGTATATACGTGTAATATATACCTTGACATTTGTTATCGGTAGAGTAACTGGTGAAACATGGCGTCCTTCCCTCCCTCTGATGGTTTGTACCTGTTGTCCACCTGTCCTAAGTTATCACTAGCTGCTGGTAACTACACACAATACTACATGTAATAATAAATCACTTTGCCAGTATACGACTATTTATTTTCCAAAAGATCTTTATGGCTTGTTTTTTTTTTTATATATAAACCTTGTGTATTATAATTACATTAATTATGCACAAATTGGATGCATAAAAATATGGTTTTTAGTAGGGTGTGTGTGTGTGTGTGTACTATTTTGTGTCTGCAGAATCGAGCTATTAGCTCTTGGACACTCATCTTTCTAACCATTCTATTTTTTCTCTATTATATCTACTACATATATTTCTTACACATGCACACACACACACGCGTTATATAACAGTGCTGGGAAGACGGGACACCACAAGCGTAGCTCTCATCCTGTAACAGTTGATTTGACAGTTAAGAGGCAGGCCGAAAGAGCAGAGCTCAACCTCCACAAGCACAACTACTGTAGGTGAATACACACAGTCGTGTGGTCTAGTGGTTAAAGAACCAGGTACGCCATGATGTATAGTGCTGCTGGCTGTCTGGGTTTGAATCCTTCTGGGGTGTATAGTTGGGAGGTCCAGAGCTAGCGTTGGATGAATCATGATCATAGAAAAGCATGAAGATTAGAAATCAGACCCCGTTAGTAACTACGACTTCCCTTGGTGCAAAGACATGCCACTAGTGACTCCCAGAACTGAAGAACAAGAGCTACGAGGAGAGGTTAGTGGCATTAAATATGCAAAAACTAGAAGATAGAAGAAAAAAAAGAGGCAATATGATCACTAAGCACAAAATATTAACAGGAATCGATAAAATTGATAGGGAAGAATTCATGAGACCCGGAACTTCAAGAACAAGAGGTCATAGATTTAAACTAACGAAACAATGCTGCCGGAGAAAATTCACTTTTGTAAACAGAGTGGTAGCCGGAACAAGTTACGAGAGAGGCTGGTGGAGACCAAAACCGTCGGTAATTTCAAAGTGTTATGACAGAGTGCTGGGAAGACGGGACACCATGAGCATAGTTCTCATCCTGTAACTACACTTAGGTAATTACACAGATCTGGAAAAAGTGCAGAGGTATGCCACTAGGCTAGTCCAAAAATTAAGAGGCATGTGTTATGAGGAAAGGCTGCGTGAAATGCACCTCACGTCGCTAGAAGACAGGAGATCTCGGGAAGACATGATCACTAACTACAAAATTCTAAGAAGAATCGACAGGGTAGATAAAGATAAATTGTTTAACGGGTGGTATGCAAATGAGTAGTACCCAAAGTGTGCCCAAATGTACCCAAATGAGCCACATTGATGTTAGAAAGAACGTTTTCAGTGTCAGTAGTTAACAGATGGAATGCATTAGGCAGTGATGTAGTGGAGGAAGACCCATACACAGTTTCAAATGTAGATATAATAGAGCCCAGTAGGCTCAGGAATCTGTACACCAGTTGATTGACAGTTGAGAGGCGGGACCAAAGAGCCAAAGCTTAACCCCCGCAAGCACAATTAGGTGAGTACCAGTTGATTGACAGTTGAGGTGGGACCAAAGAGCCAGAGCTCAACCCCCACAAGTACAACTAGGTGAGTACAACTAGATGAGTGTACACATCCCCAGCCTGTAGCAGCCATCTAAGTCCCAGGTACTTATTTGCTGCTAGGTGAACAAGTGCATCAGGGTGAAAGAAACTGCCCATTTGCCCATGATATTCATATGTATAAATTGTAATCTACACTTCTGTGTAAAAAAACATTTAGCAATATAACGGGTCTTGGCAGCCCAGTACTTATTGTCCCCAGATCTTGTGTGTGGGGCCTCTCTCGACCAGCTGACTCTGTCTTGATTACCTGAGGCCTCTACTCCCTAGTAAGTCCTTGTCTTTCTTCTCTGGGAAGTTAGCTTTAGGGAGCCATAAGGGTATTTCCAGGTTTGACAGTTGATGGGTGTTCTCTTCATGTGTGTTTCAGATCTGGTTTGGAAGGTTGGAGGGAGACCTGAAGCTTTTGGGCACCACTTCCCATACTGTACTGGCTGGGAGATTGGTGTTAAATCTCGTGCATGACTTCACGAGATATGATCATTTGTTTACATTGGGAAGTTCGTTTGGAAGTTTTGAGACTTTGGTCTCTTTGAGCCCATCAGTGGTTTGTATTGGTTTGCTGACTACACAGATCCTTTCCCAGTGGGGTGGCAATGTCTCACCCACCCACTCTTTGCACCTCTGTGAGGGGTGGGGTTAGCACTGGTGCCCGGTAGGCTAAACAACTCTGGGTGATGTGACCTAGTAATTGGGAGCCATCTTGGCGAGATAGCTTCAAGGGATCAGAAGGGGCTCCCCCAAGAAAGTAACAGTTTAGTGGAACTACTTTTGCAAAACTATATGGACCAGAGCAGACTAGCATGAGTTTTTCTTGGAAGGGCCCTTCATGTAGTTTCCCAATTGGCTCTGGGTACTACTGAGGAACCTGCCAGATAAGGGCATGTGATTACTTTCAACACAGTTTATTTTTATCACTTGGTGACTACAGGTTTTAGCGTCAAAATATCTTTATTTTTCATAAAAGAAATTTTTTAAATAAAAATATTTATTAATAGATATACATTTTACAACATACACAAGTCATAATTAAAGGGGGAAAACAAAGAAAAATGATTACAATATTGTGTTCAATCCCATCAAATTAATTTAAGAGATACCATACCTCCTCCAGGCCTTTAGGTATCTGACAATGTAGTTTGAGTTCCTACTGTTATCTTGTGTGAATGATATCTTAAACTGCTCCTTGGTGCTAGTGAGCGTCCCTATATAGAGTTTTTTGGACTTGTTGATATGATGCACTACAGTGAAGTCATGCTGTCGGGCACCAGATACTGCCTTCTCTTGTCTAGCATTTTCTCTCTGCGCTAATCAAACCAGGCTGACTTGTGGAGATCTTAACAAGCAGCAGGGAGGGACAACTGAGCATTATGCAAGTAATTTGAAAATCAGATCTAGCACAACACCACTTGTGGCTGTGGACTGGCAGGCGCTTACTGTTAATACATTATAAATTGTTGCATACTGGCCAGTTGGCAAATTGTAGATACAATATGCTATACATACTGATATACGTGTGTGTATATAATTTATTCATTATGCAACATATAAAACATTATTATTAGCAAGAAAGTGACATTATCATGGTGTATATTAAGTGGTATAACCTTGCTTTTATAATACATATACAGTATAAAGTTTATAGTAATATTGAACCCGAAGATTACTGACGATGACAAACAGAGACTACTAAACAAACAGTGCACTCGTGCATGTCAACGTATGTTTGGAGCATTACTCTAGACTCTCATGATAAATGTTATCAGTTATTTATTACTACTATATTCTATACAAATAGTTAACATTTTCATAACAAAAATTCCAACATATATGATATTTTAACATTGCTTTGCTTATTAAGTTGAACAAGAATTTAAAATTATGATACTGTAATTTAAATGAAAATAAATGGATTTATATTTTCATAACATTTTAACCTAACTGTGATCAAAGTAAATAATGTATATATAAATTATTAATTGACAAAGAATGTAAAATTTGCTTGAAAAATTTCCCTATTAAATATGGATGGATAAAATGATGAATCCTTAATAAACTAATACAATATGTATATACAGTACTGTATATCAACACTGTATTACACTATTTCCATGGCAAAGATATTTTTACAGTGGGAAAATTATTTAAATAATTTCTAGAATTGCAATAGTACTTGGTCAATTGCCAACTCTCACCACCACAAAACTACAATACCTTTTCCTTGGTTATATCTGATATATATTGTGCTATATACAATATAGATTTGTATAAACTCATAACATTTTTAGATACTGTACATTATACTACACCTTTTTTATGGGTTTAATCTTTGATTACAGGGATTGATAGATAAATTATTTGGCACTATAATTGTATGTGGGAAGTTGCAGTGCTCTAGGGGGTTAAATGTGAAATGGTATCCAATCACACTGAATGTCTCAGAAATCCCATGTAACAATGACACGGTATTAGCTTTATATTTTGTATACAGCCTAACTTGCAATTTTTCCAAAACCTTCAACAATATTTCACAATACTGAATATATTAAACTCTTAACATTTTCTTACATACAGTACTATATAGGAATTCAGTACAGTACTTTGTACAAAAGTTATTTTATATTGTTTCTGAATAGGGTATGAAAATAATTACCCATAACTCAGGATTTCAAAACTGAGAATTAATAAGCTACTAAATTTGTTGTTGGCTTAAACTTAATATCGGGTACTGTACTGATTCATATGTGCTGGTAATTTCATCTACACTGGTGGACCCCAGTGGCTCCCTGCCCCTGCCATCTTCTTCTTTCCAATTGGTTTACTGGGTTTAACATGGCCAAATTGAAAGGACAAACTGACCTAGGCTGCCATCTGGTGGTAGTTGGACACATCGCAACCAGGGTACAGTATACATAAACAATTGTTTACTGAGGGATGCCAAATTTACTTCACACAGTTGCCTGTGTTGCACCTATGCTTTCATAGGGTTCTCTTCACTTTCAGATGTGTGATTTGGTCATCATACATTCAGCCATGTTATTGTGACTCATCATCTGCATGGGTTTTCTCTGATCTACCAAGGGCTAATCAGAAAGGAAAGATTCATTAAGTTCAATACTTCATTTTTGTATCTAAATTAGTGTATCTTCATCCCTTTCTGCTACAAGCAAAGATTGTTCTGAAGGAGTACGGTGTTCAAAACGTTTCAATAAGGAAGTTAATTCTCCAGGTGTTAGATTCTCTCCTGACCTTATTTCTGATTGTACTTCCCAGACATGTCGTGTTGTAGTCACCCCCTCATGGCTGCGTTCTGGCACTCCCATTTCTTCACATTCAAACCTTGACATACTACTACCATCTGGTTTTGTCCACACACGCTGTTCCTTTGCTTCTCCTTCAGCCCATGAGTGTCTCCAAACAGTGGGGTGGGTGTGGTGGCTTGAACGAGGGGAGTGTGCTGCTGGAGTTGGTGGCATATAGTGAGTAGTGTGGGAAGACTGTCCAGGGGTATGCATGTAACTTTCATGCTCGGGAGCAGTCGTGAAATGGTGAGGGAGATGCTGGACAGTTTGGGCTGAGCGACCAGGATGGGAAATAAGCATAGAGTGGTCAGGATGAGGTGAATGGCTCTGGCAGATTGTTTTGCTAATTTGGATAGGTGGAACAGCACGGGCTGACTGAATAGGCGGGACATCCTGAACATGTTGGATATATTGTGGGGCATGAGCTGCATGTGTAGCCTGCAAAGAGGAGACAGACTGTACTCCATGACTTGGGCATGTTGACTGCATTGACTCTACATGACTTGAATAGGCATGTGTCTGGTTTACTTTATGAGGAGAATGAAAAGTATGGATGTGATGTACTGTGCGACCTACATTAGCAGACTCTTTAGACTGAGTAGAAAAACTAGCATGGGCATACTGATCAGAGCGCACAGCATGCTGAGCACAAGAGGACTGGACTACTGGTTGGGCTGACCGAGAAGAATGAGACACTTGGTCATATGATGTTGCAGGAATACTATTTAGATGGGAGGGATGGGGGAAGGGGAGGGCTTGTGCTGTGTGGGCAGACTGATAATGCCCAGTATGGGCTATATATGAAAGATCTGAAAAGTGGACAGAATGGTGTGCGTGTTGAGCACAGTGGGATAAGTGAGCATCATTTGAGATGTTAGTACCATGGATTGACTGAGGATCATTCGAGCTGTAAGTATCATATGTTGAGTGAGGAACATGAGGAATGTAAGTACCATGGGTTGACTGAGGAATATGAGAAATATGAGTGCCATGGGTTGAATGAGGAGCATTCAAAATATGAGTACTATGGGTTGAGGTAGGAGCATGTGAGAAATGAGTACTGTGGGTAGAAGGTGAGTATGAGGTATGAATGGATTGGGGTGTGCGACTTGCATGAGCTGCGTGAGGAGGGGCAATAACAGATGATTGTGAGAGCTGGGCATGAGAAACACGAGATGAATGAGGATACTGGGAGTACTGGTTCTGACGTTGTGAAGCGTGAACTGTAGTGCCTAGTTGGTGGGAATCTTGCATTTGAGCACTTTTTTTCTCATTAGAAGGTTCAGATCTTCGGGAAGCTGGTGATGGTACAGATGGAGTTTGGACTTTTGGGCTAGCCGTTCTAACTTCCTCAACCTGTGGAGGTATTGTTAATTTTATGTTTGAGGAAAAAACAGCAGATCATATATAAATATGTACTATTACAGTATCATGTACAGTATAAATAAAAATATAAAGACTTTACATCAAACTGGTCATGAATGGACAGCAAATCAAAATTGTGCTAAATATTAGTGCAAAGGGAAGGTGAAAATACATATGTGAGTATGTGGAGGAAAACACTAAATGACTGTAAACAGGCTTATGAACAACAAGAGCATTCACAACTTAAGTACTTTATGGCATAAGAGAGACAGTCGGTGAATAATATTATGGAATAACAAGATCACTCAGTATAAAGAAACACCTCAGTCTGGCCCATTTCATTACATTTGTTACGGACTCGTTACCACCGTCCGAGTGTGGCCTGGTAATTCCAGTGCCATCTAAGAGTCTGCACTCAAACTCCCCTGGTATTGGATGCTACGTGGACAACGCCATCTACTGGTGGTGGTGTGACGTCGGCAAATGGCTCTGGTTTCCTGCCTTGGTCAGACAGAGAGGTCGTTGTGGGTGACCTCTGGTGGTGGGCGTATCAAGATCAGCATTCTGCTACGAGCATAATGTCAACTCCCCAGTGAGTGTTACCTCTTAGTTTCCCCAGTGTACCGTCCATTTAACTGATGACGTGTTTGTGTCCACAAAAGTGACATGGGGCAGCAGTTGTACTGGAGAATGCAGTTTACCTTGGGCAATCCACATACTCTCAGCTTGGTCCTGGAAGACGACCACGTAAGCCGCCGCCGATCATAGCAGTGTGTTAGCTGCTGATTTACGCAGTGTTGATAAAGATCAGCGTACCCGGGAATTGGCTTAGGAGAGTAACGGATGTTAGTGAGGTGCCTGTAGTAAAGTGCTGCTAGCCGGTCGCTAGATGCTTCTGCCAGGAGTTAACTACCCCTGTATATGATTGTTGGAGTCTTCCGATCAGCGTGTGGCTGAAGTCCTCTGCCAGCGTGTGGCTGGAGAGCGATAGTGGGGTATAGGCACCTCGTGATACTGTGTCGGTGGATTGGCCCACATACAAGGTTAACTCGCCAGTATTTCTCAGTATGAGTAGACGAGGTACTGGAAGGTGGAAACACTGGGATTGATGAACACTGCATTGTGTGCATTTTGAGTGTCCTGTGCGAAAGCGACACTATTGTAAATGTGTGCAATCATAGTCTATTTATTCTAAATACATAAGGTGAAGGTGTAAATATATTTATAAAGGGAACTGTGTGTATCCCCTTTCTCTCTATTACACTATATAGCCAATTCTTGAAAGCGTACTACCGACTTGGGGTCGGATACACTAAATGAGGTTTATCCATCAAGAACCTGGTTATTGGTCATTAGTGACCGTAACAACATTCAATACTGAATTTTTCAAGTAATTGATAAAACTGAAAATTGCATAGTTTTAGCAAAAATGAAAGCACCACAACATGGAGGTTTTCTGAGCATCAGCTTTGATATGTTAGGTGGGTTGTTTAGGTTCAAATGTTTATAGTTAAGCAAAACAATTACTGTACATTTTTTACAGAGTCAAATTGTGAGAATGGTGTGACCTCTGAACTTAGTGGCAGATCACCAGCACTTTGTCAACATATTTCAAAGAAAGCTCCTCAAAGCACAGGAGGGATTATAAATGCTGTACAGCACACTATCCTTACCATCATGTGCAACTGCCAAGCATAGGAGCTGAGGTAATGTATTTTTACCAGTTAGAATACACCAACCCTTATGTCCCTTTAATATGTGCCATTCATAGATCTCGTGTTGTCACTGTATAGCTTCACTCCAGATCATATAAAATTAACAAAAAAAGCTTTACGCTGAACAAGCCACAATGTAGGACAAACATGAGATGTTGTTGAGTCATATGGTAATAAACCCATGGAATCATCTCTCTGCTGAAGCTGTAAATACCAAGATATTTCTTTAGTTCAGTTCAAAATACAGCTGGAAAAATATTCAGGTATAGAGGAAGGAACCTTTGACAAGCCATCAGCTCTAGAGACGGTGGCCATCAGGTAAATTTTCGTAAACAGAGGTGGTTTTTAGTACCGAGCGGTGTTATGAAGTGTTATTATTGACCATGCTCTATACATTTCACAGTGCCATTAAATTTCAGGATAAATACTGTATACCAAAAAGTGTGGTTAAAGATACTGTCTTATGAATGCAAACTGTAATTAAAGGTCAGGCAGTATGTATGGTAAAGTGCAAGAAAGTCATCTTGTATGCAAATACTGTAGTGTAGTTAAAGGTTAAGTTCTGTACATTGCAAATTACAGTACATGTGAATAAAACAAAGAACAGCTCACGTTTTTCTCGTTAGCAGCCCCAGGCTCATGGAACCGGGTCTCAACTACTGAAGTCTTTCTTGGCGAGGGCACAACAGGACCAGTCAGTGGCTCCTTGTATTTTCCTGTACGGACCTGAAATTAAAAATAAAATTAGAAAGATGTTTTGTATCAATAACTATAAAGTGAATATAAAATGTTTTGGTCCTATAAAATGTTCCGGTTCTATATAAAATGTTTCGGTCCTACGATGCCATGTATAGCTTTTATGCCTCACTTCCTCTCGGGAGTTTCCCATCAGCGGGTGGCCACAAAAGATGTTTCTTCAAATGGCTCACACTACACAAACCTTCCCCCTCTTTCAAGTTCTATAACTCCTCTTCACAATTACTTTCATATATTGTTCATCTCCTGATTTCACCCTAGCGCATCCTTCTCATTAATGATTATTAATGTTGATACGGTATTGAATTTGTATTGCTCTTACATATTATGCCCACTGGGAATATACCTGTATTCGTTCCCAGGAAAAGAATTATAGGATTTTATGATTTCTTAAATTTGTATATATCTTCACCTCCAATTGTTAGTTATAACTTTTATAATCTAACTACAATACAGTATAACTGTGTTGTATATGCATAATGTAATCTAATTTGAACAATATAGCCTATAATCTAATTATAAGCAGGCCATATAATCTATTTATAAGCAGGCCCTCTAATTATGACTGTTCTGCTACTGAATAATAACTATCTTGTATTCTAATTTGCTACTGAAAATTAACTTACCTGCATCTCAAGGCGTTCAAGCTCCTGAAGACTCATGTCAAAGCCACCAAAACTCTCACGATAGCCAGATATGGTAGACGTTTCCATGTAGCTTATTTCACTTACACTTTCTGGTTCAGGTTGTATAATGCTGGCCCTGTAGGATAATATTTATGTAATTATTGTTATATATAAAAGTAGAGGAAGCATACGGATGCCAGTTGCAGTATGTTCAAAAATACTGCACATTCAAGTCATCCTTCCTTTGATCCTCCTTTCTTGATGATCCTCTACTACTGCAAGCCAACAATCAATATACAGTACTGTACTTTCTAAATATTATCTAAATACTGTAATCTTTGATACAATGAACCTGTACCCAACATTCATTATGTAATGCAACAATTATATATGTGATGTAATTATAACTTGAGCTTGTTAAAACACTTTTAGCATGTTTTGTGGTCAAATGCACTATTCTATAGCAGTTTTCTTGTCTGCATTGCCTTGTCAATGTAGCATAGAGGAAAATATATAAATGACAATCCTAATTTTAATTGGCTATTGTAAAAGCATTTCAAGTACATTCTGTAATTAAAAGATGTTTTTCATTACATTCATCAATGGATATTTGTAGCTATATTTGTCTAATTTTAGTCCTGGCCAAGGGGCTTCTCTCCACCATACATGTCTTATGTTTGGACAAGGTTAGTTTGGATTCGCCTGGAATTCCTGCCTTGACTCTCAGGCTTCCTATCATACTTTACTAAGTTCTAGTAACCTGGTTTGAGCTATTGCAAAAAAGCTCCTTTCTGAGCTATATTATTCTCCTTTTCCATATTCCTTTTTATTCTCTATAAAGAATGTAGGTTTTTTGTTAGTCATGTTAAACATGAGTTGATTTAGGTTAGCCTTGGGATGAGTAGGGTACTGCCACCTGGTGGCAGTCAATGGTATGACCAAGTAGTCCAGCTGATAAAGAGTCCTCGTTTAACTGTCTGTGATCACAAGTGAAGCTTCGGAGAGCAAATTTCTGTAATTTTTTATTTTCCGAGTTGGACTGATAATTTCCTGTGACTCCCTCAGCACAATATGACGCTGCAAGAACACGTCATTGTAATGCTGTGCTCTGTTGCCTTTGTCGTATTGTAAGATATATGCTCAAGGACATAGTAGAACTTTACTTGTGTAAGGTTCTACTATGTAATATAACTCAAACAAGTTATATTATTTGGAAAAAAGTTGTTCACAAAAGCTGAAATCTTTATTATTAATCACTGTCATTTGTAATTCACAAGGATTGAGAATTGTTCATACTGTATCTCACCTCCCATACTGTGGAGCCGGTCGGCCGAGCGGACAGCACACTGGACTTGTGATCCTGTGGTCATGGGTTCGATCCCAGGCGCCGGCGAGAAACAATTGGGCAGAGTTTCTTTCACCCTATGCCCCTGTTACCTAGCAGTAAAATAGGTACCTGGGTGTTAGTCAGCTGTCACGGGCTGCTTCCTGGGGGTGGAGGCCTGGTCGAGGACCGGGCCGCGGGGACACTAAAGCCCCGAAATCATCTCAAGATAACCAAGATAACCTCATACTTTGTTCTTATTTTATAGTAATGTATCTCTGTTTTGCAAGATAACTGGTAAGAGAATCAAAATTCTAACATGGAACTCTTTAACCATTACACTGCTCCAATCACCATATACAGTTTTTTTTTTTTTTGTTTACATTTCTCTTCTTAACTGTCTTTACAGATGCACTGTTTAGGAGTTGAGCCTCAAATCTAACAATTAAAACCAGAATTGACAAAACTATAAGCCTGGAAGAAATCTCACTGGTGGTCAATAAAAATGTATTCTGAACATAAGTCAGGTACTCTTTAAACTGTAAAACACATGGTTTGCATATTTATTTTTCCTTTTCATATAAAATCGAGCCAATATTAATGCTGTACAGTGCATAAAATCCCTAATTACACATCTATTTAATAAAGTTATCAATATAAAAGCTTGACTTTCAAAAGGCTCAGTATAGCCATCCTGATTAGCATTTTCTTTTTTATAACTACAGTACATTATAGAGTTATGTCATTAAGTGCTTTAAAATAACAATTAATTGCAGTTTATGAAACTGAAGTGTTTCCTTACTTTGATACATGTAACTACAGTACATCCCCTTCCTTACTTTGACTTTTCTCTCTTGGTGGTGGTCGTAGTGGCAGTGGAATGGCCAGGTGGTGTAAAATCGTCTTCAGGTATAAGTGGGACAGAGAGCTCCCTGAGGGCTGGGTCCTCGCCCGTTACCATCTGTGCACCAGTCACAGGAGGAAGTCGAGTGGGTTCAACATCAATGTGAGCGACTTGAGGTTGCCGCTCCTGTGTCTGTAGTGATATAAAAGAATCATTTGTCTTCTCACAAATTTAAATCTTATTTTTAATAGCTTCCTAAGTTTGGCTGTGACCACTAAGCCTAATCTAAATAGACCGGCTTTGAAAGAGTTTTACGTCCTTTTAATTTAAGTCTCAACTTTATCTGTATTACATTAAAATGGATGTAGCTAACCTCAGCGTGCCCATGCCCATGTTTGCTCTTTCGAAACCGGAAAGTCTTTCTAGACTGAGCCATTTGTCGTTGTAGTCTGGGTCTTACACCACTACGAACACTCTCCTGGCTTCCATTCGCCATGCCACCACCTTCGCCTGGGCTTGTAGGTGTTGATACACTACTATCCTCACCTGTAAAACATATTACAGTCATACATGTGCTAAGGAATGCTTCAATATATTTGATGTAAAATTGGTTAATATTTTTATCATAGGAAATAAGCTACAGTAGGTAAATATATGGCAAGTGTATATATTAAGAAAAATAAATATGTGAAAAATAATGGAGTAGCAAATATTAAAAGATCTCTGGCCTATGGCCTACTTTTTACTGTGCTTTCATGTGGAAGTTCACATTTATAAATTTTCATGAATGTGTTTATTATTGCTGCTAGTTATGCAAACAATAGAGTAAAAATTTGTACAAAAGCTCCTTTATAATTAATACTAACGGAGACTAGATTACATACAGCAGTACACTTTACTATAATGTACAGAAAATGTTCTATATTATCAACAAAAGCCAACGAATGATTCATTGTACAAGAATATTCTTACTACGCTTGAAACTTGTTCCAATCTACTCTAAGAATAGACTACGTAGGCCTAGTTTTCAACACAATTGTTTTTACTAACATGGAATTGTAGAGGGAATGCTTGCAAGATAAAGTCTAAGATTTTTGGAATGATGGACAGATTACCAGACTTGATACATTCTTGTAGCTATCACAGAATTAATATAGATTGATGTACTGTAATGTACAGAACATGCAACACCTTGTACTACAGTTTAATTAAGAGGCATACCATCATATCTAATGTTCCTCTTCATATGAACTGTTAATTCTACAACTGAAGAAGATTACAAATGACACTAGTTCCATAACTGACCCTAAGCTACATACTACCTTAAACTTCTTTTTAATTATTTAATCAGTACCATCTCATCTCTCAAGTACAATGATTCTGAATGACTAGCTGACAGAAGGTAAACTCAAATTCTATCTCTTGAACATGTACACAAGAATTGGATTGCAGTAATATGTGAGTGAGAAAAACACAAGTAACAAGAGAACGGAAGGGGACTGAATAACGAAGGGTAACACTGTTTATCCTACAAAGTCGAAGGTTTAGCCTTTAGAATTACTTCACCTTTTTGTTAAGTTAAAATTTATCTTTTTTAAATCACTCACATGATAGCCTACCGAATGAAATATTACAATAAACAGGATATATTTGTTTCTTCTTGATTACAAACCCAAAAAGTGCATGAACATTTTTCAATACCGTATCCCAGTCTAAATCCTATTTGGAAAACAGCTGCCTTTCAAGGATGTTACACTCCAAAACATAGCATGGATGGGAAGAAATTAATTTTGTTCACAGAATGATAACCCCCAAGAAACAATCTAACTTGGTTTTTTATAGAAGACCATACTTAGTACTAAGAGCAACTATTATTTTTATGGCAGTAGAGAGGCAGACAAGCTGACCAGAAGGTTCTAGATGAGCAGGTGGGTGTAAACAGCTGGCAAAACTAACTGGCCACCAGCGTTCCTTCCTGCTTGCTAACTGGTTTTGTGCAATATCTTACTCCTCCACCTTACAATCCTTGCCTCCCACCTGAGTCTGTATTATTCCACAAATTAGTTTTTGTAAAATTTATCCATTATTAAAATAAACACAGTTGCTTATGCTTTTACCATTTTATTGCAATATTTATTAACAGAATTTACTAGAAAAATACTTAAATTGTCATTTAAGCAACTCTCACTGGCTTGCTGGTTGTTGAGTGAGTGTACCTGCCAGCCATCTAGCCCACCTGCCTGCTGGCTCATGTGTTACCAGTGTGTCACAACCGGCCCTTCCCTCCCTACACTTGCCTTCTCCGAGGCTTATGGATATTCACCCCTACCTACCTAGCTTTTTACCACTGGGTAAAAGGCAATGCAAACTTTTCCTGTAAAATGTCCTCCTGTATTAGTGTACAACATGTAGGAGTACTGTAATTACATTTAATGTTGTACTTTAAAATTTTAATATCCGTAGAACTGCCTACAAAAATAATGTGCATTATATATGCAGCTTTTTAGCTGCCAGTTACTGGCAGCCAAGACTGCCAGTAACTGGCAGTTACTTGTAACTGCTCAAGGCAGTTACTCAACTGCCTTGAGCTGTAAACACTGCATGCTGGCTATCAAAGGTCGTATTGGAATGCACCAGAGGTTGTAGCACTGCTTCATGTGCATTCTTAATATGATGTCTTAGTGTTATTTTTGGGGCTATATGGGTGCTATGGTGGATTTTTGTAAATTGCATTCTTCTACAGAGGAGTTAGGCTGAGATGTTATATCCTATCAGCTGACTTTCTCTCCCTTGCATACTTTTACATGCTTAATGCCACCAATCACTATACTGTACATACACTGCTCAGTAATGCTTAGTCTCACCTGAGAATCTTTTGCATATTCATGAGCAGCCATCCTGGCACTTGGTTTATTTAAATATTGTCTGTACCACTTGCACACAATCATTCCACTCTGCCTATCTGTAATCGAGTTTAGAATAATATGGTCCAGATTTTGGAAGTAATAAGCCATTGTAATAAGTTTGAATGAGTCCACTAAAAATATTGCACATAATACTGACTAGTACTGTAAGTCTGTAAATCTAATCTATCATTAATTTAATATACTGTACATACGTATTCTCAATATTGAATTTTGAATTTCAATGACCAGGAGCCATCATCTGGCAGGAAATTATTAACTGCAGTACAGTGGAACCTCGGTTTACAAATGCCCCTCTTTACGAATTTTTCGGGTTACAAGCCCAATTTCTTTTGTAAAATTTGAATCCGTTTACGAGCTTTGCCTTGTGTTACGAGTTTGTTAATACACCTCCGACCACGCCTTAACTTAACAGTGCCTCCCACATAGTGATAATCGCCCTTGAATTCTTTGTAAAGAATTTCATTGTTTTTCTGCTTTTTTTTTTGTTTTTGAACATAAAAGTAATTACTGTATTATATATCATGCCATGGGTCCCAAGAAAGTCCGTGGTAAGGTTCAATCTAAGAAAACAAATGTGAGGATGACGATAGAGGAAAAACAAGAGATCATTCATAGTGAGTCAATGTGATATCTCGCTATAGCCAAGTGTTAGAACGTAGGGAAAACAAGTGTCTTTAGACAGATTCTTAGTAAGACAAGCAAGCAGTGAGCCACAACCAGGCCCTAGTGGTTTGCCTGCAAAATGTAGGGGAGAGAGTACCCCAGAGAAGTCATCACTGACTGATGTTATAATGGAGGGGACTTCCCTTCCAAACACTAATGCCTCTCATCCCCCTCCCCCCCCCCCCCCCCTCTTCACCATCTTCCATATGCCAACAATAGTCATCAATGAAGGTAAGCTATAACTTGTACATACTATAGTACAAAATATTTGTGTGTATTATATATGATATGTATTTTGAAGTTTCTATTTTTGGGAGTGTGGAATGCATTAATTCAATTTACATTATTTCTTATGGAAAAATTTGATTTCGGGTTGTAAATTTTCGGGTTATGAGCCGTCTCTGGGAACAGATTAAATTCGTAAACCAAAGGTACCACTGTATGTACGATTTAAAAACAAACAAATGTTTTGTGTCTGATAAAAAAGAAAAATTTATTTAATTAATCATCAATTAGTTGTTGGGAATAAGTCTTGAACGTGTAGTTTATAACCTAAATTGCGAGCAGCAGTTAGTACTGTAGTTACTACTGTAAAAGTGGCTATGGAAATAACTCATTCAGCAACACTAGAGGGCATGACTTTTGTGTAAGGAAAGATAATCCCGCCTCTATGAATAAATCCTGCTTTCTAAATGATGCTGGCTAAAGTCTTTTAGTTGTTACTTACTCCATAGATGAGCACCATGTATTAAGCAACCTGAAACATGGGTTCAAGGGTAAGCAATGGTGACCTGAAGATCTATTTCCACCTGACTTGCTATATACTGTACATAAACCACTTAGAATTGAATCCAACCAGAAAGGTACAATAATTAAGTAATTTACCAAAATATAGAATTATCCAATATCTGATATACAGTATATAGGCACATGAAAACCCAATGCAGTATACTGCAAGTATCTAAAACCAAATCAATAATTAGTAGCAGCAGCAACAACATGGCCACTGATACATAGTCTCTGACAGTGTAAAACAAACAATGCTGTATGATAAAGACTTTGGCATATCTCACAAGTTAACACCATCTGCTAGACGATCCAGGTCACAAGTAGCCTACACCCATAATCCTGGTACAAAATGCTATTCCTGAATAATCCATAACACACTCAACATCACAGAAAAAACAGCTGTAAATAGATCTGTTTTGGGATATGTAACTTAAAGGCTAATAATTATACATAACTTTTATAAGACTGTACCCTGCTGAAGGATACCTCAATGCTGGTACCATAATTTGATACATGCAAGCTTTCCACACAAGAATAATATATTTTGAAATACTCACACAGGTAATTTAAAAATAGAATTCATCTATCATCAATAGCACTGAAATGGTAATTTGTGTAACTGTTAAATAATTTAGTGTTTGTTCTAGAGTACAGTGCAATATTCATATGTATCTGATACACTTACCAGGGAGAACGGGAACACTGCTCGCCTGCAAGTTGGGTTTAGAGCCTCGCTTGCGGAGGAGGAAAGTCTTGCGGTAGAGACGAGGCTCAGAGGAGGTGGCGTGCGGGGAAGGCCGCAGAGAGCCTAGTGGGAAACACACGGGAGGGTGCCACACCCAGCCACGCCACACAAGCCCGGTCCGGGAACGGATAGAGGAGGGGCCCGGACCCGGCAGGTAAGAGAGGCAGCAGCAGCAGCAGAAGGTGGTTGATAGAGAGGGACATGGGACAGTCAAGGACACACATCAGTGACAAGCAAACAGTGTACAAAATTATGGATGGCTACAGTTTCTCTCATCACCACCACTTTATACTGCACTTACCTAACTAGCAATTATAATATTTCACAATCATATTCATTATTATTAAACAAAAAAGTTAATACATAATTTACTCTGTTCACGAAGAGAGCTCACATCTATAAACGTTCATGTTTCTGATTACAACAGCTTAAACCATCTCTTCACAACTATATTGTAATTACAGTATTATTATTACATTATGTATTATTATAATTATTATTATGTTATATATTAAATATTATAATTATGATTACATTATGTGTTATACAGTAATTATTATTATATTATGTATTATTATTAATATTAATACTGTACATTACCCTTTTCACTACCATCTAGTGTGTGTTTATGTCTTTTACTATAAACTTTATTTATTATCTCGGTACTGTGGGTGCGCACTGTAATTATAATAGCCTGTACCTTTTGTGTAGATTTCGTGCTAATAACATTACGGTACAGTATTTTTAATATTATTCTTTAGCAAATTTCTTTAATAAATCTTATTTTATATTTCATAATACAGTACTGTAATAAATTAACGTTTAAACATATTCAAATTTATGGTATACAGTACAGTACAGTACAGTACATATAATTGTACATGAGAGGACCAACATTGATATCTGTATTAATCAAGTAGCAAGTATTAAGCACAAGCTGCACCATTTACTGTATGTGATAAACAATCAAATTTATATACAGTCCTTGAAATGCATGAGTGTAATTGGTCAAAGACCAACATAACAGTTCATCATACATGGTTTCCTAGTGTCAGGAACAGAAAGCCTATTAGGCTTACTGAGGTTTCCGAGGCCAACTACAGACCTTCCCCAAGGTGCAAGTCACAACAGTTGCCTAATGCCTATTTACTGCTAGGTGAACAGAGGCATCAAGTGTAAGGAAACATCGCCTAAAGTCTAGCCATGTGCATTTATCGAATGCGAGACCTCTTGCTTGTGAGCCAACAGCATTGTACACAGCTACATGAATACTGTAGAAGAATTTAACAGCTTTCAAAGTTGGGTGATGGAATATAGTGCTGAAATCCAATAGATAGTCAAGAAATTATGTTAACAATTCTGGAAAGTTTGTGAAAATAGCAAGAGTTAAAAATAGAGCAATGGGTTGTTTTCATCTGCCCCGACACTGCAGCTTATTTCTGGAGTTATAATACCTTGTGTGCAATGCTCATTTGGAGAAACATTTCATCAGTACCTTATAGCAATTTTAGTTATTGTTTTACATATTAGTATAATCATTATAATTGAAATACTTTCGTCTCTCTTTTTAATCAATCTGACCTTGATATTTGACTTTAAACAGTACTGTATTCACACAACAGCCTTATCTTGTGGCTTTGATGGACACTAGAAACCCATGGCTTGCACGAGATTAACTATCTGCAATCGACAATTATTGATAAGATCATAGAAAAATGACATCTGAATATCCTTCCTCGTGTCTCAAAAGTTAGAAAAATTAATTTAAGTGTGCATCTTGAAAATGTTGCAAATAAAGTGGTGTGTATATATTGTGGTATAGGAGGGGTTGAGCATCTCTGGTCACGTCACCACCACTGAGAAACACTGGTGTGATGGGTAATGACGATGTTTCGGTCCATCTAGGGCCATTATCAAGTCGTGTGTAGTAATGGCCTGAGAGTAACACACAACATGGCAAGTAATGGTCTGAGAGTAATGATATGCCATCCACAATACATCAACTAATATACACCAACTGTGGTACAGTGACCTTAGCAGTAATTATCAGTAAAATGTAGTGAGGGTAAAAACAGGTAGTGCACCACTCTGATAATACCACACACTTTAGAGGTTACTTCTCTGTATCCAGACCAACAAGGTACTGTAAAGCAGCACAGTACTCTACAGTCGCCACTGCACAACAGTTAAGGCACAAGCCACAGTACACCAGCTTGAGTACAGTAGTCTTATAACAAAGCCTAAATACATTCATTTGTGTTTAATTAGGATAAGAAGGGGGTCTAAATTACAACATGGACACTTTTGTTTAATTTTATAAACTGTATAATTTAAGAGTTCAGTTATTGGATTGATTTAAAGTAGGGTTATGTTTTAATACTTCTACCTAATACTGGACAGGAAATTGGACATGTATTTGAAAAGTGCCAATGCATTTGTAAACTATATTAGATCTAGTTCCTAAAATGCTTCTACTAACTGTAAGCTAAAGCAGAAGAAAAAATGAAGACTTATACCTTTTTACTTCACTGTAATCATTATTTACGAGAGCAGTCGGCACGTCAAATACTCTACCCTAGTAGAAGCTCATCAGGCACCATTAGTCAAGTTACCTACTTATCATGCCAGTCTATTCAGTTTAAATGTCTCTTAATTCCTATATTTTTGTTCACAAGTCAGCAATGCAGAGGAAAGCAGTCACAGCACCTGCAGTGTTTTTGTATGAAATCATTATTGTAATAAGGGTTTAATGGTACACAAGACACACCTTTACGACAATAGTGACATAAGGTAGCACAATCACAATGGACAATACCACTACATAATTACGGGAGATCAGCCTAGAGGACCACTTGTTATCCAAGAAGCAAAGAATGAATGTTAAAATGATTGACAAAGAATCACATGAGCATGAGGATATAAATTAAAGTACACAGAGCAACATGCAGAAATTCCTAAATATGATATCAACTGATAAAACTTGCCACAAACCTGGTGTCACTGCTCACTTGGAGGTGCAAGTCCCTTCTTTGTTGACACAGTATATCAGAAATGTAGTTTTTAGAATATTTAATGTACTAAATAAAATGATGCAGCTACCACTTCACATCAGAAAAGAGTATAGCATTTCAGTAATGTATGACTATATTCCAATGCAAGTACAGTAATATGAAACAAAATACACATAACTAATGTACCAAGGATATGTTCCACACAAACTTATCTAACTACTATATATTAACACATTAACATATATAATATATTTGATGTAATATGGAGTGTAGATATTACAGTGCAAATTATTGTTTTCTGTTTTAATGGTTACTCTCTTGGAATGAAACTCACCTCACAATAAATATTAACATAAAAACACCAACTAATAATAACAACAGTACACTATATTTAAGAGGTAGTTTCTCAATTTACACTTATTTTGTTGATTTTTTTTATCAAATATTTATAAAATCACATTATTTACAAATATTGACATATATTTTTCAGACTGTTTGTCCACAAATACAAGTGTTTAAGCAAATTATGTAACATCAACATGCTGCCTACAATTTTAAATTAAAAAAATGGATATATTACCATCTTTTAACATTTTACCTCCCTAAAATACCATCTGAAGCATATATCTATTAGTTACATAACAAAACTATAGCAACACGTATAACCATTTGCACGTCATTGATAAGTTTCATGACTGCAACTTAGCTTGCTAGCTACTTGACAAAAGTGCTATCTAACAAATGTATCAAACACTTTGTACAACAATACAATAGTTACACTCCTGTAATGACAAGGTTCATTGTAGGATGTGAAGAGAGCAACCTCTACAATACCTTTACTCAAAGGTTGCAACTCCTCAGCTAATGAGGTCCTTCTGAGTTTATCTGCATCTGGGAGCGGAGGAATCTGAGAGTCGTGGGAGGGTATGGGGGCAGGTCGTGGCTCGGAGCGCACAGACAGGTCTCGGTGGAGCGCCAATGAACATCCAGTACTGCTGCTTGACACAGAGCCTGCTCCTCACCACCAGGAGAAGGGCAGAGGTCAAAGAGGGTGAGGCAGGGGTGACAGCAGTAAGTCTGACCAAAGTCAGAATAGGTCGTAGTAGGTGGGAAGAAGGGTACAGTTTACTAACACGTCTCATGGTCATTCTGCTCCAAGGAGCATCTGCTGGGTTTTCCAAATTTACTATTTATAGAACTTTTAAGTTTTTTACAACAAGATTTGCTGACCAGACCACACACTAGAAGGTGAAGGGATGACGACGTTTCGATCCGTCCTGGACCATTCTCAAGTCGATTGTGAGAATGACAATCGACTTGAGAATGGTCCAGGACGGACCGAAACGTCATCGTCCCTTCACCTTCTAGTGTGTGGTCTGGTCAACATACTTTAGCCACGTTATTGTGACTCATCGCCTGAACAAGGTTTGCCTTTGCTTCATCAATTATTTAAATACTGTATTAGCTTATTTACAATTTTCATCCATATTATAAGACATAGTAACATTCCAAAGATGAATGACTTTGTTCCAGCAGTAAGAACCTAATGAGTGTAATTACCTAAGTGTAGTTACAGGATGAGAGGTACGCTCGTGGTGTCCCGTTTTTCCCAACACACTTTGTCATAACACTTTGAAATTCATGATGGTTTTGGCCTCCACCACCGTCTCGCCAGTGTGTCAAGGCAAATATATTGATGCTAAGTATGTGCTGGACATTACAGTATTATAATGCCTAAATAAAAACGTAGTGTATATAAGATATTTTCATCCAGGAAAGAAAACGGCAAGTGAATGTTTTCAAGAGTAACTATAATATTTTTTTTTTTTTTTTTTTTTTTTTTTTAGATATATACAAGAGTTGTTACATTCTTGTACAGATTATTTTGTAAAGATTAGAAGCACCACTCCTGAAAGATACAATGGACTAACTTAATTCTACACTAGAAGTAATTTAGAAATCTTTGTGGTAAATTTTAGTCTGGAGGTAATTATTATAAGGTGTTAACTAAAATGTAAAGGTCACGTTTCTCATCTATTAAAGTACTGTACAGATTTTCAAGAAATTTTAAACTGTACGTAGAACTCAAATACATTTCAACATTGCAAAAACAGGTGCAATTTTGAAGTGATTTAAAGATAATTTCAAAGCAAACCTAAAGGCCAACATTATTAACAGGAGACTGGGAATCTTAGCTTAAAACAGCTAAAAAAAATCCCCAGATACTGTAATTATGAAGGTTTAATACTCTACAACAGAGTATAATGATAATCTTTAAATGCCCCATCAACAAAGGCGAGCACACTTCCTTAAAGTGATCACTGTCACAAAACCAGAATTTTTGTCCATGTGCTCAATTTGCAGCAGAGTGCATGTTTAAGATACTGTTAAGCGGCAGCACCATAGCAATTAGCTGTGGGGATTACTTTATTTATCCATTTTAAGATAAACTAATTTTTCTTTCAGTCATGCTCCACTTCAATAAAACTTAACATTCTTTCCACAGAAGGACATATTACTGTAATTACAAAATTCAAGATATCCATATTCTTTTCCTACTGTTTATAAAGAAGTAAATATGATCACCAAGATAGTGTATATCTATCTTGGATTGGGGGATGGAAAATATAGATAGCAAAAATAAAACTATAGATTTAGCTTATGCTAATGTTATTATTAGTAGGAAAACTAATACTGTACAAATAAAACTAAAGATGGGGTTAGCAAATTGTAACTAAACCATGCTAAGCGATGACAAAATCTTCTATATTATCAATTTCATAGTTCCTGTACCACAATGCAACACCTTGGTCTTGATAGCTGAACTAACAATATCTATTATCTACCATGGCTTAAAGCACAGAAGGAGCACAATCATTTAAAAGATACAAGGAAATCTATGCTATGCATAAGCTTAACCTAATCATTCTCACCACTTCTCTTAGTTAGGTGAGCAGGTGGTAGAGGCCAAAACCGTCAGTACTTTCAAAGCGTTATATGACAAAGAGTGCTGGGAAGACAGGACACTACAAGCGTAGCTCTCCTCCTGTAACTACACTTAAGGTAATAACACACATGAGACACCACAAGCGTAGCTCTCATCCTATAACTACAATTAGATATTTACACACATTCACAAAGTGAAACTAAAGAAAGCCCCTGAACTGAGAGGTCTAAGCCATACATAAAACCAGAGGAAGCTAGCTGGAAAAAAACAAAAAGGGACAGAGGCAACATTATTACAATATTAAATATTGTTGAGGCATTGACAAAGTAGATAAAAAGTATATGTTTAATTTGAATTCAGGGAAAGACGAGGACACATGGTGGAAACTAGAAATTGTGTAAGAGTACAGTAGTAGAATGAGCTAAAAGGGAAGGTAGTTGAAGCTAACTTTATACATAGCTTGATTAGTAGATATGACAAGTAAGAGGGTCAGAAGTCAGTGCAGTAGGTGTCTAGCGACTGAAAGATAGGGGCTGGGAGCTGGTGCTAACCCAGCAAGCACATATACACCCACATATAAGCACTCATTACACAGATAATACGTCACAAGAACGTAGCTGAAAATTAGACACCCAGCAGACAAATCTGAAAATAAAGGTATTGATGACCTTTTGGCCCATCATGGACCATTATCACTCTTTAAGACAACTTAAAACATCAATTAAAGTGAGGGCTTTGTGAGGATGTTTCGCTCAGGATAGCTTTCTCTGATATAATACAATGAAGACAAAATTATCTGTAATAAAATATAAACTAAAGAGAAGTGTTATTTTTCACTACCAGTGAGCAATTACACACATACAGATACTGCACATTACTGACACCTGTTATCTAACTTGTTGCTATAGTCTTAATACTGGATGCTGTGAAATATTTAGGATGTGTCCTTTATTATAATAGTACTGTATCATACAGTACCGTACATCATAAAATGATCGATGTGAAGAGAACATAGCCAGTATGAGGAGCAGACATCCTCATTCACAGGAAGCTGTGTAATACATAGTGAGTGGCAGCCTAAATCCACAAAGACATCTTACAAAGATTCCTTACCTCTGACGGAAATCATTAATCCAAATCAAGAAGCATATCATGTAAGTCCTGAATCTAGTACAGGACTTTTTATCTTATGACAGGTTATCTTATATCATGAGGAAGTAACCTAACTTAAATAACCAGCTATTCAGTAGAGTGTATTTACCAATTCCTGGAAAATTATATTTAATTGCAAGTTGAGATAGTATTTAGTTATTATAAGAGGGTTTATATGAAATAATGACATGACATTGCATTTTATAGGACCACAAGTCTTGTACATCCAATACTCCATACACCCACATTCACACTCACTCACTCTCTCTCCTAAATCAGAGTGGTTCACTGCTTTACAAATGGGTGGACAATAATGTGTACACTTTAAACTGAGTTACCTCATGCCAGTGGACATATTTGGTCGCTTTAACGTCAATTATCATCAGTGGACGATGTCGGACCAACATTAAAGCAAACAAAATTGCCTGCTGGCCTGTTTTACATACAGACCTCAACATGTAGAAACAAGGAGCCTAAAGCACAAAAAATCATGACTCTTGTACAAAAGAATATTATAATTTTGATATACAGTTACATAGCCTTTTCATCTCTGAAATGCAGTAGGCCTACCTCTTGACATTCTACACATTAAGGAAAGATGAAAGGCTGGGTTAGAAGGCAGCTTGATTTATTGAATAAACAACTGCAAAAATGCAGGCAGTTTAGTTTAAGGGTGTACAACTTAATTATTTTAGGATGTGTGCAGCTACTTTAAGATAACAGATAACTTTATCGTTTAAAGAGAAAGATGTAAATTATTTGTTGAGGAATTTTGTTCATATCATACACTTTTAGATGACAAAATAATAATATGGTAGAACCTCATCTTATTGACTTGACAACTCCTAAAGTTGCCAACTTGATTAAGGGTGCATATAATAAGCTTATAGGGGAAAAGCAAATTACTTATGGAATGTGCAATGCATAATTTGCATTGCGAGATGACCTAATGTTTACCTGAACATGTGGTCAACTTAGGTGTTGGGGTTGGCATCTCATTTGAGGGGTGGTCAGATGAGCTTACTTGTTTGCAGATTAGTTGAAAGGTCAGCTTGTTAACTTGCTGTTTAGTGCTTGATGGATCAGGTTGTATACTTGTTAATATATGTAACCTGGGTGATTGAGTTTACTCGGCAAGTTGGTCGGCTTCACTGCCAAGCTGGCTTGTTAATTGGATGGGTAGGAAGCTTACATGATAGGGTGGGTAGCTTAATTGATAAGGTAGCATACTTGATGGGGTGTGTAGCATACTTGAGGGAGTGAACAGCTTTCTTGAGGGGGGTGGGTAGCTTACTTGAAGGAGGGGCATGGGTAGACAGCTTTCTTGAGTGGGGTGGGCAGCTTACTTGATGGGGTTGATAGCTTACTTGAAGGGAATAGGTAGCTTACTTGATTAGGCAGCTTATTTGATGGGGGGGAGATTGCTTACTTGAGGGGGGGGGGGTGGACAGCTTCCTTGATGAAGAGGGCAGATTGAATGGGTGGGGTAGGTAACTTGAAGAGATGGGCAGCTTACTCAAGGATATGGGCAGTTTATTTGATGGGATAAGCAGTTTTATCGAGAGGGTGGGAAGCATACTTGATAGGGTGGGCAGCTTATTTGAGGAGGTGGGGAAGCTTACTTGGTTGAATAAGCAGTATGCTTGTGAGGGTGGGATGCATACTTGATAGGGTGGGGCAACTTATTTGAGGGGATGGACAGCTTTCTTGATCAGATAAGCAGCTTGCTTGGGTGGGTGGTAAGCTTACTTGAGGGGAAAGAGCAGCCTGAGAGGGCAGGCAGTTTAGTGAAAGTGTAATTCTTACTTGAATGGGTGGGCAGCTTCTCTCAAGAGATGAGCAACTTACTTGGTGAGGTGGGCAGCTTACTTGAGATGATGGACAGCTTACTTTAGGGGGTGAGCTGCTTAATTTAGGGGTTGGGTAGCTTACTTGAAGGGGTGGGTGGTGTAGCTAAGAAGGTACACAGCTTGCAAGAGATCAACAGCTTACTTGAGGGAGCAAGTAGCTTATTGTACAAGCTTACTGTGCAAGACTTTATATACAAGGAAGTTCATAACTTACTGCCAGAGCTGACCAAGTTGCCTCAAGGTGTGAGTGTTTGCTAACAAGCTAATTACAGATTACAAAACATGCAGGACATGCAATTATAATTTCACATAAGCAGTCCACCATAAAATAAATACAGCATTTACAATTGTTCACATGGGCATGCATCTTGCTTAGAAGAACATGAGAATTATCACTATGTGCAAGTTCTCCTCTCAATTTGAGACCATCAGTCAAGTGGAGAAGTGCTTTCAATTCAAAGAGAGGAAGAATAACTGTGCAAAGCTGCTTTATATGGTATATAATATGCAATAATACACATTTCATGTGTTTTTTCAAGAAATGCACACATTTCTAGTTTTTGCTCCATGTAATACACACATTCCAAGTCCTTGCTCTAAGAGAGAGAGAGAGAGAGAGAGAGAAGCATATTTCAAGTCCTTGCTCTAAGAGACACATACACATACCAAGTCCTTGCTCCAAGAGAGAGAGAGACAGAGAGAGAGACATTCCAAGTTCTTTTTCCAAGAGAGACACATTCCAAATTCTTGTTTCAAGAAACAACAAGAGTTACGAGGAGAGATCAGAGGCTTGAAACACCCCAAAATTAGAATACAGAAGAAAAAGAGGTGATATGATCACCACTTACAAAATACTAACAGGAATCAACCAAACTGACAAAGAGGAATTCCTGAAACCGACAACTCCATGAATAAGAGGACACAGATTCAAGCTGAGGAAATAAAGGTGCCCCAAAAATATTAGACAATTTTCTTTTGCAAACAGAGTGGTAGACGGTTGGAACAAGCTAAGGTGGTGGTGGAGGCCAAAACAGTCAGTAGATTCTGAGCATTATATGTCAAAGAGTACTGGGTAGACAGGACACCACGAGCATAGCTCTCATCTTCTAACTACTCTTAGGTAATTACACATTCAAAGTTCTTGCTCCAAGAGACATGCATTCCAAGGCCTTGCTCCAAGAGAGGCACATTCTAATCATCACTCCAAGAGAGAGAGAGAGACACATTTCAAGTCTTTGAACCAAGAGAGAAACACATTCCAAGTTCTTTCTAAAAGAGTGAGACACATTCCAGGTACATGTGCCAAAAGAAACACATTCTAGGTTGCAGTTTAAAGAGAGAGAAATTTTCCAAGTCCTTGCTTAAAGAGTGAGACACATCTTCTTCTATCATATATACTTCTACCACATACTGTATAGACACATAGGCTTCAATCTAGAAGATAGAAGAAATAGAGGCGATATGATCACTATGTACAAAATAGTAACAGGAATCGATAAAATTGATAGGGAAGAATTCCTGAGACCCGGAACGTCACGAACAAGAGGTCATAGATTTAAACTAACAAAACAAAGCTGCCGGAGAAATACAAGAAAATTCACTTTTGTAAACAGAGTGGTAGACGGTTGGAACAATTTAGGTGAGAAGGTGGTGGAGGCCAAAACCGTCAGTAATTTCAAAGCATTATATGACAAAGAGTGCTGGGTAGACGGGACACCACGAGCGTAGCTCTCATCCTGTAACTACACTTAGGTAATTAAACTTAGGTAATTACATTTCCAGGTTCTTGTGCCAATACACATAAATTTCAAGTCCTTGCTCCAAGAGAGAGAGAGATTCCAAGTCCTTGCTCCAAGAGAGAGAGAGATTCCAAGTCCTTGCTCCAAGGGAGAGAGAGAGAGATTCCAAGTCCTTGCTCCAAGAGAGAGACATTCCAAGTCCTTGCTCCTAGAGAGAGAGAGATTCCAAGTCCTTGCTCCTAGAGAGAGAGAGATTCCAAGTCCTTGCTCCAAGAGAGAGAGAGATTCCAAGTCCTTGCTCCAAGAGAGAGACATTCCAAGTCCTTGCTCCAAATAATGAACAGGTGCACTGTTCTTCCAAATAAGAAATTTGATGTCTATAGCTTAGATTTTGAACAATTCTAGAAAAAATTATATACTATATGTACAGTGTTGTTACTCTTGAGGTTAGCTTTGCAGTGACAAAATGCTATGCATTACATTTATCCCTATCAAATCTATGGATATGAAATTCATGTTAAAAATGCCCTGCAGTTACACTTGTTAACAAACTTAAAAGCTACTCTATTTAATAAAGAATCTTATGGAGGCAAATTGACTGTTTTATAGCATTTGTTCATCCAAGCAGCATGAAAAAATTAGGTACCTAATAAATTCTTTTGTTATTAATGTGAAGTAACATAGTAGTACCATGCTTCTAAAATCTTAGATAAAATAAGATTAAAGCTTTTAAGACATATTCTTTCAAATATTGTACTGCAGAAATAATTGCTTTAACATCATCATCCCTTCTCTCATAATGAGCAAGCAAGCCACAATGTCTTCAGTTATGAGATAAATCAGCACAATGGATTCAACAGCAAATATTGCAAAAAAGTGTGTCAGGAGAAATTAAGTAGCCTGTTATGTAGGTGATGGTACAGCGTAATAATTTTAAGTTCACTCACCTGGGCTCTAGGAGACAAACCATGGACCCCTTGCATGTGAGGCAGAGGCTTTATTCACTCAGCTATGAGTAGTCTCCCATATTAAGACTACTCATAACTGAGTGGATAGAGCCTCGGCCTCACACGTGGGGGGGGGGGGTCTATGGTTCAAGTCTCCTAGAGCCCAGATGAATGGAATGTTTATTACCACGGAAGTGTGGTTGACAATTAATAATTTCAATGTTAGCAATGATACAGATAATAAGCAAGATTTCTTTGTGTACCAAGTACTTATTGAAGGATCTTCTCTCAAAAACAATCCTGAAAGGATCATCTCTGTCAATATGAAGAAGCATTCTCAGTTTCTTCTTGATAACAAATTAATTACAATGCATTCTAAATTGTTTTTAATATGGCAGAGGCCAATGAGGTATTCAACAATGACATTTATTATCAAGTCTGAAAGCTATAAAACAGTTCAGTGATGTGTCAGCTGATGCTATTATGCTTGTAAGGATCTTAATTTACGGACTGATAGGTTGAAGGCTATTTTCACACTAGGATGATTAAGTGAACCTAAACTTGTCAGTCTAGTTATTGGACATATGGCGGGGGGGCCATTTGATTTAATTCCAAAAGTGACCACAGGGTAAGATGAAGAATATACTGGAGAATTAATCAATGTTGAAATTTATCCTACTGTCATCACAAATAAAGAAATTATTGAAGTTGAACATACAAGATTTCCATAACAGTTTCTAATAAAATAAATTGCCTAAAATTTTAAGAAAATGCTAAAATATTATGGTGACATTACCTAGAGAATGGATATACATTTCAAAATACTACTGGAGAATTTTATGCAAGTCTTATAAATTACACAGAACCTATAAAGTTCTATGTTTTCCAAAATGCTAGGACATCTATCAAATTACCTCTTGCCAAAGTCTTGAAAAATCTTAATTAAAAGGCAATTAATTGTTTAGTATCTACAATATGTGTGTAGCCCATGGTGGAGACACTGGCTAAGGTGAAAATGGCTCGAGTGCCCTTGATGATGGCTGACAGATGTGTATGGAGGTAGTGAAGACAAACACAGTCTACCTTTCTGTTTGGTTACAGTTTGTGGGTTCTGAGCATCAGTGTCCTATGGCCCAGTCTTTGACTAGGTCTCCTGGCTGGTGGCCAGGTCAATCAGGCTGCTAGACGTAACTGCTCACAACCTGATGTATGACTCACAGCCCAGTTGATCAGGTATCCTTTGGAGGTGTTTATCCTCCAAAGGATAATGAAAAATGTCATAAAGGTTTGTTCAGTGTATGTAAGGTAGGCTGCTCCATTATTTAAAACATCGAATATCATATTGATGTTTTTCGGTGGTAGAACGGATTACTTTTATTTCCATTATTTTAAATTGGGAAATTCGTTTTGAAAGACAAGCATTTCACATGACGAGCTCGGTGCCGGAATGGATTAAATTCATTAATAGTGGTTCCACTGTATTTTAAAATTTTGCATAAAGTTTTATATACTGTAATACTAAGTTTTAAACCTTTTGTAAAATAAAATTTCAACATAGGTAAGTCTTATTTTTATAACATAACTGAGAAATTTCACAGCTGATTGTAGAACGTCTGGCAATTGTTTTCTCAGAATACAAGAAATTTGGCAAACTCTTCACACTAAAAATTGTAAGTGTATCCACTAATGCAAAGAATTTGCATTCAAATATAACTTACCTATAGAGCAGAAATATAACAAAATAATTGTGAAATCAAGATATATAAAAATTAAAATGTCCAATTGAAAGGGTTTTAAGTAGAGGAGACTGATTAAACTGATCCTAATCAGAACTAATAGAAGCTCGAAAACAAAAGGGGGGAAGGGGGGAGCTATTGTATCTATGTTGAGGGATACAGGAGGTTTTTGTATCCATGTTTGGGATAGAGGAAATTTTTGTGTCAAAATTTTGAAGGAAAGGTGGGGGGGGGGGGGGCCTGTTGTACGTGCAAATCATAGCTAAAGTTTGTTTAGAGCAAGTCTTATGAGCAGTTTCAAACTTTCTGGTCTTCATTTAGATCATCAGGTTATCTATGGATATAGCATTCATCTTCCAACTGAAGTTTTTAGAAGCCTACTATTGATGTGCACAGATTCATACCAGCCACACAAAGACATCAATAACATAAACCAATTCATTAAACTTGCTTTTAATAGATCTCCACTTCACTTTCTGGCACTTACATATGAATGAACACAATTGTCTCAAGCACTGAGTTTATAATAATGCAGTAAAAACAGAGACTAATGTGATGAGCTCAGAACAGGAATTCAGAGGAGTTCTGCAACAAAAAGATATTATGATGATGTCATCTCTAATTCTTAGATCACACACCTTTTGACCTGAGGGGAGGAGAGGTCAGAGGCCGTGCAGGGCACTCCGAGTGAGGGCCAGCATATGACATCCGAGGTCGGCGAGATACATGAGATATTTCACTTTGTATTTCCAGGGCTGAGGGACGCATGTCTTGTTCCCCTGAAAAATATGCCACTAAAAATAACAAAGGTGGGATAACAAGCAATAAAACACTCGGGCAACAATACAATATTGATACAATATTTACAAACATGCATAATACAAAATGCATACTCATAACAAGCATATAAATTTTGCATGTCAGAATACAGTATACAAAAAAAAAAAAATCCAAATTTTCAGTAACATATTAAAATTATTTTCAAAAGAGATATTAAAATAATTTCAGAAATAAAATGTACGTGTAACTGAAAGATGAAGAAATTTTGAATTAAACATTCATACATAAACCAGAAAGTAGTGTTCAATGAACTTATTTAATTTCTTTCATAATAATTTACACTATACTGTATACTGTTTATTATATTCACATGAGGTGTAATTTAATTAGTCTTCACTATGAATTATAGTTACAAAACAATCTCATTAATCTTAAGTGTGAGGGACTCAATATCAGCATTTTAATATAACTACCAGTTTAACTAAGACATGCCAGAGGAAGCAAAGACATTCAGAAGATGCCAAGATGTGTGAGATAAAGCCAAGATATGCCAGAGACAATCAAAACACCAGAACAAGCCATAATATGACAGAAGAAACCAAGACATGTCAGAAAAAGCCAGACGTCAATGTGACATATGGAAATGACAGCCAGGCTGTATAACCTCCTCCAAGGCCTCACTGCACATCCTATCAATTTATCAATATATTTTAAGTAACCCTTTATAATTATCATTGTTTAACATTATTATCATTTGAATTTATAAAATGAATGCAGTATATGTAAGAACTATAGAGGTGTTAGTCTACTAAGTGTAATGGACAAAGTGTATAGTCAGAATAGTGAAAATAAGTCCAGAAAACAAGTTACATTTCATTATGGAAGAGGTGTTGATCAAATATTTACATTGAGATACATGGTAGACAAAGCATGTGAGATGGATTACAAGGTGTGCATTGCATTTATAGGTTTGGAGAGAAATATATAACCACGATACCACGCGTGAACATGTGGTTCCCGGTCACGCGGGCCAACCTGCCTCAGTTTACTAGAGCTGCCCACTTAGTGACAATCACGCCTATAGGAAATTATATTTTTGTGGTAATTTTTTGCTTTTTGAATATAAAACTGATTATTATATATCATGCCATTATATATCATGATATGATATATATCATATCAGTCCAGCAACCAGGAGGCCTGGTCGACGACCGGGCCGCAGGGACGCTAAGCCCCAGAAGCACCTCAAGGTAACCTCAAGGTATGCCATTGCCAAAATCATGACCGAGCACTGGTCACAAAGCCTCAGCCCATAGATGACGCGTTCGTGAACACATTGAGCGATCAGTGAAACCCGAAGGCACTGAAACCCGAAGAGGAAGCCGGCGACGCAGCAACCAACACAAAGCCCCCAAAAGCCCAACCCAGCGGTCACGAGAGAGGCAGACAAAATGTCTCCGAAGGAACCAGAATAAAGCCGACAAAGCCACACCCGACCCGGATGGTAGACCATCATGGCAAAGTTAGGCTCCTGCACAAACCCTTGAGCAACCGCCGTGTGACCTGGGAGCCCCTCAGGAACAGATGAAGGCGGGAACGCAGGCGAAGCAGAGCCGCCAGAGGAAGAGACAAGGATGCAGTCCGATCGTCCCACACAAGACCCAGGCAAGACCGAACCTGAGGGGGAACCAGATGGGACTTCCGCCAGTTCACCAAGAACTGAGACCACATCAGAAGCCAGAGGCACAAGACCTCACCAGTAGCACATCGGCCAAGAACTGAAGGGTGGATCACCAGCGTGAGAGTCTGGGGCTCCCCCTTCTCCCTCTCAGGGAGGGGGGTGCAGACAGCGGCGTGGCAACGTGATGATGTCATGCTCGTTTACTAATTTTCTTTTGGGGAGTTATTTCCACTCGTTCAGATTTCAGTAGCAATATTTTCACCAGAATAGGGGTTTATTTTGGGGCACCTACTTTTCTGGGTGCCAGATCCGGTTGATGGTAGACATAGAATGCTCCCAGCCACACGGGGGTTTCTATAGGCCATTGCATCTCATGCCTCTCTGAGGGGGCCCCAGGTTCTGGCTTGTGGTCCCTGGTAGGTAAGAACTCCAGGCACATTGACTGATGGCAGAATGCTTATATAACCATATCAGCTTGGATAGCTCCGAGGAGCCAATGGGGCTACCCCCCCCCCCCCAGAAAAGGTTATTTTCACTTTATTACTATTGGTGTCAGTATTACCATTACTTAAGAGAGCATCCACTGACATTTGTGCATCCCTAAATAATGCATTTATAATTTGCAGACTTAGTGAATGACTATAATTTAATATGCTAAAACAATTATAAATATTTAATAACTTACATATCAATAGCAGTCCCCATGGTGCAGTGGTAGCACACTCGCCCTTCGCTTCACAGTTTGGCCTAGGTTCATGTCCTGGCTGGGTAGGACTGACTAGGCACTAATCCTTAATGTTATGTCTTTGTTCACCCAGCAGTGAACTGGTACCTGGTTGTTAAACGATTTGGCAGGTCGTATTCCAGGAAAATTTAAGGTTAAGGACCTGCCCGAAACGACATGCTACAGGCTTTACAAGAATGTAAGAACTCTTGTATATACCGTATATAAAAAATACTGTACATATAGAGAGCTGTTATTATTTATCAAAATAACATTGCAAAAAGCAAAAAAACATGGGAGTTTACAAAAATTTAGATACAAAACTTTTTTAGAGAGAAGTATGTAATATCTTAAAATTTTACCTGTTACTTTAGTAGTAATGACCTCATCCTTAAGCTGTTTGACCTGGTGAGCAAGGTCGAGGAGGAGAGACCCTCGGCATCTAGGAGGTGGCAATGACCAGCCATGGATACGGTCACGAATAATTAGCTGGTAGTGTTCACTGCCTTCATTTGTACACTGCCGAAGGAGCTGTAAAAATGTCACATGATGCATGTTAACAAGTGAATAACAGAATGCACAAGTCATCAATCAATCTGCTGTGCATTTATTTGATCTTGTTGTCATATTTACCAGTTTAAGGTATGAAACATGATTTTTATATTGTAATTACATTTAGGTAATTACATGATTAAAATCATGTTTCATAACTATTAAAGTGGTTCATATGAAAATAAAATAAAATTAATGCAAAGCAAACATAAATTCAAACCTGCAATAAAAGTCTATTCACTGTTTATGGTAAACACAGAATCAGAAGAATAACATGAAAGGTAAAAACAGGCTGCATGAGGTAAGACTAGTAAATGCATCCTCTACTAATATAATAAATCAATTAATGACAATGTTACCACAAACACAAGCAATGAATTACCAAGCCGAGTGAAAGTACCTTGGTAAGCATGAATGGTCTCATCTGGATAAAGAGAGGAGTGCGGAATGACACAACAAAGTCTAAAAAGTCCCAAAGTGCCAATCCTCCTTCACCGCGCGAGTCCATATCCCGAAGACAATGAAGAATGCGGTGCCAATCTTGTGACAACTGCTTTTCAAAACATACCATCATCACTTTGAGCCCTGCACAGAGAAGTTATGATTTATGCCTGACATTTGATATTATGAAAGCAAGATAAACTAATAATAATATTCTAAAATACAAGTGAATGTAACTTACTCAAGTAAGCGAATGTAAGTTACTCATTTAACTATGTGTAGAATGATTAGTAACAAAAGTACATTAACTTACCCATGAAGGCTATGTGTAAAATGATCAGTAATAAAAGTGCATTTGATTTACCCAGGAAGGCTATTCGAAGAATGGTTGGCTTGACCTTGGGATAGGCACGTGGATCGAGCTGATGGTGGGACCAGGATTGGGATCGTGGGTCAGAGCCTGGTACGGTCTTGGCTTGTGGGCCGTGTATTGGTTGCAACTTTGCCAGTGGAGGGTTCATGGCATGCAGGACAACAGTAAGTGCAAAGCTGATGTCTGCTTGACGCATTCTTGGAGCATCTGTAATTGCACGCATTAGTTTTTAGTACAGTTTTTTATGTACTATTCTACCTATATTACAAAACACTAAAAGCTTATTGTGTGGCATTTATAATAGAAAATTTTGCATTTAATTTTGATAATTTACAATATTTTTATATTTAATCAATAAGTTGTTATGGTATCTTACAAAAGAAATAGCAATAGAAATTTTGCAATTTTCTATGATTTGCAGAATTGCTTTGCAGAATACTCTGATTTGCTATGATTTGCAGAATACCCAACTTTGAAAAAGAAATAAGCTCAATATTAATTTTCTTACTTTCTCTTGTATAAGGAGACACCCCCAGAGAAGGCAGATATCCCCTAATGCAGTAAGGGGATCTTGATTTCTGCCCTGCCAGGTAAGTTGACCATTTGAAAGACTGAACTTTGTACTTTAGGTAATGCAAATCTTACACACAAAATGTTAAATAGCCAACACCAAGATCAACAAGACTGATTCAACTTAATGAAATTGAATACAAATAATTACCTAATTTTAATTGTTAGGAGAGGCAAATCTGATAAGTCGAAGGACAGAAAATTCTGGGTCTTCACTGGGGGCACTGCCTTTGAACCCCTTTGGTGTTTGCTGGCAATCCCCAGATCCCTTGCTTTTTTAAAGTATCTTCAAAATTAAACTTTGCATTCCCTTTCATATTAAATCCTGGGCACAGCCCTGCACATGAGGCACATTATAATATGACAACCTTGAAGCACCTCTAGTGTGGCCAGCCTGAGGATTTGCAACTAACAACATGACATTGAAGACATAACTAAACCAATTATTTAGAATGACAGATAACTGAATAGATGACAGACACAGCATTAACTAGAAAGTACAAAATATGCCAACATTATGCATACTGACCCGTCTACTCACAGCAAATTTCCCTTTACATAGGTGGCTGGTGGAAATTTCCCTCTACATAGGGTGGATGTTCCCCCACTATGGTTATTACAGGTAATTACCACAGCAAGGAGGCCTGGGCAAGAACCGGGTTGTGTGGACACTAAACACCCTACTAACTATCACAAGGTAATTACAAGATAGCCTGACAACCTCACTCTTACAAAGCTCCTCCAGAACAAACCTTTGCGTCCGCATCCAACTCGGAGGCATAGAGGTAGGAGGAGGTTCATAATCATGTTCTCGGTCTTCTCTGGTGTTGGGAAGAGTGATGACCCACCACAGATCTGCTCCAGTGAGAACGTCACCTGCACCATTAGGACACAGTATGTTACTCCACAGATTTTGATGACTTCAGGAATTTAGCTTTTTAAATGGCAGACTAAAACAGCATCCTTAACACACTGGACCAACACTTAGAAAACTGCACAGCAAGAAAAGCAAGCCAATGCATTAGAAATGGATTTGCTCATTATCCTTAAAGAAGAAATTAAACACAAAGGGGCAAATACATATTAAATATACATAAAGCATATGCTCCCTTCTACAATTTTGTGTGATATTTCATTAAAGTAAACACAAAGGGGCAAATACTGCACATATTAAATATATATTAAACTTGTGCTCCATTCTGCAATGTTGCTTAATATGTCTTGAAAGTAAACATGTGTAAATGCCCCTACATGCACAAATTCACCCCCTCCCCCCCCACACACACACACACAGGAAAATCTGTTATATAATTTTAGTAAGGTGCTGAGGATAAATTATGGATTTTCATATCTGACTGAATATTGAATCTAACCTGTTGACCACTTTAGCTAATACCTGCCCAAAATGTGATGTATGTTAGTGGCTTTACAAGAACTTACTATTTAAGGACTTAACGTAAGTACTCACACAACCCATTCTACCTTCAAATAATACCTAGAAAAGTTTTCCACTTTGAGTAATCACTCAAAAGGTAACAGTTACAAATTCCTTAAAGAAATTCCTTAAACTTTGCTGTAGTGTAAACAGTTGCTCTGCAAATTTCATTCAAAGAAATAATTACAGCTTAGTATTTTGTTAATTCAAGAGCTTCTCAACTAAATTTTAAAGCAGAACAAAATTTAAATTTAGTACCACCTATGAAAAGGCTAAATATTCATACATAAGAGTGGCAGTCAATGTTTTGCAAGTCAAGAGTAAAACAATATGACAAGAATCTATATTAATTTGGAAACAAATTCTCGGTTTCAGCTAATTTGACAAACATCATACAATTTGTTGTTCCATGGTAAAGGAAATTAATCGGCATGAAAACCTTGAGTTTGATCGTTGCTTAGGACACACTTGAGATCCCACCAATGAGGCAAATGTAGCCCATATCGAGACCTTGATTACAGTACTCCGCTGTATTAGCCTGTTAAATAAGCACTCGGGTTTATATTACACATGAAAGCTTGGTAGTCACCAAGCTGAAGAGAAGCTAACTTGTAAAGCAGTCAGAAGAATTCTGTAAGATTGGCATAGCAAGCTTGAAGGACAATTGAAGTACAGTACTGTAATTAAACTGAAATCAGGGAAACCATATTGAAAAATATAATGCGAGGCATGGCTCTGCCTAACATTTAGTTTGCAATATGTTTTGACCGCCACTTATAAATAATTTATTTCACAAGAAACTCAAGTACAGTATTTGTAAAGAAGAGATCGTGAGATGACCCAGGTATATTATACCAAGTGATTGAGGGATATGTTCTGTCTATCACTATTACACACTTATAAAAGTTTCCTTAGCTCAGGTAGGAGATGGCATAAGTGGTGGCCTGTAAACATGCACAAGCATTTCTGATCACAGATGAAGGAATTATACAATTATATGAATAATTAATGGAAATGCACAAGATGGGATGTATACAGTACATTTAGGAGAGGAAGCTGAAGAGTTTGATTTTTGAAAATGAAATTGATGTCTTATCTAAGTGATGGAACAATTAGATAAAAAATTATGAGCATTGATAAAATGAAACAGGGGGAAGTAGCATATGGTTTGAAAATTGTAATATGAAACATACAGAAATGAAGTAATCTAGAGTTAATAAAACAGTTAACAGTACAGTAAATAAAACTCAATAACGACAGTCAAGATTGCACTATACAGCCCAGAATGATTCAATAAAAAGTCAAGAATGAATATATAAAGTATCAACAGTGCACAAAACAAGCAAAAGGTGACCTAGAGCACAGTTTTAACATGGCTGAGGATTGTGTAGCTACTTGAAAAGGCTGATGCTTGCTTCACGAGTCAACATGTTTAAAATTGGATCAATGTATCCTCCTAAAATGATAATCCATATACTGTAGCAACTGTGGAATATATGTACAATATATGAGCTGTTGTTCCACAAAAGCATTCCACTTTTTGAACTACTGTACTCGCTTTGTAAAAGGATTGAGAAACAAGGGAAAACCTTACCTAACCTCTCTTGGGCCTAAGATTGTATATATTACCTAGAATTGCTTATAAAAGGACTAGCAGAGACTAGGTTAAATTGTTGACTATTTTTTAATGCTCTATAGTATCCAATAGTACAAAAGAAACTTTTCTGGGGTGAAAGAGTAGACACAATGAGTGGAACAGGAAACTAACGATAATGTGATTATGATATTCTGATCAGGCTGCACAAACCTAACACAAAGCTCTGTAATTGGATTAAGAGAAAGCTTGATTAAATACAGATTTGTGAAGACTATGATATCTACAAAAGGTCAATAAGTGTTATTATGATATTCTATGAAGGATGAACTACATAAGTGAATAATGTTAAATAAAGGTGTAGATTCAACAGAACATAATATCAACCTGGGTACTTCTGTATATTTGAAGATTCATTTTAAATTAAATATCTAGAAAATAGTGATAGTGTTAAATATCTAGAATTAAATGTTAAATATCAGAGTTGAATATCTAGAAAATAGTGTCAGTAGAAAATCAAGATGACAGTGCAATTATATTTGCTTCACATAAATATAATACAGATAATGTTTAAATTTGATAAAAAAATTTGTGGAATGTGTGTTACACATATAATCAGTACTGAGTTACTGATATTGATGCGTTGATTAACCTAAGCAGCTCTAACAGTAGACATACAGGACAGCCTAAATAAAGTTGCAAATGAAGATAAGTTAAGAAGGTATTGGGTAGATATAACCAGAGGAACACTGATTGAAAATGCAGTCAAACAAATAAGAATATAACATGTAAATGGCAGTATATTGAATGCAGTTCCTTACAAAGAAAAACTGAGAAAAAATCCAAAAGGATATTAGAAAACTGGCAGGACTTGACCCCCCCCCATGCCTGTCCTCACCTTAAATAGTCACTATTTGTACACTAGATATACAAGTATACAAATTGAATATAAAATCATAGAAAATTTATGTTTTTCCGGACAAATGAGAACCTGGGTTGGTATGTTGGGTGAGATGCTGTAGGTTTGTACACTTTGGTACAGTACGAACACACGCACACACGTTGTATGCTTGTCACACCGAGGCTGTAGTGGTTGTATCTACACTATGTACATACAAATTTATTCATCACTATATTGTTTACTACAGCTACTGGACATACAAAATGTATTATGTGTGTCCAGTTATATAGATCTCAAATGGATATATTAAAATAATTGAAAAACAATACTTGGCGGCAAAGAGGAGCTTGAGAGCAGACCAGTAAGACTGAGCAAACCTGACTATCACCACTGGGACACTGCTCTAAAGAAAACATGCAATATCTATGGATTTACATAACCCCTAGAGAATTAATGTGTATGAAATATAGTGTACGTGGGAATAGGTATTTAAACAATGAAAGACTTGAAGAGTTATTTGTATGGTGGAAGTAACAAAATTAATAACTGGCTTTCATGTTAAATTGAGACATAAGGTGTGCTCTAGTAAACATTTAGGTAAATGAACATAAATATGCAGTAAACATGCATAGTGTGTTCATTAGCTGAAGACAATAACAGACAAATCATGCAAGGACAACATTTCCTTATCATTCAACTTATATTAAATGATGAGGTTAATAAGAGTGCTGAGAGTAAGTTTGATCAACTGTACAATGATGGTGTGTGTCTTTGTAAATGTGTCTCAAACTTGCACAAGGGTAACTCAGCACTGTGTGAGAGGTCTCATAGGACTGTGTGAGAGAGAAGTCTCATAGGACTGTGTGAGATATACATCTCATAGGACTGTGTGAGAGATAAGTCGCATAGGAATGTGTGAGAGATAAGTCTCATAGGAATGTGTGAGAGATAAGTCTTGTAGGACTGTGTGAGAGATAAGTCTCATAGGAATGTGTGAGAGATAAGTCTCATAGGAATGTGTGAGAGATAAGTCTTGTAGGACTGTGTGAGAGATACGTCTCATTGGACTGTGTGAGAGATAAGTTTCATAGGACAGTGTGAGGGGTAAGTTTCATAGGATCATGTAAGAGATAAGTCTCATAGGATCATGTAAGAGATAAGTCTCATAGGATTGTGTGCAGAATAAGCCATATTAGAATTTTTGAGGGATATGTTTCATAGGACGTTGTGTGGGGCTTAAGATGTATAACCCAAGATGTGCACCGATATCCTTGATAATTCCTAAGCACAGACACCAAATGTTTAGTTGAGGTTCTTCTTCTCATGAATTAATTGACTATGACTGAATAACTTACAGATACACTTCCAGATACAGTAATAGTTCTAGGATTTTTGAGTGAAGCAAATTTAAAATAGTGTTTAAATACTTTATGCCAGAGACATCACAGCCAAAGCACAAGCTTTAATATAACTGACATGTCGTCAGACACATGAAAAGGTGTAATCTTTGACATCTAATAAATATTTACAATTTTAGTTCAAATATTTATAAATCAACTTTTACTAAAATTATAATCTTTTAATCTCAAATTTATAATGTGAGACTTTGACTGGCTAACAAAGAAAATAGACAGGGAATACATAATTATTTTGTTAAGTGAGAATATTTATAAAGGCATATTTTATATCTTTGCACTGTTTAAAAGTATTGTTAAGGTGTAGGCTTATTACGTGCTATAGTTGGCCTCAAGACATTTTCTAAATATGATGTATTTATAGGTGAAATCTTCAAATTTTTATATCAGTAAACAAAAATTCACTAAAGCTCAAGAAAGCTACTTTACTGGATGGTCTAAGGAAGATAATAGTACTAGTAACAATTGTATGCTCGATAACACGTTTTATATGAACAACTTGCAAAAGCTACTGTCTAAAGTCTACATGGCCAATATATTTAATGTTTGATTTGTTGTAGGAATTTGTTTTTGCTAAGAGGGATGTGTCAGTTTTGTAAAATGGAATGCAGAAGTACTGACACTGTTTTTGCTGACCAGTGAAGTTAATTTAATTACAGTATGTCAGCTTATGTCAACCATGTAAGATATACTTGGGTTATTAATTTTATGCAATATTACTTAATAATATTATTTTATGCAATATTACTTAATAATATTATCAGGGACAGTTTTCTGGAAGAGAGATGGGTCATAGTATTTAGTACAATTTGAGTTTGCACAAACCAAATCTACTACACGCCATTGTTATTTTAACCCTCAAAATGGCAAAATACAAAGTAAATAAATGGCAGTTAAAATAATAAATTTTGCCATGATCTTAGTTGTAATTAGAATAGAATTATACTCTTGCTATCTAATATGAAATGTAAATATGATCATTTTTTTTAGAGGTTGCTATGCTTTTGTAAACATTATTAATCTAATCAAACATTGTAGTTCTCCCCAGTAATTTTAATTCATAAAGCTACTGTATTTAATAACATATTACCTTTTAGAACATCGCTATCTAATATACCTAAAACTAACACTTTTCCCTATGTAATCAGATAGGGATTGTCACGACTCATTTAGGACGAGTGAGATTTTTACATGATAATTAGGTATTTAAACTGTTTGAGAAAAATGCAGCTTTAAACCTCATGTAGAAGGTCATTCCACATTTTAAGATCTCTTTATTTGCATGGCATTTGCTTTGGTTGAGTATAAAGTGGAATATAAAGTTGGAATATAAAGTAGCTATTTGGTTCTCGTGTAGTGTCCATGGGTTCTGCTACAGCCTTCTAGGATGTGTTTGAGGTTACAGAAGTTAAAAACCCCAAAACAATCCCATCTTAGATTATATTTGTATTATTTGTACGAGCAAAGACTGAATGGTATATTTTTAGATACCAAACGTTCACTATAACCAATCACGGAAAAAATAAATCTGCTCATATCCAACTACAAATTACAATGATTGACTAGACATATAATATTTAAAAAACATTGTAGCCATCTTGAAAAAGTGACCAAGATGCTCTTCAAGCCTCAACAACTGGTTACATTAGTGACGCTTTTATTTCAAAATTTTTAAGGTCAAAAAGATCAAGTGAGATCAAAAGACTATTCTTCTATCATAATTTGAATTGTAATTATAGCAAAGTTTGCAATTTTAGTGACCATTTTGTTGTGCACCATTTTTAGGATCAAAGTATAAATATTTAAAATAGCATCAAGCAGATTTGAGTTGAGGATACACAAATTCAGCTAAATGAGCTTTGTGGTAAATTCTATTAACAAATTCCTTGCATAAGTTTTACAGGATTTTTTGAAAAAACTACCTATGACTAGAATGAAAAAAGTTTATATCAAAATCCAAATTAATTAGTTTGACATAATGGATTTTATTGAATAAATTTACTATTGTGCATGAAATAGTGATACCATTATATTAGGCATTTATAACTACTTAATCTTCAACATTCCATTTTCAGGCAGAGGAAGTGCTCAAGGAACCCAATGGGATCTGCTTCAGAGTTTCTACCGATGAACTCTGAGGGAAAATGCAAAGATTTATAAGTAGAAAATAAAAGAACTATAAAAAAAATCCTCCTTAGCTAATTCTTAAGCTCACCCCAGTTACATCGCTGAACATCTGGAAAAGAATGTGAGAGTTACATAGGACCAAACATGTGTATGATTATGCATGTTTTCTGTACATAAGGAAAAACAATTAAAGCACAATTTAATAATACTAACAATATACTAATTGTAAACAAAAGTAATTGATAAATACAGGTAAATCATATTTCCAATTTTACACCATATAAAAACTATAATCAACAGAAAATAAGATGCAAGCAGCCAACGAGCAACTCACCCCGAGAGCTAGGATTTGCATGGCAATGATCTTGACTACCATGGAGCAAAAGTGAGGAGGGGGAGAGTGGGACCAGGCGGCAAAGTTGTGGACTTCCATGTCTCCTATTCGCTCCCCGAGTATCAGTGACTGCCAAAGAAAAAGCTCTGATCAAAACTGCATTGGCAAATAATGATTGGAAGAAATATTCACTGTTCTTATTTCAAGATACAGATTAGATTCAAGTTATAAAGAACACATCACTGTGATGCAGAGACATAAGTATATTCAATGTTTTCAATGTTTACAGTGGCAACATTTTGAGCAATAAATGTTTAAAGTTGCTCCCCAGGATTTGTGCAAGGATCGTCAATCGTACACTTTTGATCATATGCAGTACATGTCAGCAAGAATAACAACTTCCAAACAATACTATTGAACACTAACATGCACAAACACCCAATTTCATTAGGACAGAAAATATTCTAAAATGCTCTTGTAATGTCTGGTACAGTATATAATTTTTATTATTTTTGATTAATATAAACGTTTTCTTTTTATTTAGATGTCAGTTGGTTTTATTTTATTAATGTTAATTTGTATGTTGTATCTGCTAATGTTTGCAAGTATGGTAAATTATGTATGAGAGAATGTATGTTTATGTCTGTGTGTAAAGTTGATTTCCCACATGTTTTTGTATGGGTAGCATCCCTATACCATCCTTGACACTCGGAGGGGGCTTGGAGCTAGTTGCACATAAAGGTATGAGTGAGGTGTTTACCTAGCTGTGGAGACAGCTGCTTCCATTTTCTCAGTGTAATTGAGTACAGTAGTCAATCTGATGAGTTGATAAAATTGATTCCACATTGTATAATGTCCCTTTTCCTGTGTTTTTTAAATAAATGTAATGCAAACATTGTGCTAGTTTCTTTGAGCCCCAAAATTCAAGAGTTGTTCCATTCACTTGGTGTATCCTCTCATATGTGAAGTGAATTTTTATATACTATATTTGCTTTATTCCCAAATTTTAAATAACATGCATGTACTGTAAGTAAGGAAGAGGGAAGGAGATGTATATTTATTAACCCCCTCCTTACACTCTGAATAAAACAATGTACAGTATAATGAAATATGCACTGTTACAAATTTGTTTCCATGTGAAAGAAGATATAAATTACAGTATCATTAAATTATTTGACTCAATGAGAGGCTGGAGCTGACCTGGCAGACCTGCACAACCATCTTGAGGTGAGGCAGGTGTGCTATGTAAGGATACTTGGAGAGGGTTGTGTATACGCCCTTCAGGAGACTAGCTGCAGCACCCCAGTCTGTTAATCTCTGCCAGAATAAAAGGTCATACTAGGTGTCAACAATGGGTTCATACCTAGCAACTATCTACAATATCTAGAGAGGACTGAGGTAGTCAGGGGTTGTATAGCTGAATGTACATAAACATTAATTACCATGTTTAATTCCCCTGAAAGATATTATTTTGAAATTAACATTATTTTCCTATCCAAATTTTACAAAACTCTATGTTCTGAAACCAAGAATAATGGTATAAAATTTTGAACTAGCATCAAGTAGAAATTGGTTACTTATGCTTTATGATACCAAATATCTCATGCAGCATACCCTTATGGAGTTTTTCTTGGCAATCTTATTAAACATTTTATCAAGTCTTCTAAGAATGTTAACCAGTGCTGGCCTGAGATCCTCATGAGACCAATCTGGATGTGGAAGGATCTCATTCATGTACCGTTGGAGTCCTCTGCAGCCCATTGTGGCAGGATCATATGGGGCCACCTTTAGCAGGCTGTGAGCAACCTCTGCTAGACGCTAAGAAAATAATACCATTATTTGAATTAATACTTTACTTTATAAATAATAATTTATCTGCCATAATGGGACAATATGAGACAAATATATACAGTGAAACACTGTATTGATTTTAAATGTTGTATGCCAGTATATAAATGAAATCAAATGCAGTATTTCAAGCAAATTCGTACCCTGAGAACATTATATAAAGCTGGTAACCTACACACATACACATCAAGGCTGAGTGAATTGATTAAAAAAAAAAAAAAAAAAAGCATTGAATGCAATGAAACGCCATTTTCTGGGTGAGCCCAGGAGGCTCCCTGACAACACTTCCTCCCTCCCTCCCTCCAACCGGTAGGCATTTTTTGCATTGTTTGATGCTTAGCTTCCGAACTGGAGTGCTGGGTAGCTGGCAAGGGAAGGTCTGGGGCTTCCCCCTCCCCCTCTCGGGGAGGGAAGGGCTGCACGGACAAGTGGCACAGTAGTGGAGTGTGACATTTGCTTGTTTCCTTGGGATTGGAGGGAGTTCTACCTCTCTGTTCGGTTTTTCTTTGTACTTTTCTTACCATGTGAGCGTTTGCTTTGTTATGCCTATCTTTCTAGGTGCCTAACCCCAGTCAAAGACAGATAAAGAAAAACCCCAACCACAAGAGGGTTTTCCAGGGCCAATGCTCCTTGCAACCTCCCTGAGGGGGCCAGGTTCTGGCTCATGGTCCCCAATACGTCGAATTCCATAGACTAATGCCCTGGTCTAATATATCACACATTAGCCCAATAGCTCCAGGGAGCCGCAGGGGCTCGCCACAGAAACCCCTACGGAAATGGCATCCCAAACGCACCAGGGAAGATAACTCTGACACACAAGGGTAGTACTCACAGGGTACTTAGGGAAGGCTGCCTTAAGCCCTTGCATCCCCGGTACACTTCAGATACACTTGGCCACCACACCACGAACAGCAGAGGACACCACAAAGGTAAAACACTGCCAGGAAACCAAGGCCAGAGTTGACAATCGCCCTGGAATGCATTAGTCAACAAACTAAGGTTGGGTAGCCGGCGTGGTGGGTCCAGGGGAAGAAGGGAAGCATGCAGAAGAGTGGAGTGGTGGCAGGGTGTGATGTTTGCTTGTTTGCTTGTTTCCTTTGGAATTGAGGGAGTTCTGCGTCTCTGTTCGGTTTTTGGTTGCAATTTTCTTACAATGTGGGTCTGTTTTTTTATGTCTACCTTTCTGGGTGTTAACCTTGGTCGATGGCCAACATGGAATGCCCCCAAGTACAATGGGGTTTCTGTAGGTCATTGTTCCCTTTGCCTCTCTGAGGGAGCCAGGTTCGGGCTCGTGATCCGTGGTAGGCTGAACTCCTCTGACTAATGCGCTGCTCTAATGAATTGCATATTAGCCCGATAGCTCCAGGGAACCAAAGGGGCTCCCCACAGAAATGGCTAATAGGGAGTTTTGGAGAATACAACAGAACACTAAGTGGACAATTGAAGTTACAGAGAATATAACAGATGATCAAGTGATACCGAGCAGTAAAGAATAAGTCCTGTATTAACTACCTGTTCTGCTTACAAGATACAGTATTATTTTTTAATTAACCTCAAGATTTTCTAACAATAAAACTACACGCTCTAAAGATAAAACCATTACAATTTAAGTATCACAATCAAATGTAGTTTTACTTACAATTTGACAGTACAGCACATACTTATCACTGACACCTAGAATTTTAACTTACAAATTGGCACGAACTATTTGTATGTCAGACTTATATTTTAATTTTAACTTATATAACAACACTTGGTATCCAGAAGACCAGATCTTAAGTTTCACTTACAAGATGACATTTAGTATCCAGAAGATCAGAATGTTTGCTCTCCTGTCCAGCTTTCTTGTTGATCTCTGCCAATCTCTGTGAGCAAGTGGTTAAAAACTCGGCCACCACATGCAGCAAGGTGTCTCGAGGCTGACGGAAGTCATGACGCAGTGCCTGTGGGGTTCAATATTTTAATATATCTTCTTATATAACACATGTTTTGAAAACATTTCTCAATAAAATACTATTCTTTAAGGATAATTACTGACACCTCAGTTTTATATGTCTCATTTGCTCGTGTCTTGAGTACTGGTCTCGCATCTGAAAGCAAATAAAGTAGCTACATTCACATAGATCAAAGAGGCATTTCTAACAGCAAAGTGATAAGATGCTTTATTAGTTCATCAAATATTCAGCTCAGCTTCAAAGAAGCATAATATAAATACTGAATGTGTGCAGTACTTAAACCATTTACTTAAAATCATCCTGATATTTTATTTGTGCCGAAAGGAAAAAAAAAGACAAAAGAGGAAATGTCATCTAATTTAGTATCTAAGCTGCCCAATAAAATGTTCAGTACTTCTACCCCATACTAGTGATTTTTGCAGTATTAACTTGGTCTCTTCTCTTGCTTTGGCACTTCTAATTTACAGATCAGCTATGAGAAGTTTCCATAACAGTACTTAAAATCTTAATACAAATATGAGACCTCGAAACAATCCTACATTAAATTTCTATACATTATTAATCTGTTAGACACATCCAGTAATAATACCTCAGAGTCCTCCATATCTCGCTCATAGGCTTGGTATCTCTTGGAATCACTCATGTACTTGGAATGAGAATCATCATCCACCTCTATGGCAGGATTGTATGCCTTTGATGTCTTGGAATATGTAACTCGACTTGAGCCCTTGCCTTCTCCAGCTGACTTTTGCGGTCCTGTGTAGTTCCTAGAGTACAGGACAGGAAAATCTGTATCATGTTGATAACAAAGAGTTGCTGCAGATACTTTCATGTTGAAGTGTCATGTGATTGTCGAGAATATTTTAGATGGTTTTGTGTTGAAATTATTACTACTCTAAAAACTTAAATAATCATCAAATGATCAATATTCAAAGAAATTTATCCTTAGTAGAGAAATTTTCAGTTCTTTGCTGTGACGGTTCATCAGTAGGTAAACATGCTTAATAAAGGAAATATGCAATATTGCAATTCATGTAGCCTGTCTCTTTAGATCTACCAAAAGTGTTTTATATACTATGACTACCATGTTTTTGGCTTTAACCACTGTGATGCGCCGAGTTTATTGTGACATTCCCCCTGTGCGCATAAAATCAAGTGTTCGCAATTTTTTTTTCATCTTTATAAAATGATAAATTCCCTTCCTTGAACACATACAGGTAAAAAAAGAAAAAAAATTCCACTTACTCTGGCTGTGTGGACGTGAAGAAGGAGAGCGCCACGGGCTGGTCGCCCGTGCGTGAAGCTCCCAAAGGCGGTCGCATGCGCGATTCAAGCACCGCGAGTTGCCATCTATATATTTTCAATTATTTGTTCTATGTATTTCCAATGTAGATTTTTTTTATCGTATATAATGCATATTTGTGTCCTTTACAATATGTATACAGTAGAACGTTCATAATGTTTCATGGAACTGTGATACATGTGTCAGTAATGTGTCCACAATAAATGTTTATTGTCACAATATTACTTGTTAAAAATTCACTAAAATTACAATATGTATGTACAGTTTCACACACTATTTACACAGTAACAGACTCAGTACTTCGGAAGTGAGTGATAATCAATGAAGCCGTCCATGGTACACAGCGTGACTGCACTCTATAAGCACCAGGTACAGAACAGATTGATTTTCGCTTCCTGTTTCTTCATTGTGTGTGCTTGCAAATAACGCACTACACACTCAATGTGTGTACACCCTTGGCTTGGTTTGGCTACATACCTGTAGATGGTATGTAGCCAAACTTGTGAAGTGTAAGGTAGTCTTGAAAAGATTATAGGAAAAGATCAAATTGTAAGGTAGTCTTGAATAGGTCGCTTTGTAAGGTCCCTCACTGGAAGAAATTCAGTCATTCTGAAAGAGATTCAGTCAATCAGGAAGAGATTCAGCCATTCTGGAAGAGACTCAGCTATTCTTGAAAATATCTATGGAAAACACCACCATGGAAGCTGCTAACACTGTTCATCTATGCTACGTATATCAGATGCATCATCACTGAACCCAGAAAACGATTCATCTATGTATGATCTATAAAAATTGGAGATGGCAAGGGTGAGCAAGAGTGGCGCTCAAAACTACAACTGGATACGCTCGCTGTATCGTTCTCATCGGAGCTGTATCACTTGCATCCGACCTTTGTGTTAGGTCCTTATTGTGCCTAGCTTCATCAATATCATGACCCGTATGTTCTTCAAACAATATGGTCTAAATTTCACCGACAGAAAGTGATCTTTCAACACCATGTCAGACAAGTATTTGAGAGCCAGAGGCACATATGCCACCCATGGTTGCTCACTCAGTATTAAGCCAGCCAGCAGCCCTAGGACATTCTGGGAATTTTTACCAAGATGGCTGCCTCTCACTGAAGGTACCAAGAGTTCATTTCATACACAACCTACCACGCACACGTTTTGAATGTGTATGAAATATTCAAAAGTTGTTTTCTCGGTTGGCGCAGTTTCCCACCGACAGAGTTTTCTCGGTTGGCGCAGCACAGTGGTTAATAATCTGCATATAGTAACTACCAAACTATAACACTAATGTATATCTGTTCAGCATTATAATCATCACAATAGTTCCCACTTACATGGGGCAAGAAGACATATGTCTGGAAAACAATAGATGACTAATAATGAAAGAAGTTTACATACATTAAAAGTGAAACATCATTATATTCGAGGACAATACTGTATATAGCACACCACATCCTAGCAGTCATCCACACAGCCCCTTTCGCTTCAAATAAATACATTCTGTGAATTTATATATAGCTTACAAACATTACTGTGGTGATTAATTTCTGAGAGACATATGCAATATGAAATCTTTGTTCTACAGTAGAAAAAAGAAATACCACACACTTAGCTAGTGGTTCACAATTGGTAACAAGAGTTTTCATAGCAACAGCAACGTGATGAATGGTTTCCTTCTCTTGGCGTAGGTCGCGTCCAGCGGTGGCTTGAAGATGCCGAAGAACCAGTCCTAAGTTAGCTTCCAAGATTGTCTGAAGAAGAGTTTGCACAAATAAATAATTTATGTCAAATACTGTATATTAATTTAGCTTTCAGCATTAATGACAGGACAGTCATTGGAGAGAAGCATCCAGGATACCTTGACTAAAGATGCCTTTATTTAATCTGTTCAATATTCCCTTTTAAAACTTTTTCATATTTCCATATTGCTTAATCTTTTCATCTCATTAAACTTCTACTAACTAACTTTTATTAACATTTACTAACCTCTGAAAATATAGAATAATTATAACCCATCTAATGCCAGCACAATTATACAACTAAAAAAAATGTAGGAAGAGAAAGATGTAAGGGGGGGGGGTAATGATTAAGGAATTCTCACCAGCATTTGATGACCTCTCTTTGAGTCGGCAGAATAGGCAACAACAGTAACACACATGTCCACTGCCTCCAGCAGTGACACAGAGTCTGATTCTTCATGGTAGCAGAAGTCCAGAGCTCTGGAAGTTAGTTAAATATCGTTAAGGGGCATTATCATATGGTACACCACTCTCATAGTCTCACACACACATACAGCATGTGCATGTATGTGTCTCATATATTTTATATTATATTATATTTATATAAAACAAGAAAAATGAATGGTGCCACCTGACCTGAGGGGTTTCTGCACAGTCACAAGGTCAAGGATGTGAAGTGGATCTTCGTGGTGCCGCTCCAGGGACAACAAGATGTCAAAGAGCCTCCGAGGCTGAATCTGCAGAGAAATTTATGTTAACTTCAGAACTGCTATTAACAACTAAAATACTGCCATTAACAACTACCAAGTATCCATGCTACAATGGAAAATTAAATAAAAGGAAATTATTTTTATTCCAGAAAGTAATTAAGGAAGAGTACAGTCTAGAATATACAGCAAAGACTACTAAAATCCACACTAAAACAATAACATTAAGCAAAACAAAAACTGATTAAATTAATTAAGCCATTTGTATAACCCTGCAATTTAGTTTGATTTACATAGTAATCTAAATAAATTCTTCCTAATGCAGAATTATCTTCTGAACATAGAAGTATCTCTACTTCTCAATTCAAGGATATGAACCTTATTAGCATCTCCATAGACAGCACTTTCATCCATATCAAGGATAGTGGCAACAGAACCCAGCATCTGCAGGATGAAGGGCTTGCGGTGCAAGATATACAACTGCTTCACGATGAACTCGATCACAGTCACTACCATCTTGTTGCTCTGGTAATTACTGTACACTCGCAAAATGGTTGGCATGATGTGCAGATACCTGGAGAAATAATTAGAAATAATTTCTGAGGTATAAATATATACTTGTGAGGTATTCCTGTATTCACAAATGCATTTACAAACTTATATTTTTATATTAATTATGTATAATAATTAGTAGGTTTGGCCTCCACTACCTTCTCACTTAATTTGTTCTAACCATTTACCACTCTGTTTGCAAAAGAAAACTTTCTAATATTCTTTTGGCACCTTTGTTTCCTTAGCTTAAATCTGTGACCTCTTGTTCCTGAAGTTGCTGGTTTCAAGAATACCTCTTTGTCAATTTGGTCGATTCCTGTTATTTTGTAAGAGGTGACCATATCACCTCTTTTTCTTCTATCTTCTAGTTTTGGCATATTTAACACCTCTAGCCACGTTTTGTAATTCCTGTTTTTCAGTTCTGGAAGCCATTTTGTAGCATGCTTTTGATTGCACATAGCACACATTATTGCCTTTAAATATATACTGTACATGGTTAACACTCATTTGCTGTTGTTAAAAGTTTGATAGTTCCTAGTATGGCCGTCCTGCACATTCAGACACTGGATGGTGATGTGCCAGATGTGGTCCTCATCTGTTTACTAAGGCCCTAGAAGGAAAGTGAGGGACTCAGAAATTCTTTTCAAGATAATGAGCAGTTACTAGGTCCTGAGGAAGCAAATGTAAGTCCCATATATGTGTGTGGGAGTTACAACTTTATGATAGGCCTAAAAACATCTGTGGTTGTGATGAGCAGTGCAGGGAGTTATTATACATATCAACAACCTTAGCAACAATTCTTTTAACAAACCCATTTGTAGAAAAGAGGTTCTTGAAGTGATGAGCAGCGTTGATGTAGGAAGCCATGCAGAGTCTAAGCATCGACGAGTCTTCACAGTGGAGGAGGAAGGCACCATTGATCACATTGAGGAAGAGATGGAGGTCAGTGATGTAGGTCAGATTGCCGGCCATACCCTCAAACATCCGGGTGACTAACTGCACCCACATGTACTTGTGCAGTTGGTCAAGCCCCCGTACCTCCTATAACAAAAATACTTCTTGAAGCCTGTTCTTTATGTTTTCATAGCCTTCAGTCAAATTATCACAAATCTTGAGTTAATATGACACATTAAGCTCTTAAACAATCTGAGTTGTATACTTTTGGCTAAAAATATTTCTATTAATTTTATATAAATTATATATTATTATTTTTTTATTGGAGGTAAGAGATGTAACAATAAATGGGCAATAAATTTAAACCTATTAACATGTAATGCTCAACATACATCTGTACATACAGCCAAAGATATGTAAGACATTATAATCTACACTCCCACTGACAATTTTATTCCCATGAAACTCCAAAACTTCTCAGTGCTATTGCAGGTATGTTAGAACATAAAGAGATCAAGAGAGTGACTGCACCAACCTTGCCCATGGCACCACCCTTATAGAGGTTGAAGTCTGCCTCCAAAGCTTTGCGTGGGAAAGACGGTAATTTAGTTAACTCTTCGTGCAGAAAAAAGACACGCTGAGCAACCTGTGAGAAAAAGAATATGCTGAACACCTATACAGTACTACTACTTCAATCTCATATTTAACCATTTTCACTCATGTTCACCAGTCCTCAATCTCAGCAAGCTCTTTAATGAAGGGTACCTTACTGTTATGTGTGGTAAAGTTATCATAAAGATAATCCAAAATAATCTACAAACAGTATCCTCATATTCCTTTGACAAAATATTGCAACATTTAATGTGCTATGAAGGATAAGGTCAAGAAAAAAACAAGAATCAAACACCAATTAAATAAGTTACCTGGTCAGGTCTCTTCAGGATGGACCAGGCCATGAGCACCTTTCCAATCTCGAGTAATTTAAGTGTGAAAGCTTGTCTCTGTAGGGCATCATAGGCAGCATCTGGCTCCATATAGATCATGAGAAGTTGTGGATACTGAGCCCGCTTGAAGAAGTAGAAGTCACGCACATAGGACTGCAGGTTGTGGATCTGATCTGTGACAAAGTTGAGGGGGTGTCAGATATGATTCACATTCAGAATGTATTTCAATGCGGCATTTTTTAAAATTTTGTATATTGTCAGGCTGTGAGTACTTCACCAGATAAATCATCAGTGGTGTGTATGTGTGTACAGTATGTATATCACTGTCATGAAGTATAAAAATGTTATTGTTAATAATGGACAGTGCTGTACTTAATATATGATTTCTCATAGTCAAGGATAGAAAACCTGTTAGGCTTATCAAGGTTCTTCTAGGCCATTGACCGACTTTCCCCCAGGATGGAATTCACAACAGTTGCCTAACTCTCGTGCTGTGTGAATCACACCTCAGGTCCTTTCAGTTGTGACCCAACTAAAATGAGTGCCTTAAAGTGTTCATTACTGATCTGACTTACCCAGGTGAGAATAAAGTACAACTCACTTGTTTTATGGTCCACCAGGAAGTAATACTTGTGGTCATTCTCAGCAATACTGAAAAAGTCCAGACTCTCCTGCAGGATCTGGCAAAACTGTGTGTCCTCCTGGATGGGGAACTGTCAGCAACAAAAACCAGGACTGTTTGTATTATGGTAGTTAAGCAAACAGCAAGCTGCAAACTAGCTAGATATTCAGGGACAAAAATATACGAACTCTATCTTGGCAGGCCAAATAAACAGACACAAATTTTACCTTCACTTTTTCTTTACTCTTTGATCTCTCTGGTAGAAAGCTCACCAGACAAGTGAACCGTCTTTAAGTGCTGAAACCATTTGAAGGAAACACTGACTTTGGCTCTCACTTACATGATGTAGTTACCTGCCAATTACTTTCACAAAGGCACAGCAACATGTGTGAAGACTAAGGACTGCCTCAGTAAGAACAGGCAAGTGGAAAAACAACTGACAATGATTGAAAAAACAAAGGAGAAAATTATATATTTCTGTGTAACAGAATACTTATGACAAGATTTCTATAGACATAATGAAAAAAAAAAGTCTACAGCATGAATCAGGAGAATGGGTAATGAAAAGTGGAAGATGGGTAATGAAACAGAGTAGACACACAGAATTCACCTGAGAAGGAATACCACCACCATCGAGACCTCCCGGGCCATGGACAATGATCTTCTTTGCAGAGGGAACATTGGCAGTTACCAGAAGAGCCGAGTCACACTGCTCCTTCCGGAAAATTTGTTTTATGTCCTTGAAGAGTATTCCCTGGATGCTGGGAACCACCTGGAAATGAGAGACAAACTTATCTGAATGAACAAAGTGAAAAAACACCCCCCCCTGGATATTATTAAAACGAGATGAAAAATGTACTAAATGGACAAGTTTATGATAGAAACAATTGACTGCACAATATGACAACATTATATGTGAAACATTAATCCACAGCTTCCTATGCAAACAAAATATCTTATTAAATTAGAGAGTTACATAAACTTGGGCAATATATATGAGTGTGGGAGGGGTGGGGGAATTTTAGTTTAAAATCAAGAGAGTAAATACAATACTGTACATAGAATGTTTGAGAAGTGCAGGAATCTAGGTTAAATAAGAAAACTTAAAAACAACTATAGGACAAATAAAGGGGACAATAAATCATTAAAACATGACAAATATGAACAAATACATAAATACACCTTAGGATAAATATGGAAGTATAATTAATAAATACACATTGGGATAAACATGGAATATAATTAATAAATACAAATTAGGATGCACCCGGTACAATTAATAAATAAATGCTGTATAGAATAAACAATGGACAATTAAGAAAACATTATCATTGCACATTGCAAAATAATATATAATTTTAATTATTACATTAAATATTTTGTGCTTGTTTCATGTAATATAAATAAGAAGTTTCACTGAAACAACTGTGTCTGTCCCATTCACCTGGGCTCTAGGAGACTTGAACCGTGGACTCCACACATGTGAGGCCGAGGCTATATCGACCTTTTAAAAAGCTTTTAATTATGTCTGTCATCTGTATAGCAGTTTAATTGTCTTCTGTAGGGTAATCAGAATTACTATATAGCAATTGAAAGGGATATGAAGATGGAGTGGAAGAACAGTGCCCAACCACATGGGTCAACCAAGGATGGAATGCCAACCTTGCAAGCAGCAAGGCCATCAGACCAGTCCAAGTGCATGGACGGAGACACAGGGTATTAATGCTACTGCCCAAGAAGAATACTTAAGTCGAAACAATTTAAAATATTATTGATATAAGGGGGAAATATAAATCAATACATATACAAAGAACAAGAGAAAGATTAGAGGAAAAGCAGAAAAAGAACAAAATAATTTGAGACAGGCAAGAAACAGAATATGTAACAAAATCTTACCGTCCAAAGTATGGAGAGAGCCGAGGCAATATGGTCCTGTGAAGCCTCTTGTGGACTCCGTACATAAAACATGACGTACCCAACCATGTAGTTGTACAAGGCAAAAGCTGCCTGTAATAATATATAGTCTTAAGGATCTGTGTTGGAAGCAAATGTTATAATTCTCAAACATAACCTTCAACTCTCTAACTTCACCTATTTATCCAATGGATAAAGACTAATAAGTACTATTATTATTTTTAGTGTTATAGATGGAAGTTTTTCAGATTCAAAAGTTTTAACTTAAAATGGTTAGAGAAAATGTTGTAAAACATAGATCAATTCCAATATATAAAACTACTATTCACACCTTTAATTTTGCTTGAAATAATTTATTATTTGCAAGATTTGAACAGTATACAGTAGTGTGTGGAAGGACTACCTGAGAGGGCAGCTGGGGAATGAAGCGGACCAGCCGACGAAGAAGGCGAACCATAACATCTTGACGTTCTCGTGTTAACTTCTCCAGAAAAAATCTTAGGAATAAAGCAGAGTCCTCCACCAGACATGACCAGATCACCTGGATTAAGTACACATTACAATATATGAGAATGTATATACAGTATAGCGTTTAATCTTGTGTGACATCAAAGCCTGATCTTGAGTGGCACCAGAGCATGACTTTGTGTAGCACCAAGGCATGACTTTGTGTGACACCAGAGCATGAGCTCATATGACACCAGAGCCTGACACTGAGTCACACCATAGCCTTACCTTGTGTGACACTTGGTTTGGCACTTTCCCTTGATAATTCCCTCCCTCCCTCTTTAAAATAAATATAGTACTGTACCTATGATTAAGCAATGACCCACACACAAGAGATATGCAGAAGTTAGAGAAGCAGGAGTGACAAGAAAGTTACTCCAGAAGAAAAGGGCGTACTTAAACAACAGATGACTGTGAGTCACAAATAAGCCAAAAAGATGATGTAAATTTTTGTTCAGTGTCTGTAGTGAAAAAATGCAATGCAGTAAGGGAAATGTGGTAAGAACCCAATACACTTGGAAACCTATACACCAGTTGATCAAAAGTTGATAGGCTAAACCAAAGAACTGAAGCTCAACTGACATATGTACAACTAGGTGAGTACTAATACAAACCTGCTGAGCTGCTTCATAAACAGCAATACCATCCAGTGTAACAGCTGGGTCATCCAAGAGGTGGATGATGGTGAGAACAGCGGAACACAGGCATGACGGGAACAGCTGTTGGGCCACAGACACGTGATGTGATCCACCCCTCCCAAGCTCTGCCTCGACCTCTTCTCCAGCAAATTCTTCAAATAGACAGATAAAAACAAGGTTCATCATGGTATCCAAAAGTGCACAAGTCATATAGAAGATTAATCAGTTAGATAATAAGAGTCCACTGATATAAGGTAAATGTAAGTTAATGCATATATCTGTTACAAAATAAAGGGAGCACAGTAAGCTGAACATCAGAACCAATGTATCTCCTCATTGAGTGTTCAAATACACTGCAAACAGAAAGCACACTTTAATCCAGAAGATAGTGCAGGACTAAAGTTAACTCTCGGTGAACATAAACAGAGAAGCAGGGCACATTTTATTTCCCCTTCCCTACCCTTCCCTTCCCATTTTCCCTTCCTGCCATCCCACTGGTCTATGTATCCATTCCCTGCTACCATCACGTCTGTTTAGGCAATATTTACCTTCCTCATGGTCATCAGGGGAAACATGGTGAAGAGCTGGTTCATATGCTGCCTGAATGGTGACGGGGACAGTGGTAAGCAAGAAATTCTCCCTCTCAATGCGGCGCTTCTTCTCCTCTGCTTCTAAGGCAGATCGAACCATCTCTGCTTGCAACTTCCTCCTGGTCCTTGTGGCTGTTACGAATGATCTCTGAGTTGGAGAAAGAGGAAAACATGACATTTATCACACACATTATTACTACATACAGTACACACACTAATGACTAATATACGCACATGACTAACTGAAAATACTACATAAGAAATCTAGAGTTTTAAAAGACCACTTAATATTGGTATAAAGTTTTGTATAACTGGAAAGTACAGAAGAAAATGTTTCATTAAGGTAAACATCGGTTTCATTTATAGAGTAGCAAATTGGTTAAGTGGTCGTGATTTTAAACGTGCTTACGCTGGGGCCGGAATGAAAGAAAAAATATGTTGTCTTTGGAGAGCGGGTAGGTAATTTGAGAAAAGAAGACATCAGTAACTAAGGTTGATAAAATGAACTTTTATCAAGAGAAACTGTCAAGGGAAAGGACACTGTAAATTCATATGTACAATAAATGAAAAACGAATGAGTAAAAAAGTCGTGTTTGCAAGAGTCGTGGAGAGGAATACCCGTTAGGTTTACTAAGGCATTCCCCTAGGCTCACTATGAATCTCTCCCAGGAAACAACCCACAAGAGTTGCCTAACTCCAGAGTACTTATTTACTGCTAAGTGAACAGAGACATCAGATAAAAGGAAACGATGTTCAAACGCTTCTGCACTGCCATGGGCACTGAACCCAGGACCTTTCAGCTGTGACCCAACTGTGGTGACCACCTCACCACAGGTACTGAAGGCACCTAATAACTTAATGTGTGAGTTTTTCATGTACTGGACATTAAATTCCAGTACATGGTATACCCCCCATTAATACCCCATGTATGTCATTCATCCATGCATACATATAATAACACTTTATTCTGCACCAACACTCACATGTTGGATCTGGTTGACTGTAACTTCATCCACATTAGTCTTGAAGTGTGGCATCCAGGGAGGGTCTACCACAGGCAGAGACTCCACACCTATCTTTGGGGATGGTAATGTAAATTCAATTCCATGGGGAGGCACCTTAAAAGTCAGCTGGGCTCCCTCTTCCATCCGTGGCCAGGCTTGGTATCGTGACTGCCAGAGAACTTGAAACCTGCGAAAAATCATCCCCATTTTTTTTTGCTGTAGAAAAAATTACACATCATGAAAATCTACAACAAATAATATTGGAAATTCTATCAACGTTGATCAGGTATTCCTTTTAAACTCGTACCTATCAGTGACTACAGAGAAGCGAGATCTAGCTCTTCATGCCCTGCCTTCTAGCTGTTTACACCCATCAAGCTAATCACCAGTCTCAATATTAATGTTTTATTTTTTTTAAGCTGTGAATGGAATTGGCTTTAACAACAAACTCTTTTTCTTTCAATGCATTCCACTATCCTACCACCCATACAGGGAACGTGAACACTTCTTCGACTCGACTGTATATCCCATTTCCATGATGATCCCTTGTTCTACTATTTATGGAGTTCATGTAGATCTCTTTGTAAAGCCTCATTATCATTTTTGCTTCTTACTTTACCATACATCTTAGTGTCATCTGCAAATATGATAATGTGCAGGCGATGAGTCACAATAACGTGGCTGAAGTATGTTGACCAGACCACACACTAGAAATTGAAGGGACGACGACGTTTCGGTCCGTCCTGGACCATTCTCAAGTCGATTGATTCTCAATCGACTTGAGAATGGTCCAGGACGGACCGAAACGTCGTCGTCCCTTCAATTTCTAGTGTGTGGTCTGGTCAACATGATAATGTGGTTTGTAATATTCTCATCTATGTCATTGATATAGATAACAAAAAATGGTTTGCCCAAGTTGGAACCTTGCAGTACCCCACCTACCACATTTCTCCAGTCAGATTCAATCCCATTTAGCATGACATTTTGCTTTCTTTGTTTCAACCATTGTTTAATCCATTCTAGTACTTTACTATTTTTTCCAGGTACAGTACTTGTAATTTCCTTGCTAGTATGTTATGTGGTACCTTGTCAAAAGCTTTAGAGAAGTCCATGTATATTATGTCTACTGGAAGTCCTTTGTCTGAACAGCTGATTACCATTTCCAAGAAAGTGAGCTGGTTAGTTTTCACAAATTTCTTTTGACAGTTCTTAAAACAGTGTTCTCTCTTTGGCATTTGTATATTCTGAAGATCCAAATACAATATATCTTATTACCTGTAACAATGACCCTGACCAAGCTCTTTTAGTAATCAAGTTTTCCAGGTCCATAATCCTAGTTTTATCTCGTATCATTTTTGCACCTGTCACTTTAGTCAAAGTTAGCCATATCACCCTGAGCCTGCAACTTTGACTTCTGTTGTCATACCTTGAACCTGCAACCCTGACTTTTGTTGTCTCACCCTGAGTCTGCAACTCTGGCTGTTGTTTCACACTGAACCTGCAACTCTAACTTCTGTTGTCTCACCCTTATACTCAAGATAGGGTCATGCAGAGGTCTGCACAAAACAGTACAGTAGCAAGCAAAATTGGTGAGCTAAAATAGAAAATATATAATGATGGATGGCAAATTCAAAACTAATGAGAGTTAGGCACTGTCCCTTGAGTGAGATGGTGATGCATAACATACCTGAGAATAGCATTAAGTCTTGTATTGGGGTCTTGGTGGGTGAGCTCTCGGGTCATAACGTCAGAGGTGTGGACCGGAATGCGGACTCCTGCGAGGATGAACACCACTGCTGCTGTTGCTGTCACCTGGCATATGGAAAGATGTTAGCACATGTGCCTGCGAGGATGAACACCACTGCTGCTGTTGCTGTCACCTGGCATATGGAAAGATGTTAGCACATGTGCCTGCGAGGATGAACACCACTGCTGCTGTTGCTGTCACCTGGCATATGGAAAGATGTTAGCACATGTGCCTGCGAGGATGAACACCACTGCTGCTGTTGCTGTCACCTGGCATATGGAAAGATGTTAGCACATGTGCCTGCGAGGATGAACACCACTGCTGCTGTTGCTGTCACCTAGCATATGGAAAGATGTTAGCACATGTGCCTGCGAGGATGAACACCACTGCTGCTGTTGCTGTCACCTGGCATATGGAAAGATGTTAGAAAGAGCACCTGCCAGGTTGAATGTCAATGTTGCTCTCATTTGACACAGGTAAGCATATTGGCACTAGATACTGAAGAGTGATTACAAAATCACTCATACTATAATTGGCTTTTCACACTATATCTTGTAGAACCAGAACAATTATCTTACACCATGTATACAACATTAATATATGCAAAAGAACTAGCAAAACCCATCTATGGATGTGTGTGTGTGACTGGGCCTGAAGAGGGTACTGTATTACTGACTGACCTCATTATCATACTCCAGCAGCAGTTCCCAGGCTTGTGGTACGACATCCAATAACAGGTCCTCTGTCATCACAGCTACGGCTTTGCACACCACTGATAGTGGTACATGACTCAAACCCTTCACCTGAAATTAGTATCTGTTAAGTATTGTACATATAATAAGCTTGTGTAAAAATATAAATGTTAAGTATATTCATGTCTCAGTTCTTCAGGATAAGGCTGTGGATATTACCTGAGTTTTCATGTATTTAATTATGGGTATGTCACACTTCCTAGGCTTCTTTTTCTCCTCATCTTTATGGCTACTATCCTTTGTAGCCTCCTTCCCATCACCTTAAGAAGAAGAGTCATGGCTTTGATAAATATATTTTTTAAGTATTCAGTAAATATAAACTTATAATTTTACCAAGAAATTAACAACAGAGAGTGCTAAGCCAGTATGCAGGTCACAAAAGATCCAAGAGTTCCTAGATTGTTTATTTTTTTACAAACTTGTATAATTAATTATTTGTGTGAAGGTATTCAACAGGACGATCCCTTAGCCCCCCTCCCTCCTTTTTTGTTTAGCTATCAAAGAGGTCACTGATAGTCTGACAAGTGAGCTAAACATCCGGTTCCTGGATGATGGTACCCCTTGCCAGAACTATAGATATCATTATGGAGGGTATATGGAAAATCCTGGAGCAAGAATCAACTTTAGGCTTCATTCTCAATGCATCCAATGGTAAAACAGTCTCCCCCAACCTATATATTACTGAGCAAATAAAAACTGTTTTGCCAGACATTTGCATTATTAAGCAGCTAACTGGACCTTCCTGGGTGCCCTCATTGGCTTGCATGCAATCGAGGAGGTCCTGGATCCAAAAATCACCGACTTATAAAAGGATGCAGTACGGAAGTGACAAAATCGATGCTAATGATGCGCCTCTACCTCCTCACAAGGTGCCTATTTCTACCTAGGCTGACTTAATTTCTGAGATGTTCTCCATCACACAGCAGCACTAAATTAAGTGAGTATGACACCCTTTTGACGTGCATGCCACAGAAAGTCCTCAACCTCCCACTGGATTACACCCAGAATCCTCAATTGAAAGTTGAGAAGAGTTACTGTACTACCGAGACCTCAACTGTGTCTGTCATTTTTGTGAATATTACATACTGTCTCAGTATGTAAGTAAAGTATGTTAGTATGGTTACCTATAAAGATGCAGAATCTGAAATAAAGTAATTTATCCCTTTTATCATTAAATATTGCATTAAAATTGTATTTAACCATTAATATATGTTGGTTTTTATTTGTAATTTAAGAAGGTTATTCACCATCTGTATCAATGGTATCCTTGGAAAGGTGAACAGCTGATCCCTGGTGGTGACCAAGCCTGGACAATACTGCAGATATATCCACACTCCGGTCGATCCTACAAACAGCAGAAGATATACAATTAATGTGATGATCTAGTACTGTATGTTAAACACTGAACATTTTACATTCACCCCAGGACCATATGAGCACCAACATACAACCACCTAAGACCTTCCATGTGAACACCAACATACAACCACCCAAGACCTTCCATGTGAACACCAACATACAACCACCCAAGACCTTCCATGTGAGCAACATCCAACCACCCAAGACCTTCCATATAAACACCAACATACAAACCACCCAAGACCTTCCATGTGAGCAACAACATACAACCACCCAAGACTGTCCATGTGATCACCAACATACTTATCACGACGGGCAAAGCTCTCCTTCCTCTTGAGTGGAGAGCTGTGGCCCTGCTCTGATGCCTTTCTTCCCTGTTTCTTCTCTTTCTTAGCATCGCGTCCAGGGTCAACCACATTAGCTGCCTCCTCCTCCTGCTCTTCAAACTCCTCTCCATACATCTGACGAAAAACATGCCACGAAAGATATCAATAACAATATCAAAAGATTTCCATAACATTGGTTTGCTTACCTCAAACTATCTATTTATTGTATAACATGGATACTTTGATTTCTTCAGTTGATTGTTGGCAGGATTCTGCAGCTACATTTTAAGTTCAGTGTTGGCATGAAATGTTTTTCTAATTACAAGTTATTTTAACCTTTGTATTTTCTGATGTCTTTGTGTTTTAAGATAATTGTGTTTTACGATAATTTTACAATTACATACTTTCATAATTGCACATTTTGATGGCTTTGTGTTTAGTGATTTGTCCTTCATAACTGAAGGTTTTGATGTCTTCATGCTTACCAAGACAGTACTTCATCTTAGTAACTATATGTTTTGATATTTTTGTGTCAAGCGATATTTTACCTTCATAATTGTATGTTCTGGGGTCTTCGTGTTTAGCAATATTTTACCTGAGTAACTGTATGTTGTTTACGCTTTGTCTTTAGCAATATTTTACCTTCTTGAGTACATGTTTTGATATGTCATCGCAAATAAATGATCCACATTGAAAGTACAATACAGGTAACATGATGTTCAGTTCTATTGAGGACATGCAATAGAACTGAACCTGGATCTTTGAATACCCTAAGCACATGCACAATTGACTGAACCATGATGAACCATTTTGAGCTTATCATGGTTTAGTCGATAGTACTAAAGGCTAGAGACTCGACTGTGCCTGTTGATCCCATCCTATGGCCTCAATATTTTCTGAAACAACACAATAGTTTACCTTCCTGACCGCATGCATAAGCCTTCTACAAGCTCGCATGTTCCTCTTATAACAGTGAGGGTGGCAGAAGGTCTGGTGGGTGCAGGTCATGTTGTATAGTGAAGATACTCGTACTATGGTCTGGAGAGAAAGAGTGAAACATTATACACATTTCCTCTGCCTTCAAATCCTCCCTGTTTACAATAAATCCCCCCAATGTTCACCATAAATCCCCATGTTCACCATAAATCATCCATGATCTATAAATACACCATTCCCAATAAATCATTACAGTTCCCCCATAAACCCAACAAGTTCGACATAAAACATTTCCTCTTGTCTATAAATACAGTCTTGTTGTCCAGTGCACTATTGTTTTCCTGTTATTGTTTAACACTCACTCAGTCAGGAGCTGAAACATTAAATACAAGAGAATTTAAAATACAGGTAACATTTCAATAATCATTATCTGTAAATAAAGTCCATTCTGAATGTGTTACTTGAACTACATAACCATCCAACATTGTGTTCCTCCTCTGTGGTGCCTAATTTATCATTCAAATATCCTCCTAATTAGCCATTTTTAATTTGAATTACTGTTCCTCTTATTTCCTGAGTCACTATGTCCTTCAATTTCATTGCTCAGTTAATTCTAATTAATCTAAAGTTAATTCTAACCTTCAATTCCTTTGTGTCAGTCTTGGTAACTTTTTTCACATCCCAATATCAACAATCAACTTTCCCTTCATCTCCTTCTCTTTCTATAGAAATTATAATAATGGTTCTTGGGTAAGATAAATACTCAACTTGGCTCACTTATGCAATATTACTTGTATTTTGCTGCCCGAAATGCTGCGCGTACTAGTGGCTTTACAAGATCTTTACTTTACATCTTCAAAGTTTAATTTCTATATTCTTCAATGGAACTCTTCAAAAGCATTACTCCTTTATACCTAATTTGAATGATACTTAATGCTTATACAACATGAAACGTATAAAAGAAATTAGAGACCTTGAGCCAAGGCATGTTAGAAGTTAGACTCTCCTCATCGATATCCCCATCAGTAGGACTCTCCGGCAGCTCCTCATTGCTCAGGACTCCGGGCGACTCTTCCCCTGATACCTTGAACAGTGAAACAAGTGGAGAGCGAATAAATAATATGATAGGGAGGGAACAAATACTAGTCAGAAAGGGGGAAAGGATCTAGAATGAGGCACACACAAACAGAACATTATCAGTGGCAAATGCAAGGTTTGCAAATATATGAGCTTTTGGGAACATGAACACAGAATGATTCGGACCACTATATACTTGCTATGTGAAACAAGCATCAGAGTTAGGGCACCTATGTGGAATGCAAGTCTGCTGTAGCATGTAAGAGACCTAAACAAAGCCTTAAGATATGCCTCAAGTTGTCCTTAGGTTCTAAAGACATACTTAAAAAGCCAAATGCCATATTGCTGTTGAAAGGAAGAGGCAGGAAACATGACCATAGCATACATAACACTTAGCCTATGTCAACTGGCAAAGTGGACAAAAATGTACATTTAGCATTTTGAGATTTGAATTTTCCCACCAAAATTCAGTATGATTGCTAATTAATGATATTAAATTTTGTTACAAAGATAACTTAGTGCTGTGTATAGAGTACAGTACTTTCAATTACTGTATATAAAATATACAGTTTCAATTCAATTCAGTTTGAATGCAGCTGGCACCTGTCCCATTTTGGATAAAAAAGTTTAGAGAATCATCCCTAAGAAAACTAAAATGAACACTGGAAAGAAAGAGTACAATAGTGAGTGGAAACCACTCTAAAAGTGAAGGAAAATGTCATTAGTGGATTCCACTGTAAATACATGAACAAAGAGGGATTATACATACAGCAAGTCTAAGGGTAAAGACTTAAAATAAAAGGCAAGTAAATACTGTATAGATGATACATACCTCTTGCTCTAAGTGTTCAGAAGTGTCAGATCGTTCACTGACAGCAGACACTTTCCTTCGTGATCGGACACTGTCAGATCTCTTGATAGCTGTGGAAGGATGCACTTCTCATACATCAATTGTTTAATCTGAACTAACATTCTGTAACAACTTAAAAAAGAGGAACTACAAATTTATAAACATCATTATTCATATTCTTGCAAAGCATTAACGGTAGCAAAATATAGAGGAAAGCAAATCTTATTCTGAAACTTGACCCATCTATAGGGTATGCTCACCCAAACTGCACCCATCCTTAAAAGTGCATTCATAAATATTTTGTGTATTATTAGAACTAGGGTATGTTACGACTAAGTACTTTGGTTTTGTTGACAATTTATCTGCATCTGCAGTACATGGGTGAATCCTTCAAAAGAAAAGTGCTTTGAGCATAGGTAGTAAGTGGTGCACTGTTGAAAAAAAAGTTTGAATGTAATAATCTGTGAGTTATGTGTAAAGTGTTCTAATATATAAACAGTTAGGGGGAAGGACAGCTGCTGGAGTAGAGAGTATTTGTACAATGAACTCACCTAATTGTGCTTGCGGGGGTTGAGCTTCAGCTCTTTGGATGTATTAAAGATGTAAGGATTAACGATCCTTCATGTATTACAGATAAGATGTGATACTTACAGTCAGAGTCAGGGTCCTTGCTTCTGCGGCTGAGTTTGAATGAGCGTCGCTTGAATGAGGAGTTGTGACTGGCACCCTTCTTTAGGAGGTGGTGACTACGGCTCGACTGCACCGCTCGTCTACGGTCCTCGTCACAGTACTGTCCACTCTGTTAGTGTTCCAGGGTTTTAGATGGTTACTTTCAAGTAAAACTTAACAATCATTATATTAAGTCTACAATCAAGCTGTAAGTCTTAGACTTTCCAGCGTGACCTGCCATAAGACCTTGCAACCATCTGATAAATGCTACCAATTTTTTTTTTTAATTTTAGCATGTACAAATTATTGCTTCAAAAGATATTAATTTTATGCCCAGTCTAGGAACCAGTCTTTCCGCTGATAGCTTTAGTGATTCAAAAGTATTTGTTTGAACCGAGAGATTTTGATTTACAATGAGTATCTTTCATTAAAGCATGCAATTTACATTAAAGCAAAGCAATATATTTCAATAATAACCCAACCCACACACATGAAAACAAAGGAAAGTAATAATGTTTTGGTCAGTCATGAACACTTATCAAAGAAGTGTAAACATCATAAAACATCAAGATAGCACTAATGACTAAAATAGTCAAGGAATGTTCCACAAAGATAGTAGAAACATATACACTGGGTGACTAGAGAAGTGCACAGAAAATGTGCACTTCTTGCACATTTATAACATATATATAAAATGATCCTTGTTAAAGGTGGGATTTTGAAACTCCTGCCAAAGTAGCAGCTAGCCCTGCACATGTGTTGTAGACATTCATCATGGGAAGAACTATCCCCTCTAAATGAATATAAACAAATGCTATTACATATAAAGAAACATTCCCATGTACATTTAATGATAGAAAATCTTATGAAAATACTAGTCTTAAATGTAGAAAACCAGTTCTAAACTCTACAAGGAATAAGAAGAAATATAAATTGAAAGCCAAAAAAATTGGAATGTTGGGTGCACTAGATGAACACAAGCCATGACTCGTCCACTGTGTTGTGGGATAGAACCTAGGGCGGACATCCTCGACCACACTTCACATTATCAGAGTTGGCAATGAACATGCAGCATATAGCATATAATGCAGAAATGGCTTATATTTCCTATCATTTTCATATCATGCACAGAGGTAGGTCAGTGTTGTAACAAATGTATGTTGCAAATTAATATGCTTTAGAGTGCAACATAAAGGCTAAAGTAGAAAGAGACAAAGATGAAACTTGACCTACAGCTGTGGTTGATGGGTGTATAGGAAGGAATGTGTGGGATGGAACATGATCTATAGCTATGGAAGGTGGGTGCGTGGGATTCAAACCTGTACCGTGACTGTGGTGTTGGAGCTGCCCAAGCTTACGTTGTCTGGGTCATGAAGGGCAAAGCTGATCTTACGTTCACCGGTAAATCCAGCTGTTGAAAAGCATCATTTGTGTTTAGTTTCTAAAAGCTTTTGTTTCTCATTTTAGGTGACTGAACATTACAGCTTTCATGTAAAAAATACAAATCAGAATTTAAAAAGAAAAATAGCTTATTTAGGTAATTAGAGTGGGAAACTGGCATTTATATAAAATAACAAAATGCAATTGCCAATAAGTAATGAGAGAGCTAGAGTAAAATTCATGGAAATTAGCCTGTTTACACATATGTGGAAAGGAATTATGGCAAGAAGAATTTGAGAAGAGATAATGGAAATAATATTACTGCACTGTAACAGCCACTTAACAAAACTAATATGATACATCCCTACCTGGGTGAGCTTCACCAATGCTCTGGAGGCTCTGAGCAGAAGGATGGGAGTACCCCATAGAAGAGAGGGCCATGGACCACCTCCTGTTGGGGTCCCTTCCAGGTCCCAACCCGCCACAGGGACCACCCCAGGCTAATGGTCGCTCCCCACGAACAGACATCCTATAGAAGTCAATCCACGGGTCATTCAATAATTTTATTCACAAATGATTGTATAATTAAAATAGATATAGTTAACAAAATTCAAGAACATAATTCATTTATATAAGAAATTAAAATGATAATAATCTAATAATGATCATTTGAATTATACATAAAGAAATTATGCTATTTGAGTGATTCACTAAACTACGAATAACAGGTTTACAAAAAGCAGGAATTCCATACACACAATAAAGATGCCTTTGTTCTTTCCCTTATTATACCATTATTTTTAACACTAAATAATATAGAATTTATAAATTTTCTAACCACCTTGTAGACTTTGGTAATGCAGTGTAGGTCTCCCTCAAGAAGGCTGTAATTTCCAGCAGTACCTGCACCGCCACTAGCTTCAGCGCCATCGGACAGTCAGCTCCTCCAGGATTGACACTGACTGCAGGAGATGACATCCTAAGTAGCAAAGTTTGTTCATGTATATGTTTGGGTTCCTACATCCATTTTCTGTGTACCTCTCAAGTATTCAGAAAAGAACATTTTTACTGGGACCACAAATGTAAAATAGCTAAAGAACAATAACAGCTATAAATTGTAAAGGAAGAGGCATGGTTCTCATGGAGTTTTGTCCCAAAGCTCCATCACCCAACAGTTTCTAGTAATGTATTAATATACAGTGTACAGTACACAATTATTTCATTTGGTGCTTAAATAAACTGTATTTTTTAAATTATTAACTAAAGTAGGAATAGATTCAACTCAGAATCCATGGGTTAACAGTAACACTTATTTTTTATGATACGTATAGTATTATCTATGTTTAACCACCCCCATTGTTGTGCTACTGTTTACCTATAACTTGTCTATGTGCATTTCTAGCTTATTACGTTCACCCTTTTCCTTGACCTTCATAGCATACAGTATAAAAAAAACATATTTGCTTCTATCCTTATAGATAAATAAACTAGGACAAGTATTATAGCTAAAGTTTGCTGTGCCCTTGCATTTTCATATGTACCCCTCACAGTGTTTTAAACAAATGTAATTACAGTATAAATACTGTGTAAAACAAAACATCCATATTTCCCTCTGCCCTTACATAATTTCCATTATAGCTATCATCATATGACTTGTTTTAAACAATGAGTGCTCTAGTGAGCAGCAAGAAGATTGTATGACTTTGTGACAGTTTTCCATGTTAGATTACTAGCCAGTGTTTGTCCAGTGATGTGTATTTTTTGGCTAATTGATTGAGAAGGCATACCACAAGTGAGCAAGTTATAAACAGTAGGTACAACTGAAAGACCACAAACAAGAAGTCTTACTCTCATCAAGAAAGTCTTCCTCTTCGTCGTTGGCTCTGAGGGCACGGCGAGTTTCTGTATCAGTGATGGGTGTCACAACCTCCTCTACTGTGGGTCCAGACTCCTCCAGGAGTTCCTCCAGACGGGTTCCCAGAGCCTGTGTCAAAGAGTTATTCTAGTATGAATAAATACTAGAAAAATATTATATACAAGTTAATCTAGTATGAGTAAAGTTCTATTAAATTTCTGAACTATACAGTATTGAGATCTTCAGTTACTTACAGATTATAAATAAGTATGTATGAAATGAAAGTACTGTACTAAGCAAGCATGCCCATGTGGTACAGTACTTTAATGTGCAACTCGGTAGTACAATCGAGTTTGTTCTTGACTTACAATTGGGAATTCCAGGTTCGATTCCTGGGTGGGTTACAAATGGTTGCATATATTTCTTATTTATGTCTAGGTATGAGAGAGGTTAATTAGGTAATTACTTAGGTAATTAAGTTTATTATTTTTAATTAAGGGTATTAAGGGTATTGTTTATTTTGAGTAATTAAGGGTATTGTTTATTTTGAGATTTATTTGATTAGAGGATTTATTGCCAAACAGAATATAGAAAGTTTTGTCAATGTTAAGGGTGAGTTTGTTGGCAGTTAGCCAAAGATGGACTTTATTTAGCTCAGTATTTACTGTGGCTAAAAAACCTTGACATGCACTTGTCAAAAAATCTCTGATGAATTAATCATAGCATGCAACTACACTAAATGTAGTAAATATAACTGTATGAAAGAGGGCTTGATAAACCCAAGCGCAAATCACATTTTTGTATCCTACCTCAGCCCACTGGTAGAACATCCTACCAGCCCCACGCTGAAGGATGTTCATCCTTCTTGCCCCTGAAGGCAGAGCTCGGGAAAGAGAAACCGAGGGACGGTACATTGGGAGCGACATCTTAATCCAAGCTGGCCAGGCCCCACGGTTGCATCGATGGATAAAGTGTGCAATCTCCATTAGGAATGCTGCGCGTGCAATAACTGGAGCACCAGGCTGAATAATAGAAAAATCTTTGAATTTCAGTTTGTAAAAACATATATACATTATATATGATGTTCTCTAAAAACATTAGTGAGTTACCCAGTAAACCTAAAAAATACTCCATACTTTTTACAAAGACTGTAATAGCCAAACTATTTTATATGTATTTTTATATATTCACACCCAAACTGGAGGTGTGAGTAGTTGGTGCAGGGGGTCCGGGGCTTCCCCCACCCTCATTTGCTTGTTTCCTTGGGTATTGAGGGTGGTCTGCCTCTCTGTTCGGTGTTCGGTTGCAATTTTCTTACCAAGTGAGATTTGTTTTGGTATGTTTACCTTTCTGGGTGCCTAACCCTGGTCAATGGCAGACAAGGAATACCCCCAACCACATGGGGGTTTCCATAGGCCATTGCTCCCTTGCCTTTCTGAGGGGGGGGGGCAGATTCTGGCTCGTGGTCCCTGGTAAGCTGAACTCCAATTGACTGATGCCCCAGACTAATATATCGCATATCAGTCTGATAGCCCCAGGGAGCCAAAGGGGCTCCCCCATAGAAAACATGTAATAAATATATAACATTCATTGAGAGATTAAACAAATCAAAGTAATGATACTCCAGCAAGTCATATTCATAATGAATTGATTGAAGATTAATGAAGTATGGTATTGAACAATCCACTGACCAGGTCTAAGACAGCAGCTATGAGCTGAGGGTCAGGCACTGAGCCGGGCTGGCAGGTTTCCAGCAGGAAGCTGAAACGTTGCATACCGTTCCTCACCATCTCCATTGGAACCAGCTTCCTCTCCCTCACCAGCACCACACTCGTCTCCCTCACCCCACCTTCCTGGTCTAGGCTGTTCCTCCGGCTGGGGTCTAAAGCATTACAAATTCATGCATTAATATATCTCGTGCTGAATCATTGGATGATAGTTATCTAAATGGAGTACAGTACAGTATTTTAACACAAAATACAAAATTTACCCGAGATATTAACAGACATCATTTAATTAAAATTGATTTAATGTAACAAATTTAGATCAAAACATATTCCCTGCAACAAACATACTAAATTCAACAGCAGTTCATGAAGTCTGTATGGGCCAACCAACAACTTATTAACAACTGTAAAACACCATTTCCTCTTATTTTATGCCACCACTACACCTTGGGAAATGTCAGCACATGTGTCAAGCTTACCCGGAGTCTCATCACAGCTGTAGTCTTTCTTCTTGATCTTTCCGAAGCCAATGCGCCCAATGTGGTCTTCCATCCTGCGACGGGCCTGCATCAGCTTCACACTCATAGGTCTGGAAGAGTGAATAACTATAAATATAATTATTTCATTGTGTCGGGGGACAGGCAGCCAGTTTATACATACAGTACATGTTAGGCTTATATCGAGATTCCCCCAAGGGTTGAATTACTAACCCTCCCCAGGATGCAACCACACAACAAGCTGACTAACTCCTGGGTACGTATTTACTACTAGGTGGACAGGGGCATTAGAAGACAGGAAATGTGCCCAGCCATTTCTGTCCCACCTGGGATTTGAACCTGGAATTCTCAATTGCGAGTCGAGAACAAACCCAACTGTACTACCAGGACCCTGAAATGTTGTCATATGTAAGTAAACAAAAATTAAATGAATAATGGGTGCAATGTAACTCCACAAAATAGTAGTTGATCCAGAGTTCTATTTTCAACCAATACTACATTTAATTGGTTAAAAAATTACAGAATAAGATGTATTATATATCTGAAAGAAACAAACATTACAGCAGCCATAGTCATTCTTTCACAATGGGTGGATGATGGAGATTAGGCACCAAGGCCAAGAACTGAGGATGTGGTACCATTCTGCACTACATAAGAGTGTTCAGACAAAATTGCTACATGCATTCACAACTCCAGTATGATGATAATGTTGGGAGAGATATTTGGATTTTTAGACAAAAATGGGTTAACAGAATACTACTGATGATACTACTTACCCAGCTCCAGGTTTGGTAATCAGCCTGGGACGAGTAACGCCCCCACCCATTAATCCGTGAGAAATGCTGTGAGATGCTGTGTGGGAGAGGCGGCGAGCGAGAGCAGGTGGCAGCTCTACTGGCTCCCCAAGGAATGGATGGATGCCTAATCCCTCTCCTTCCATGCTTCGACCACGCAGCCAACTCACTGGTGAAAAGAAAAAACCTATTTTATGTCCATTTTATTGACAGTGCAAGTACCTTCAGATGATTTGAGTGTTTTTTTTTTTTTTGTTTTTTTTTTGAGATATATACAAGAGTTGTTACATTCTTGTATAGCCACTAGTACGCGTAGCGTTTCGGGCAGGTCCCTGGAATACGATCCCCTGCCGCGAAGAATTGTTTTTTCATCCAAGTACACATTTTACTGTTGCGTTAAACAGAGGCTACAGTTAAGGAATTGCGCCCAGTAAATCCTCCCCGGCCAGGATACGAACCCATGACATAGCGCTCGCGGAACGCCAGGCGAGTGTCTTACCACTACACCACGGAGACTGTATGTTACTGCCAGAGAGTTTATTGCGCAATCCATATACAGTACATCTTGTGAGCTGTAGTACAAAAAAAATAGTAAATTACAGAGGGATATAAAATGTATTAATCAGTCCTCAGCAGAGATTTTTATATAAACAATTACATCTATCATGCGCATGCACACACATGTATTTACAATAAATTATTATACATTGATAGTAGATCTTTTGTTATTACTGTACCTAAAATAATTTAACTATGAGGTATTATAGGACCAATGAAGAGATGCTTTTAATATTATTAGTCGTCACACTCCACAGCTTAAACATTAGTCTTACATGCATGTCACATACAGTACTGGACATTTATCTATGTACCACATGTCATTTATCTACCTATATTCTATAGATCAGTGCTTATAATCTTTCGTTAAATTTCATATATGTTGGCCTACATCAGATATGAACAACAACGTACCAACTGAGAAGCGCATAGCATTAGATTTAGTAGTAATTTTTCCAGACTTTAAAATTTGGTATTGTTTGCATATGATTATTTCTTAAGAGTTTATTAGTGCTGTGAAAGTTTTTAACAAATTTTTAAAATTTATTACATTAATATTAATTTAAGTACATTAAGTTTCACCAATTTTAAGTGTTAAGAAATTATTAGTTTTCTTCTTGAAATGCATGTTCATGTGTGGGATACATAACACAGGACTCACCAAGCTTGGAAACCCTTCTGCCTTTAGGGTTGGCATTAGGGGCAAGGTGATCATGTTCTGAGGGTCGTGGTCCCATCATCTGGTGGTGGCGACGACGAACTGTTGACACAGGACTCTGACCACCAGTCGAGTCCTCAGCAACACATAACATGTTACGTAAGAGGTCATACAAGAAAACCTATCCACTTAATGTCAATATTTATAAATAGAAGTGAAGTTTCTATTTATAAATAGAGGTGAAGGTTTTTTTTTACAAAAATGTTTCATATCTTTTCATTTAATTAATCAAAGTCAATTTTAAATAATTATAAATGTTACTCAGATGGATTTCTCACCTCTTGCTGCTCATCATAAACACTACTAACAGATGGGGCTTTCCTGATGACAGACGTAATGGAAGAAGAGGTTGATTTTTTCTTGAAAATTCCTTTTCTGCCTTTCCCAGCATCTCCTCCTTCCTCTGTCATGGTTGGAGGAGAGTCTCGGTAGGTGTCCTCCTCCACTGTCACTCGTCTGCAAAGTGAGATCACTAATTTGTCAGAAAATTATGAGGAATATTTTCCTGTTTTTTCTCTATCAATTCAAAGTAGATTATATAATCCTGTTTCAAAGCAACCTGTTGAGGACAGGTTGCCTTGAGACAAGATGCACCACAGCTTTGGCGTTATTGGCTGTACCATAAACATTTTGATGCATTAATGAAATTCAAACAACCAATATATTGTTTTGACGCTTCCTCGGACTAATAATCATCAATCTTAATAGGTTAGATGGGTTACGTAGGTACTTACACTTCTGGTTAAGGAAAACCACTTATAATTTAATGCTTTCTAAATCATAGGAATGTGATGCTCAAGGAATGTTCCCCAAAAATTTAAGACATCAACACCTGCAGTGACAAAATTGTTTACATAATGGTAAAGAAAGTTATATAAATTCTACATATAAGTGTACCACATACACTTAGTGCTCACTTACTTGTAAATATGCATTTATGACTCGTCCATCTATAAGGCTTCACAAAGCCCAATATTTCCTTTTCTGAATGGACTCACTCTATACAAAGTTCTGCATAGCACCATGGCTTACTGTTATAAGACTTCATAATAACCAAGACCATTGTCATTATAGATAGTCCTAACAATTAACAAAAGATATACCATCAACTGGTTATGGCCATACAGAACCTTTAGTGAGGCAAGATTTCACTAAATCCATGATTTCAGTATCAACATTAATATTACTCTATGAGTGAAAAAGTACATCCATTTTTCTAACCTACATTGTGGTTTGTTGAACTGGAAGTTGTTGCCCCTTGTGTGCATTATATTAGACCACTGGAAGAAGTGGTGAAGATAAATATCTTCTAATTTGTTCAGTGCGGTATTCTGTTTTTTTTGTATGTGAGTGCACGTGTTCCCCATTCTGTTATGTACTTATAAATAAATGTAAACATTCTTGTGTGGGTTAGAACAGCATGTGTAATCTTATAATCTATCATCGATATATATGATCATGTCTCTAAGTGTAATTACCTAAGTGTAGTTACAGGATGAGAGCTACGCTCGTGGTGTCCCGTCTTCCCAGCACTCTTTGTCATATAACGCTTTGAAACTACTGACGGTCTTGGCCTCCACCACCTTCTCACTTAACTTGTTCCAACCGTCTACCACTCTATTTGCGAAGGTGAATTTTCTTATATTTCTTTGGCATCTGTGTTTAGCTAGTTTAAATCGTGTGTGTGTGTGTGCGCGCAATTACCATGGTGTAGTTACAGGATGAGAGCTATGCTTGTGGTGTCCCATCTTCCCAGCCCCTCTTTGTCACATAATGCTTTGAAATTGCTGACAGTATGCCTCCACCACCTCTCACTTAACTTGTCCCAACCATCTACCACTCTGCAAAAGAAAACTTTCAAATATTATTTTGGCACCATTGTTTCCTTAGCTTGAATCAGTGACCTCTTGTCCTTGAGGTTGCCGGTTTCAGGAATTCCTCTTTATCAATACAATATTGTCAATTCCCAATATTATTTTGTAAGTGATCATATCACCTCTGTTTCTTCTATCTTCTAACTTTGAAATATTTGACACCTCTAGCCTCTTTTCATAGCTCTTGTGTTTCAGTTCTGGAAGCCATTTTTTAGCAGACCTTTTCACCCTTTCCAATTTATTGATGTGCTTCTTATGGCCACCATACAACTGCTGCATATTCCAATTTTGGTCTCACAAAAGTCATGAACAATTTCTTTAGTATATCACCACCCATGTAGTTAAAAGCAATTCTGAAGTTGGAAAGTGCAGCATATGCTCCTTGTACAATGAACTTTATGTGTTCCTCTTGGTGACATTCTACTACAGTATCCAGAACCACCCTTAGATCTCTTTCTTTGTTAGAGTTCTTAGAGTCCTTTCCACATAATTTATAGGTTGAGTGTGGTTTATTTTCTACTGTGCCACATTCCATAATATGGCATTTATTCACAATTAATTCCATTTGCCACATGGTGCTGCAAGCACTTATTTTATCTAATTCAATTTGAAGGGCATGGCAATTGTCTATTCCTCCTACCTTCTCAAGTAACTTAGCATCATCAGCAAACATGTTCATATATGTGTACAGTATGTGAGTGTGTGTGTGTGTGTGTGTATAATTTCCTAAGTGTAGTTACAAGATAAGAGCTATGCTCGTGGTGTCCCGTCTTCCCAGTCCTCTGTCATATAACACTTTGAAATTACTGACGGTTTTGGCCTCCACCACCTCCGCACTTAACTTGTTCCAACTGCCTACCACTCTGTTTTCTAAAGTGAATTTTCTTATATTTCTTTGGCAGCTTTGTTTAGTTAGCTTAAATCTATGACCTCTAATTCTTGTAGTACCAGGTTTCAGGAATTCTTCCCTTTCAATATGTGTGTGTGTGTGTGTGTGTATATATAATACATGCATGGTGTATTAAATATTTATTTATATTATTTATTTATATAAACTTTCATAGAAGCAGGAATGTGTGTTCTCATTTGTAAATATATGATAATATCTTGACCTGACAACCCTGGTAGTTTGTAGTTTTTGGCGATGTTTGTGTGGTCGGTCGGCAGAGTCAATGAGGCCTGAGAGTGCCACCCTCCGAAACACACCACCGTGACCCTCTCTGGTGTATGCCAGCAGCTGCCGGACATCACAGTACACAGCCTGAGTGACATAAATAACAATGCTATAAGAGCCTAATCTGATTATTTTTAATTCATAATCCTTATAAATTTTGATACCTTTACAGAAAACTAAATTAATGTGATCTTTTCTAAAAATCTTGATGATAAATTTAGTCAACATAAAAAAATTAAGAGAAATCATTAACTACATTAGTTGATTGCAAACTTTTATTCTTTCATAAAAAAATTAAATAAATAAGTCCATTCCTGGAAATACTGATAATCACTTTCATCTATATAATTTTAAAAAATATTAAGAGATCTCAAACTAGCACCATGCCAAACAGGGTAGAGTATATGAAACTCTTACTCATTCTAAAGTGCTAAATTATATATACATGTACTCACCATGTTCTCAGGATTTTTCAGCTCTTTGCTGGCTTTGACAAACCGGGACACCAAAGCCTTAAATACAGAGGCAACAAGCTGTCCCTCAATGCCCCTGGAGCCAGCACCCCCAAGAGATGCCCCAAAGTTGGTGGCATAACCTCCTTGCTGGGTGTCAACCCCTTTTGCTGACCCTGTCCGCTTCTGGCCTACAGGAGAAACTTGAGCATCTTTAATGGATGCCACAGAAAAACAACTAAGTGTCTGTAGTCATTACCAACTATGGGATGAAGCGATACTCAAAGACTGCTACATTCACAAAATAATTCAGCGTGTGAGATATTTTGTTTGCGACTAGGGAGGTGTAGGACTATGGTTTGTGGAGAGGGTGACAGAACTTGTCATAAAAGCTGCATACTACATCCAAAATCAAACAAACATCTAAGTGGCAACAATGTGTCATTAAATTAAAACATGCGAATATATTTTGAGAACTATAAAATATTGCGAATTGTGCAAAACAACATATTGCCAATTTTCACATTGGGAACTGAAAAGGTAGATTTTGTTTTGTATGGAGACTAATATGATAACATATAGCATTTAATGGTCTGAATTGTGACTCAGTGTGGTCTAATTTGTGGCTTGATGTAATATAAGTTGTGATGTTTTGTGGTCTTAGTTGAAGCTTGGTGTGGCCTAAGATTTGGCTTGGCATTGTCTGAGTTGTGGATTGGTGTTGTCTAAGAAAACAAGTGCTCCTTGTTTTCTGTGACAAACCATAACTTCATGCAAAATGTATTTTATTCTGATGTCCCAGGATTAAATTAAATAAATTTAAAAAATAACCCAAGTTATGTTTGAAAAACTTTTACAACTCAAACTGTCAACTTGAGATAACAAAAAATGTAATTTAGTTAATCAATCAGTTTAAGTTAATTTAGGTTTACAGCCTCCTTCTTTACTAATTATTTTTCCCAAAGATAAATTGTAGAATCTTATCAACATTCATTTTTAGCATGCTTTTGAAATATAATGAGTATTTTGAATGCAGAGCTTTATACAATCAGCATATGAAATACCATAATATTTTAAAATATTGTACAGTATAATGAACTATACTTAATTAACTTATTAAATACAGTCCAATGACCTACACTGCATACAATGAGCTTCTAAAATTCAATAAGCTTTGGAAGAGCTTATATGTTTCATACAGCTTTAAGAAAAAATTAACTTTTTTAAATATAGAGCAATAAACTTTTGAGACAATGATCTTTTGAAATATGATGCAATTTAACTGATAACAACTCAATTACTTACTCATAGGAGAGAGCAGGGAGCTAGGGTCGACACAAAAGCCCAGGAATGCATGGAAAAACTCCAGAATTTCGGTAATGGGTCTTGTCTTGACATAAATCCTGAGAAACCTGCGGAAGGTGCTTTGATCGTAGCGATACAACCGTGCTAACAGCCCTTGGCCTGTATACCGAAGAAAGTCCGCTGGAGGCCCCCGATGCCCATCTCCACAGCCATGTTGGCAGCCAAGGTGACGGTAAATCCTGCAGGTATTTAGAAGACTCAGGCTACTTTACAGCGAAGAATTTTATGTTGCTATTTACCTACTAAATAATACTGATATTAGTTGCTCAACTGGTACTAGGAAACCTGTTACTGATGTATAATCTGTATAACCCTCCTAAAGTTAATACTTCAGGTCCTCTGAGAAGCTAATACAGTACCTCAATTTAAAGGCAAAATTGCCTACTTGGAGTAGAAAAGGAAAATAAAATCAATTCAGTCATTTCAAAATATTGCTCCAGAGACAGCTGTTGAAAGACTGCAAATCAAAGTTGTAAACCATAGGATGAGCGTTGAATCCACGACCTCACCGAAGCACATGTTTGGATTAGTGATAGACAGACAGTAACTGTGAGAAAATGGTGCAGTGCAAGTATTATGAGACCATATTTGAAGACTGAGAGTATGAGCCATGGAAGAAGTAGTAGAAGAAAATAAAAACAAGAATAGAGCAAACTTTTAATGTATATTTTATGAATAAAATTATTATTATTAATTGGCCCATGTTAGGTAGCTTCTTTTCATATCCACCACAGCCACTCATACATTACTCTAATCTATGCTTGAAACAATCCAGTAAATTAAGTAGTGTTGATGTTATGTGTAAAAATAGAGAGAAGTGTAAGGGGACAAGAATTTATGTAATAATTACAAATACCTGGTTGTGACCAGATCCCAACCAGGAGGCCTGGTCAGAGGCCAGGCCACAGGGACGTTGATCCTCAGAATCACTGACAGGTATAAATCAGGTATATAGTAGTTATATTTCATAATAAAATTATATTTGTGATAACTTCACTAGCTGCTGCCTACAGTGCCATAAAATTAAATCAAGACACTCCCCATCATAATATAACATGGCTGTAACATCATCATCTTTCATAGGAAAGCTCAACATGAAAACACCATACCTAATAATAGTGTCCATGAATATGAAGTGATTGTTTTGCTCCTTGTCCTTTTCTGTAGGCTTAGGGTCATCTTCGCCTCTCTCCTCATCTTTGTCTTTATCTAGTTTTTGCCATCGTTTGGGAGTTTTGAGAAGTCCAAGATCCAAGAGGAAATCCAAAAGGTGCAAAAGAATCTCACACACACGCAGTGAACACACATGAGCATCGCGCTGTGCCACTGACTGCGCCGCCTAAAGACAAGTCAATAATCAGTTAGATTACAAGTGCAATCATCCTGAGTGATAACAAATATGCAAACCTAAATATCATATGATGATAATGATGAAGACAATGATGCTGATGATTTTTGTGCACAGCAATTCCCTTGTAAAGTTCACAGAGTGTCTTAACTGTAATTGCAAGATGAATAATAAGCATAAAATATAAGGACTAAATGTACTATCGTACAATATTACAAAATTGTAATATTGTAAATATAATATTGTAAAATATATTGTAATATATTTTACAATGTTACTATGAAGTTGAGAGTATAATCAAACCAAGATACTTTACTATATAATTTCTCTTACTGTGAGTGTTCAGTAGCATGATTGAGACAGCTACTATCTCCCATTCTGTGTGTTCGAAGGTTCCTAGGTTCGAGGCTCCTATGGCCCAAGTGAATTAAATGTTATTACCCATATTTATTGTGATCGACAATTTATTACTACATAATATTTATAGCCTCTAGATAAAGACATAAATCTAAGGATGCACATCCTTAGATGTGCACAATCAGACATGTAGAAATGTATTTTGATACCTACATGTACATCTAGAGTACTGAGTATGATCTGAACATCATTCTGATTAACTAATGTACTGGGAGGATGATTAAGAGACTTGAAGTGCATCAGGTGAACTGATGATATACATCAAGATAAGAAAGTTAACCTTAAGGAGGACATGGAGATTAATATGACCATCACGGGTGATGTAATGGATGGAGCCAGGAGCTTCCACAGCTTCCTCATGTGAATATTGTATGTTGGAGTCCGTCTGGGAGCGTGAGAGTGGAGGTCGCTGGTAGATAACGTGACCCTCGATACTGCCACTTTGAGATGCCTGATGACAGCAAGAGTTAAAATATGATTTTAAGAGGGATGTTAAGGTTAGCAAGATGGGGAGAACATTATTTTGTTAACGAATAGCTCAAAACAATGATAAAGATGCTTACTTAATACCCCTAATATTATTTTATCATATTATTATTATATTAATGCAATCACATGTAAAAATTAAAATTAAAAAAATTAAAAAATTAATAAAACCAGCGTTGAATGTAATGAAACACCATTTTCTGGGTGAGACCCGGAGGCTCCCCTCTCCTTATAGGAACAGCAAAATATCTTAAGATCTTTATAATCAGGACATTCACCTAGGAGACTGATGATTATAAACACAACAATGCAAGTAAAGGTCACATGTCTGTTGTATAAAAGTGCCCATAAATCAACTTTGTGTTGCCACTGTTCCAATGAAAATAAAGGAGCAAAAAATAAAATCTTTAAAGTTTTAGATAAAGTTAAGGGTACCTGGTCACGCCATCCGTGTTCGCTGGGAGAGGGCGTGTGTTGTGTGACGGTTATGATTGGGTGGGTGGCGCCTATCATGTGTGGAAAGGCGCGTCTCTCTCTACCTTCTCCCACGTACCTGAATTAGTGGACAGAACAGTAGTATTAAAACAAAAGAATATTCCACTTTTCAAAGTATTACCTGAATTAGTAGCTCATAACAGTACAGTAGTACTAATTCAGAATATCTACCTTCAGGAAGCATATCAATAAAACCATCTACCTTAATAATGTTAATTGAAGCTTGTTACTGTATACACAGTCTGACTGTTACTGCAGCTAGGAAATAATGCTTATGATAAAATCTGTTTGTTCTTACAATGGTTGTGGTGTATAGAGATGTCCAGAAAGTAACTTTAACAACTTGAACCTTGAAACAGATCTATATATATACTGCACTCAGAATATCAACTCATACTTTAACAGTAATTATTTCTTCAGTAAAGCATATTGTTTAATAATGCATTTAAGAATATTTTCACCTCGACTAATTAATTAAATGTCATTTATAAAGGCTACGGTGTATGCCATTTTAAACATTAAAGGATATTTGTTGACATATTGCAAATTATTAACATTAACCACTTGGTTTAAGTATTTTACGAACATAAAAATAAAGGTATTTACTGCAGATTTGCTGACCCATATGAGGCTGTTCCTATTCATATTAAACCACTGCAACTCATGTGATTATCTAACCCCTCCCACTTGTGTATTGATCTGCAGCATACCACATTAACTAACTTCAATGTGTCAGCTAATAATCATCATAACCACTAATGATACTTATAATCATATTCACTAACTATTAATGACATTTATAATTCAATACATTAATAACATTTGAAATTACATAAATATATCTATAATTACAGGTACAACTAATATATGTTCCCAATGTTCCATGAATCACTAAGGAAAGCCAAAAATGACCAATGAGTTTCCCATCAGGCACAATGATGATCAATTTGCCAAGTCAGGTGAAGAGTGTATATAATCGAACGCGTAGAATCAAAAGTCAAACTCCAGTAGTAGTTCAGTGACAAATGCTCTGGATATACACCATCGACATACACCAGCATGTCTCTTTTTTTTTTTTTTTTTACCTAACTCTAGTGGTCTCAACGAGGACAGGAAGCTGGCAGCTTGTCATAGGGCTCTCCATTTGTCTTGGTCATTTACAGGGTGGATTTTTGAACCTAACAGAATTTTGGCATTTGCCACTTCATGGATAGGCAATTCCATGGGTTTTAACCTTGTGAGTGAAAGAGCATCTCCTGTTCTCAGTCCTACATTGAGGTTTGTTGACCTTGAAACCACTGCTCCTTGTTTGTGTTACATCTGACCCTTTGAATAAACTGGCCTGATCAACATCCTCCTCCATGCTGTAACACTCGAGTCTAATTCCAACTCTCATAAGGCACTACAGCCTTGCTACAGAGGAGACAGGTTATTCTGGCCTTATTCGAGCTCTTAGCTCTCACCCAGCATTTGAGCCATCTGATCTTGCCTGCATCCAAGCTCTATGCTCTTGCCTCCTCCTTCAAGCTCTCTATCCCCAGCCTTGCTCCAGCTCTCTGCTCTCAGCTTATGGCCTCACACAAGCATCTTCATCTCAGCTATCACTACATGTCATTAAATTTCCAACATCCAACTGCTGTAACCAAGACTATATTAAACAAATGTGAAAAACCACTACACTCTTTGAATGTTGTTGCCCAAAATTGCGTACATTACATTGGATATCCATGCTTTACCCGACTTGGCAAGTTGATCATCATACTGATTGATGGGAAATTTTCTGGTCACCTTTGGTTTTCCAAAGTGATTCGGGAAATAGTGGGAACATGTATTAGTTGTAATTAGAGATGTATTGATCAAGCCACTCCCACTCATGTATTGATCCAACTACTCCCACTCATGAACTGATCCATCCACACCCTCTTAGTATTTACTTCAAGTTGTGTAAGTCAGGTCCTGAGTTTAATTTCCAAAGCAGGACAGAAGCATTTGAGCAGGGGTTTTTTTCAACTAATGTCTCTGTTTATCTAGAAGTACTGTAAATATGTACTCAGGAGTTACACCACTGTTGTGGGTTGTATACAGCTGTGGGTCAGTAGTAAGCCTAGGGAAACCTCAATAAGCCAAACAACCTTCCGCTCCCAGACAATGGGAAAGTATTCTTGCAAAGACACTAACATGCATTGTGCTTAGGGCAAGTTTTAACACTAATACAAAATTTGCAGTGAATTTTAAGTTATAAGGTGAGCAGTTAATCTTATATAAAGAATTAAAACAGATAAGGAATCAGTATAATGCCTCACTACACTAACTTAAACTTTGCACCATTTATTTAGACGTGGCTCAACATTATTTCAATCAATATTCAGAGAAAATTTATGTACACACCAATAACACATACTTCGTAGTACATATATTGCTCTCCTACATTAACTAAACATCACAGAATAATACAAAGTAATAAGGGGGGGTCACCAAAGACAATAACACTGTCTTTTGTCAATCAGATACAGTACTTCCAGCCTGAAAATGACCACATAAACGGACAAGGAAACAAACAATTTGGATGTAGGACCCGTTGAGCTCAAAATTGTCTTTACGTGTTTTTTGAGCCATTTCATGCACTGTTTGATGTCTTCTTACTATGCTAACACACACAATTAACAAAAACTTATAAAGTATACTATGTATAAACTTTCAGTGCCACTAAAGTGTTTAAGAGCAATAACATATAACTGCATATAACTACCTAGCCCTTGCACCAAAAGCAAGGTGGACCAAAAGCAATTTTTGCTTTAATAGCTAACACTTTTGATAATATTAATTTAGGTACTTGCATCTGAACCAGTTATTTAACTTACCCACAACACCACAAATGAAACATGACCAAAAGATGTCACTGTCTTCACAAAAGCTGGTAAAAGACATGCAGAAGCTAAAATAGTGTTAAAAAAGAAAATATTCAAGCATACACATAACAAAGGCAAAATACAATACTGTATATTGAATTCATTACACTTGTATTCATAATCTCAATACAAATTCAAATGGTGCTCTCAATTTATTTGAAACCCAGTTGTAATTATTCCACCTATTTTATGAAAATTAAATAACTGTTGATTCACATGATTATAATTATAAATTATAATTACATTAAAACATGTATGATTTCAGGCAAGCTACTAATATAAAATTAATCTATTAAAAAGTAAGAATATTCAAAACATTGATAATAAAATAAATCTATTAAAAAGTATGAATATTCAAAAATAGGAATAAAGATGAACAAGTTTAGAAATAGTAAATATAAATTTTTGAGGTAAATTTATAGCAGTCGTTTTTTGCGGGTACTGTGATAAAGGTCCTGTAAGTTCAGTAATCCAAATTTCGGTAAACCAAATCTTCAGGTAATCCGAATGAATTAATGTTTATTGTGAGTGAGTTAACGGCAGGAGTAACCGGGCAGTGGTATGAAAAATTGTGAATTCATCCATTTTCAGATATTCCTGGTAAGAAGTTCACCAAACTCGAATGTTCGGCCAACTCGAATGGGGTGGGCCCCACATAATTCAGATTAATGAGCACAGACAATACAGTATTTATATTTTAATTTAATAAACTCAACACCTTTTATTTATATTATTCTAGTATGCTATTGCATTGAAAAAACCAACACTGAATGTAATGAAACACCATTTTCTGGGTGAGCCTTGAAAGTTCCCTAGAGCTATCGGACTGATATGCGATATATTAGTCTAGGGCATTAGTCAATGGAGTACAGCCTACTAATGGGACGAGCAACGAGGCGGCAGTGATGTCTTGGATCCTCTCGGACATAGGTACGAACCCTCGTCACGGTCCTTGTGGATTTGTTCAAGTGATGTGTCGTTTGCTTTTTTTGTGAGAGTTGGAGGAGTTCTGCCTCCCTGTTCAGTTTTCGGTTGCAATTTTCTTACCAAGTGCAGTTTTTTTAGCTATGCCTACTTTTCTGGGTGCCTAACCCCAGTCGACGGCAGACAAGGAATACCCCCAATCACAGAGGTGTTTCCAGAAGCCACTGCTCCCTTGTCTCCCTCAGGGGGGGGGGGCCAGGTTCTGGGTCGTGGTCCCTGGTAGGCTGAACTCCATTAACAACTGCCCTAAACTAATATATTGCATATCAGTTCAATAGCTCTAGGGAACTAAAGTGGCTCTCCACAGAAAACCAGCGTTGAATGTAATGAAATGCCATTTTCTGGGTGAGCCCTAAAGGCTTCCTGAAGCTATCCAAACTGATATGTGCTATATTAGTTTGGGGTCATCAGTCACAGGAGTTCTTATGCCTACCGGGAACCATGAGCCAGAACCTGGTCCCCTCAGAGAGGCACAAGAAACAATAGCCTTAGAGCACTTTACATTTAAAGTATGTCATAATTGCCATCAACCAAGGAAGGACCCAGAAATGTAGGTGAATCAAAACAGACCACTGTCTGGTTAACCTGTGCAATCTACATCCCAAAAGTTAAAAATAACTCCCCTAAAAAAAAACTTAACAAGTAACCCTTCATGAGACTAGCACTTCTGCTCGTTAGCGCTACCCCCATCACCCCCGTGAGTGGGGGAAACTGCCTCGTTGGACCCGGCAGTCCATCACTCCAGTTCTTGAACTGATGTGCTAGTGGTCACTTTAGTCACCTCTAGCTTCAAATTCCTGTTCTGAATTTTTGCCCTCTGTGGCTGTTACAGCTGTGTGTTGGTGTGGTGGCCAGGTGTCTTAGTGTACAGATAAAGCATGCGCCTAAGGTGACCTTCACTAGATGCTCCATGAGTACTGCCCTTGCATGTCAGGGTTATCTTAGCAGGGGCATTTGGGAATCCCTCCCCATTTGAGGTTTCATCATTTGATGTTGTCTTTGCCCTTGGGGGTACGTCAGGGATCTAGGGCTTTCCGTTTTGCCCCAGGTAGGGGAGTGTTATTTGCTAGGTGGGGTGCACTGTGGCTGATGCAACGCAGCTAGCTTTACTTCAACGCAGCGGCCAATGTTTCTCTCTGACAGCCAGTTTGTTTGTTGTGTGTCTTTGGGGGGTTTGTTTTCATTTTATTTTCAATCATTGGCATTCTCACCTTCTTTAGACAGGAGGTCTGCTTACCATCATATTGGGCATGCCTAGGTTGTGTTGTTAGTCCTCTGTTTTCCCCAAGGTTTCATAACTGCTACTAGTGGTCAGTTTACCTGCTACTTGACAGGGTTCTACCGGCTTAGCTGGCCCCAGAGCCTTGGCTTCCCATAGGGCTCATTCACCCTCTAGGCCCTGGAAAACCCCTAGGGCTCGATCATACAATGACTACTACTTCTGAGCCTGCTCTCGCCTTGTGCGCAGTCGAAGGTTGTTCATTGCCCCTACTTCAGGGAAACGGTCATCCGTACTGTATCCGCCACTCAGCGTTTTGGGACGGTAACACTGCTGACATGGAGTGTTGCGGGTCTTGTTCCCCGCTTGTATTTCACTTTACTCATTCCTTGTCTGATGATCCCAACAGGCAAACAGAGGCTGTGTTGCATGCTCACTTATATTGCTATATTGCAAGTTCCATATATTGTAAAACAAAAACTGAAATTTACAAGAGATGTTTAATGCATGTCAACTAAATACAGTACAGTATACTATACACAAAAATTGGTGCTATACAAACAATATACATGGTGTTACATGAACAATTTATCTGGTGCTACACAAACAATCTACCTGGTGCTACACAAACAATTTATCTGGTGTTACATAAACAATCTGTTTGGTGCTACACAAACAATCTGTCTGGTGTTACATTGTTCCCATCGAGTTCTATTCTTCCTGCTAATAAATAAGTTTGTATATAATTTTACTTATTATTATTTTGCATTCTTTTGCCTACCTAAAAGGCATTTTAATCAGATCATGCAGTTCTTCAATATCATCAAGTTACAAGGAGCTACTAGACGTTAGCTACTCAATATGGTACATCATTATCACTGCCCCATTTCCCTCTTTTATGGAGGGGGTGGGAAGGCATCAGCCAAGAGGAAGAATTGGAGAAATATAGTCAAAGAAGATAGCAGATTAAAAATAAAAGCAGTAATCCATTCATTATATCATCCACACACTGCACAAGCCATGTAAATAAGAAGGAAATAAATGTCTCTGAAACACTGTGAGCATGCAGAGTATTTTCTATTATGAAAGAAAGTAAAAAACCATTTTTGAAGTCAGAAAAGGATAAATAATTTAGTGATGTTCATAAATTACATTTATATGTTAAAGAGACTGCACTAAAACAGTTGTTTTCAACGTTTTACTATACACGGTGACCTATTCTGTTCTTTACCATAAAAAAATAACAAAAGTGGGTTACATGTCCCATGAAAAAACCAGCATTGAATTGTAATGAAATGCCATTTTCTGGGCGAGTCCCAGAAGCTCGCCGGAGCTATACCAGGCTGATATGTATTTACTAGACCACATCATCAGTCAACTCGATTGAAGTTTTAGCCTACCAGGGACCACGAGCCAGAACCTGGCCCCTCAGAGAGGTACGAGGAACAATGGCTATTGAAACCCCCATGTGGTTGGAAGCATTCTATGCTGCCATCTACCGGGTTAGGCACCCAGAAAGGCAGGCATCTCAAAACAAACTCCACCTGGTTAAAATTACTACCGAAAACTGAACTACCAAGCAGAACTCCACAATCTGAAAACAAACAAACAAGCATGACATCACAACCGCCACTGTGCCGCTGTCTGTGCAGCTCTCCCCCCCTCCCTCGTAGGGGGCCTCGTAGGGGCCCCTACGAAGGGGCCTCGTAGCCTGGTGGATAGCGCGCAGGACTCGTAATTCTGTGGCGCGGGTTCGATTCCCGCACGAGGCAGAAACAAATGGGCAAAGTTTCTTTCACCCTGAATGCCCCTGTTACCTAGCAGTAAATAGGTACCTGGGAGTTAGTCAGCTGTCACGGGCTGCTTCCTGGGGGTGGAGGTCTGGTCGAGGACCGGGCCGCGGGGACACTAAAAAAAAGCCCCGAAATCATCTCAAGATAACCTCAAGATAACCTCCCTGGGAGGGGGAAGGGGGAAGCCCCAGACCCTTTGCACTGGCCATCCAACCCCAGTTCAGAGGCTGAATATCAAAATGCTAAAACTGCCAACCGGAGGGAAGGAGGGTTGCCAAGGAGCCTCCGGGACTCACCCAGAAAATGGCATTTCACTACACTCAATGCTGGTTTTCTGTGGAGAGCCCCTCCGGCTCCCCGGAGCTACCCAACCACAGAAAAGGAAAAGACGGACTTACCCGGGAGGCGGCTGCCACTTGCATCTCAAAGCGAAGTTGAGACAACTGGCTGTTACCTGCGACCCAACGCGACACACACCCAACTAGGGCCAGGAACATTAACAAGGTAACGGGCTGCCAGGACCCTGTTATACAGTACACCTGTACCTCCAAAATTCTACCGCCCAAATGTCAGCCCAAGACATATTACCAAAAACGGCAGCTAGAGCAGCAAATTTGCGAATGTCATAGGGACGAAGACAGACCGCAGGCTGGCTGGATCGATTAACCCTGCAGACGACTTGGGAGACCCAAGCCCTGGAACAGGGAAGAAGGAAACATGGATCAACATAAAGCACATTCCCAGTAATAGTCTGTGGCACACAAATAACGGCGAAGAGCCGCAACCCAACACAACACATGATGCTTCCCCCAGCTGAACCAACCAACCATCAACCACCCAAGGACCCTTTCAGAAAGCTGCCACCTCGTTCTTCAAAAAAGAACTTCAAAAGAGCAAAAACCCTTGCGCTGGAGGAGAGCATGAAGCTCCCCAACCCAACCCCCAGAGGCCAATGCCAACAAGAAAAGAGTCTTCTCAAAACAATCCCAAACTGTGGGGGCCACCACAAACCTAGAAGAAGAGAGAAAAGGGAGCACATGGTCCAACGACCTAGACGACTCAGGCAGCACATGAGCAGAACGGAGGTGAAACAATACACGAGACAGCTTGCGAATCAGGACTGAAATGACATCCACCCCAAACGCAAGCAGGAGCGGCTACGCCAGCACCGCACGATACGAGGCGACATTGTTCAGCATAAGATGATGCTCCTGAAACAACCAAGAGGGAAAGGACATGACAACCCAATCCAAAACTAAAGACAACCTACGAAGAGACAAAAAGTAACTAGAGAACTGCCAGAGACTTCATACTGCTGCTGAGATGAAACTCACAGGTGGGACACCATCAAAGAAGCCACCTGATCACCATACAAATGGTGAAAACCCCCGCAAAAAGACCAGACGCAAAGATCGGAGGAGAAGATTGAACCAGCCAATCACTGAACCAGCTTGAACCAGCTAAAAGAAGCAGAGTTGCAAAAAATTGATTGTTTTGGAGGTGGAGTTTGTTTTGAGACGCCTACCTTTCTAGGTGCCTAGCCCAGTAGATGCAGACATAGAATGCTTCCAACCACATGGGGGTTTCTATAGGCCATTGCTCCTCGTGCCTCTCTGAGGGGGGGGGGGGGCCAGGTTCTGGCTCGTGGTCCCCGGTATGCTAGAACTCCAATCGAATTGACTGATGCCATGCCTTAATATATGCATATCAGCGCAGTATAGCTCTGGAGAGCTGGAGGGGCTCTCCACAGAAAATGACATACTGTATAACATACATATATACATACATACATATATTATATATATATATATATATATATATATATATATATATATATATATATATATATATATATATATATATATATATATATATATATATATATATAATATGTAATATGTTATATATATATATATATGTATATATATATATATATATATATATATATATATATATATATATATATATATATATATATATATATATATATATATATATATATATATATATATATATATATGTCGTACCTAGTAGCCAGAACGCACTTTTCAGCCTACTATGCAATGCCCGATTTGCCTAATAAGCCAAGTTTTCCTGAATTAATATATTTTCTCTAATTTTTTTCTTATGAAATGATAAAGCTACCCATTTCATTATGTATGAGGTCAATTTTTTTTATTAGAGTTAAAATTAACGTAGATATATGACCGAACCAAACCAACCTTACCTAACCTAACCTAACCTATCTTTATAGGTTAGGTTAGGTTAGGTAGCCGAAAAAGTTAGGTTAGGTTAGGTTAGGTAGGTTAGGTAGTCGAAAAACAATTATTTCATGAAAACTTGGCTTATTAGGCAAATCGGGCGTTGCATAGTAGGCTGAGAAGTGCGTTCTGGCTACTAGGTACGACATATATATATATATATATATATATATATATATATATATATATATATATATATATATATATATATATATATATATATATATATATATATATATATATATATATATATATATATATATGTCGTACCTAGTAGCCAGAACTCACTTTTTGGCCTACTATTCAAGGCCCGATTTGCCTAATAAGCCAAGTTTTCCTGAATTAATATATTTGTTCTAATTTTTTTCTTATGAAATGATAAAGCTACCCATTTCATTATGTATGAGGTCAATTTTTTTTATTGTAGTTAAAATTAACTTAGATATATGACCGAACCTAACCAACCCTACCTAACCTAACCTAACCTATCTTCATAGGTTAGGTTGGGTTAGGTTGCCGAAAAAGGTAGGTTAGGTTAGGTTAGGTAGGTTAGGTAGTCTAAAAAACATTAATTCATGAAAACTTGGCTTATTAGGCAAATCGGGCCTTGCATAGTAGGCTGAGAAGTGCGTTCTGGTTATTAGGTACGACATATATATATATATATATATATATATATATATATATATATATATATATATATATATATATATATATATATATATATATATATATAAGCATATATATACATATGCTTATTTCTTTACAATTAACAAAATGGAAGCCATATACAATCAACGAGACTGACCAAATGATTTACGAAAATGAAGATTGAGTCACAGTAAAATAGTCATTCCTTCCCCCCCCCCCCTCCCCATAAAATGTATACTGTACTATAAATTTTCCAAAATGCACATTTTGTCAAAAACAAAAAATTCCTGGGCAGAAACAGAAGTGTCCAAGTTGCAGAGAATATGAGAACTTACCCCAGGTACGGCAGCTCGTCAATGAGGCTGCTGCACGTCCAGGCACATAAGGGAGAGAACGAGGAGAGAACATTGAGAAAGAACACAGAGAGAGGACAGTCAAGAGTAAGTCTGTTAACAAGGAGGGAAGGGAGCGCAGTAGCTAGACACTGAACATACATTACAAGCCCTGTTTGCATAGACAAGGCAAAGCCCTTTAATATATGCAAGGCCAATCCTCTAGCAGATATATGATTAAAACTTTTATAGAGGCACAGTAAGTACCATTTCATATGAAATTATGTATTCCATATCATATAAAACCCATCGAATAGACAAGCCAAGTCTTCCTTAAAAAAGAAATTCATACAAAATTTTAACAGCCTGGCCTTTAAAAACACAAACATTTCAAAAGTCAAAATATAATCTGAAACACCAAAATGTCCTGTAATGTCCCAGTCTACTAGCAAGTATAACACAAGGACTTAATGGAATGTCCCTAGTATGCTTTATTTGATTTCAAATGCTTAATTTTGATTTCAATCTACAGAGAAAATGATTCTTATAGCATACCTGAAACTTTCTATTCTACATAAATATTGAACCTCCATCAGAATTTTTTATATTTAAAAATCATAAGATGGTCCCTTACTCCTTAAAAACCAGCAAATTTCTTTGATACTTAATGAAAGAGGATGATACACAAAATAACTTGATGACTGGTAAACACAATAAAGTGGGAGATGGATATTTTGTATGTGGCCTTCAAGTCCAGGCATCCATATGCTCATAAATATGCAGTACTCATCCATATACTCCTTCAAGATAATGAAACAAAATGAATCATTTCCATCCTATTGGTAGTGCGCTTCACCTTTAGAAATTGTTGACACTTTTGTCTGAGACCCCCTGTGCATACCTTGTTCCTTTATATAATAAGCTAAGTTTTACCTATTGTGTAACTACTTTAACATGCCAAATGTAATTTATATTGTATTAATAAAATATTACATGATCATTATTATGATTATTAGGAGATTACTCAGGCACGATGTATGACCCCATTCACCAACAAATCACCTTCCCAGGTAGCCCTTGTACCCCTCGATCATCTATACGTCTCCTGACAAAATCTTCACATTCCTTTCTTTTAGTAATGTATTCAGCTCAGAGACTCACTTTTTCTATGGCCTGGCTTCCTCTGGTGTACTCAACCACTCTCTCATGAATCTTATTCCACATCCTCTGCTCTGATGTACATTTATACATACAAGTATTCTATAATTGATATCTGTCTCATTTAAAGACTAATGCAATGTCTAAGCACACACACACAAACACATGTATGCACACACACATACACACAGGTAATTACACATTCAAAAGCTGATGAAATAAATGTATTTAAGAAAACAAAAGCTTTAATCATATGTATCTATATGTATCTGTTACTCTGGAATAAGGGACAATGGCAACTTCAAAGCAAGCTCAATGGACAGCTAATAACTAAGTTTAATGCTATTTGGTGATCCCAGATAATATAAGATCTAGTGATCCCCCCAGATAGTCAAATCTGGAGAGCCCCTTATAATATATCTAGCAATTTCCAGATAATATAATATATGGTGATCCTCAGCTAATATAAGATCTAGTGATTCACAGAAAATATATGATCTGGTGGTCCCAGATCATACATTATCTGGTGATCTCCAGATAATGTAAGATCTGGTGGTCCCCCAGATAATGTAAGATCTGGTGGTCCCCCAGATAATATAAGATCTGGTGGTCCCCAGATAATATAAGATCTGCTGGTCCCCAGATAATATAAGATCCGGTGGTCCCCAAATAATATAAGATCTGGTGGTCCCCCAGATAATATAAGATCTGCTGGTCCCCAGATAATATAAGATCTGGTGTCCCCCAGATAATATAAGATATGGTGGTCCCCAGATAATATAAGATCTGGTGGTCCCCCAGATAATATAAGATCTGGTGGTCCCCAGATCCAGAAAAACTAAACTTAGATCCATACAAAGACAACCTATAGCTCATGTTTGAGCACATTTAAGCAATTAATTACCTGGGTTCTATATTATATCTTCTAAAAAGCTTTTTACAAGGGTTCTTTTCATGATATTCAGGGATGCATCAGGTCATTTATGGTTTTCAAGAACGTGTGGAAAATGTATTTAATTCCAGTCCTCAACAGATTGGTAATTTAATTTATAATTAATATAATTATCATGAGTAACAAGCTTCTTGCCATTTTGATGAGTTTCCAAGGGAAAATTTGATTAAATATTAAGCATATCCCAAATCCCTATTGTTGACAGAGAAATTTACTCTTACACAAAAAAGGTTCAGACCTTCATGTGAAAACATTATTCTTTCTATATAAAATTTTGCCTTTAGACAAATCCTTCAGAAAGATGTAGGATGAACCATTACATAGACTAATTCATTCTTATACAGAGAGAACATCACCTGTATACATATAGATGGGCCAGGAAACACAAAACAGTTGTATATGTGCTTATAGCAGCATTAATTTAGAATCATCGTTAACAGAAAGCAAGGAATTACAAAGAATATCCATTGACGGCAAACATCCTACACCAAGCAGATTACTGCCAAGTATGCTGACTCGTGGACTTTGTTCCACTGCCTGATTATAACATTTATTAAATATTTAAAGCATTAATGTCCAACATAACAACATACAGGGATAAAAACATTATTAGGCTGATGTAAAAAAAAAATGACACCATGCCTGCTGAATGAAGATCTACCTAAATATATGAAAATAAACTAGTGAGAACACATGTAACAGTTAGCAATAATGATCAAATCAGGGAGAACCAAAGGACGTGCTGAAGAAGGATGGGAATACAGTGTATTATGATGCTACGTGCACAGTATACAGTTATAAGGGAACAACAGGGCTGGGCAGGAGACAACAGAAAGGAACACACTAAGGTAAGCAAGTTGCTGCTAAGGTAAGACAATGTTAATTAAAAGTAGAGTGTGTGTCTGAAAGTAAAGTGAATTTGTGAAAGAAAGAGTACAGTTGGATCCTAAAAGATATTTTAACGAGACATGGACTAGGAACAGACAGTTGACAAATGGAAGATTAAAGAACATGATGGACTCTAAATGGTATAAAAAATAGAAAATGGGTAACATGAAGAATGATTTTTATCTTAGAATCCAATGGTATTTAAACATTATTATAGTTATGTATACAGTATTGCCCTTAAGTGGTATGGGGATAAGAAAATGATTAACAAAATTAAAAATGAAAACATACATACAGTATACTATATGGAAAATGTTTTACACCCTAATATTACTAGCCAGGTTAAAAGAAATGGCTAATTAATGGTAATTCTGGAAATCTAAGTAATACAGAGCATATATCCTTTCTCAAGTATAAGGAAAGGTTAAGTAACACTATCTTTATCAGAAAATGCTCAAAACTATAGAAGCAAATAGTATCTTTTGGGTCTCAAAATATAACAGCTTCTCATAGCAACGAATACAAAGTAATTGATAAGATTGAGAGATAATGCATACTTATTGACTAGTGCGGCTTTCCAAGCTCTGAACTAAACAAGAATTTGTATATTTTTATGTTTTTTCTAAATGATTCTAATTAGTCTACTTTTAAGTTATAAAAATATTTCAAAGGGTAAGGATAAATTATACTGTAATTAAGCTATTTTGTGAAATGATACTATGAAAGCACAAACCTGAGAGAAGAGCTATATAACAAGCAAAAATAACATTGTATACCAAAAAATCTTTGGTGGCCTTAGAAGATTTAGAATGAAATGTTCTAGTGTGAAAGTGAAAAAATGGCATACTTCAGAGGATGTATGATGACACTTCTTGCTAGTCTACGTAATGGTCACAGCATCTGTAACCATTATAACGATTTTATTCAGAGATTACGTGGAAAACATGATGCATAGCACGATAAAATGCATATAAATCACACCTAAAAATAAGTCATGCATTCTGCTTTACCTGGCAGTGGTTGGCAGGATGGAATGTGACAACTTACTGACAAATGCTGAACTTTCATGGAACATATTCTCTCGTTTGTTTCTTGTAGGAGCATAATTAATATGGCATATGTGACTGAAGATCAATTAATATTACATATGTGACTATAGATCAATTAATATTACATATGTGACTGTAGATCCATTAATATTACATATGTGACTATAGATCAATTAATATTACATATGTGACTGTAGATCAATTAATATTACATATGTGACTGTAGATCCATTAATATTACATATGTGACTGTAGATCAATTAATATTACAAAGGTGACTGTAGATCAACTAACATTATATAGGTGACTTTAGGTCAATTAATATTATATAGGAGGCTGAAGATTAATTTAAATTGCATAGGTGACTGTAGATTAATTAATAGTGCACAGTGACTACATTAATTAGTATTACACAGGTGACTATAGATTAATTAACATTGCATAGGCAATTTTAGATCAATTAATATTACATAGGTGACTGTAGCTCAATTAATATTACATACATGACTGCGGATCAATTAATATCACATAGGTATTTTGCATTGGGCCCTTGTGCATGGGTGATGGAACTTTCACAGATGATAACAAAGAAATAAGCAAAATACTGAGGATACAGTACGATTCTGCTTCCAGTGAACTCCCTGAATACATTGAAGATCAATGATTCAAACACATTCTTTGTGAATGTGACACTACCAACAAACCAAACCATATATTAGATGTCACCATAAACCCACTGGACTTTGAAGTAACCATAGACAGCATGCCCATGCACTCTATACCAGGCTCAAAGTACTGGAATTCTATATTTATCACGAAATGCAAAAAACCATAATCATAAATCCTAAACATCTTTTGGAGATGGAGCCTAAATACTGGTGTTATTCCTGACATATGTACAACAGAGGAGATCATGCCACTTCACATAACATGTTGTGAAGCAGATGCAAAAAAATTACAGACCAATAGTTCTAACATCACGCATTATAAAAATCTTTGAAAGAGTGCCTAGAAGCTAGATAAAAAAAAGCATGGAATCACAATACAGACATAACCCCGGGCCACAGGGATTCAGAAGAGGGCATTCCTGCCTCTTAAAATTGCTAGACCACTATACAATATCTGAATTTACTTGAGGGCTACAACCTCTCTAGTGACCTCGATGCATTCAGGAAGTCAGCGGCTTGTCAAAGGTCTCTCCATTTGTCCTGATGATCTTATCAACATGGATTTTAAAATTTAGCAGTGTTTTGGCATTTACAGCTTTGGCAGGTAGGCAACCCAATGGGTTTACAACACTATGGGTGAAAAAGCATCTCATGTTTTCTGTTTTACATTGTGGCTTGTTGAGCTTGAAACCATTGCTTCTTGTTTGTGTTACATTTGGCCTTGTACAAAAGTTGTCTGGATCAATATCCTCCAAATTGTTCAGTATAGTATATTAAAAGTTTTGATGAGATCAGTCCCTGTCATGTCTGGTTTGCAGTGTTGTTAGCTCTGTGGCCTTTAACTGCCCCTAGTATGAAAGTTGACTTAGTTCTATGAAATGGCCTTAGATGCCATGGAAGACAAGCAGAATGTTGATGTAATCACATATATTTCGCAAAAACTTTTGACAAATGTGTCCATGATGTTAGTGCACACAAAATGCATACAAAAAGAATTACTGGCAACATAGGGAACATTGCCTCTGAGACACCCAGTGTCTGGGATAAATGTGCCACCAGTTTTTAGAAGGAGCTGGGTTCTAAACTAATTGAAACAAGAGACCCTAGAACTGCCAGCCTCTTCTTCCAGAGATTCAGCATGGCAATACAGAGGAAAAACACACACTGCATCCATGGTTCCTGCCTGCCATCTGAGGAGCTGCAGGAACTCAACAACCTGTGACAACCATCCTTGTATCTTGCATGTAACCAATGTTGTAACCCCTTTTATGTAATAGTCTTAAATAAAATAAAACTACATATGTAACACCCAAAGAGGGTTCATTACTAACTAATTCACAAGACCTCTTTGGAAGTTGGAGGATAATTAATGGTGATGTCTTGTAAGAACTTACCTGAGTGATGGCATACTCTTGCCCTTTACCAGACCCGCAGGAGGAAATCTAGGTGATGGAGGGCATGGCTGACGTAATTCCTCCACAAACTTATCCATAGCAGAGTGTGGTCTTGATTTTTCTCCATCAATGCCCCAAGAACTGCCACCAAACTCCCCGGCACCCCCACCCTGTGGAGGAACTCACATGGCTTGAGAGCTCATTCTTCAAAAAGTCCAGCATTGAATGTAGTGAAATTCCTCTTTCTGGAATGAGCCTCTGTGGCTCACTGTAACTGTCTCATTGAAATTGCTCCATGTCAGTAAATCATATCAGATGCATGACTTCTGTTTGGGCTAGAGGGGACCAGACCCAAAACCTAGGCCCCCCCCCCATCCCACACACTCACACAGTCGCAGAGAGTGAGTGACAGTTCGGCACCACATTGGGGAAAGCATCCAAAAAGTCAGAGAAGCTATATAGTAAGCCAAACAGAGTTCCCTCATCTGATGTGAACCACTTACATGGAGCAATCTCAGTGAGATAACTTCAGGGAGCCACAGGAGGTTCTCCCAGACATGGCCATCTTCCTTACATACAGCACATAGTAACACTGACATAATAGGTGCAACAAAATTAATTATCATCATATTAACAGTTATTTTGTTTTCTCTAGTCAAATGGCAGCAACACCATTCAAGAAGTAGTTTCTTCTTTATATCTAAGTGATTCCCTATGACTACTCTGTGCTTCCAATGGACATTCTTCATCTCTTTCAAATTACTTTCTCCTTCATACTTTGTTTCATTATTTTTCTGGCTCCTACAAATTATGCAATATCAATCTTATTCTTTTCTTAGCTTTATTTCTCTAATCAACTTTTCACTTCTCAATAACAAACCCAAACATCTTAAATAACACAGTAAATACTGAACCCAAAAAATGTGATTAATAACTAAACAGTCACCCTTAACATTGGTAAGACATACTGCAGATCATATTACACTGTATTAAATTATTTAAATGAAATTATATTAATTTGAAGTTTCATAATTTGCTATTCAATTGACATGAAACATTCATATTACCTATTCAGTTGTTGACATGGAACATTCATATTTGAGAAGAATTTTTCATTAATTAGAAGAGATATTCAGAGTAGACAAAGAAAAACAAAATTTATATGGTTAAGAAATTTATGCAACAAATCAGTGTTGAATGTAATGACATGCCTCTTTCTAGCAGGACACTGGTGCCACTGCAAGGAAAGACACAGGTAGGACACCAACAAACCAGCTATCTGCTTGCCAATACAAATGGCAAAAGACTCTCATAAAAAAACTCCAGATGCATAGAGCAGAGGAGGTCGAACCAGCGAAATACTGTACACCGTTAGGCCAATCTGCTGAAAGAGGCGAAGCCATGGGAAAATGCCCAGGTTCAGACACCGGGCAAGAAGTGCTGGAAACTAAGGTTTGACACAACTGCCAAAGACCCAGAAGGTTCACTCTCTTCAAGTATGACTCTAGATTGGACAAAATCCGGAAGAACAACTGAACTAGGGAGGGGAGGAGGTAAATGAACCTCCACCTCGAACAGCTCATTCAAAAGACATCCACCATGAGTATCTCATAGTCAGGAAACAGAGCCACATAGGAGGGAAGGCACCAGTTCTATGCCAATGCGAAGAGGTCCACCTCAGAGCAATCGAAGGTCTCACAGAGCCAACAGTAAGACTGGTTGTCAACGGTCCAATCCATGGAAATGAGAGAGAAGAAAGGTCAATACAGTATTAAAATCTCCTATTAGTATTAGGTGATTTTTTTAAAACCTTTTTAAGCTTGTTGTTTAATATTAAATTTCTAAGGCTAGCGATCACCTCAGTTACATCTGTGTAAGGAATTCTCTGTTAAGTTAGTGTCCAAAACTTGATTTTGAACTGGAGAAAAAGATATACAGTACTCTCCACAGGTGTCTCTAATTCTTATAGCTTTACAACAAGATACCTTACAATGGTAGTTAACTGCAGTACTGCTACCTCTCAGGTTAGGTCAACAGTTGTCAATAGCTGAATAATTGGAAAAGTTATGAATCAGAAAAGGAAAAGAGATAGTTACCGGTTCCTCGGACACTGATGACCTTCGAGAATCTTCATGACCTATTTTCTCAAGGGCCTTCTCTGAACATGACCTCAATTTTGTCTCAACAAAAGCTCTGAGCTCATTAAGCTTCTTCTTCTTCCTTGTGCTCCCACCGGAGCTGGTCATTCCCTCTCTTTGGGGGCATGGATGGTCAGACAAGAAAGGTGAATCTGTAAACAAGTAGGCACTTTTAGAAAGATGCAAACAATATTAAGAAGAGAATAATGCATCACATGCTAACACCACACAATTTCTGCAAAGAGTCGAGCAACACATATTTCAACCACCCACTTTTATATTTGTATGTTTATAGCTCAAGTTTTGATATACTTATTAAGAGTTTTATGCTCTTACCCGCAACAAATACTGTGCACAAATATTATTTTGTAATTATTTTCAGTAAAACTCTGGCACTCATTGTGGGTGTTTAAGGAAAATCTAAATTAATAACACCGATATCTAAGCATTTTTAAACTACATTTGAAGGGGACAGGGTGCTCCTGGGGACTGGGGGGGGTCTTCTGGGGCCAGTGGGGGTCAATAGGGCTCCTGTGTACAGCGGGCTCCTGTGGATAGGGGAAGCTCCTGAAGCCTGATGCTCTTATGGACAGAGGGGTTTTTGGACGCAAGAGGCATTTGGGGCCAGGGGGGCTCCTGTGGACAGGAAGAGGGCTCCAGGGGACCAGGAGTGTCTCTGGAGATAGAGAGCTCCTGGGGAAATAAGGGTTTTGGGGACAGTTTAGGGCTCTTGGGGCCTAGGGGGGGCCCACATAAGGACAGGGGTAGTGGGTTCCTGAGAACTCCTAGGGTTACAGTTGCCTGAGAATGGGAATCCTGAGGATGGGGGATCCTGAGAACAGGCAGCTCATGGGGACTAAGGGCAGGGAACTCATTGGAACAGTGGGCTCCTGAAAACAGGGGTTCTGGGGGGACTCCAAGAGATAAGGTATTTCTGGAGACATAGCCCCTAGGACTGGAGCTACACTGTATCAGAGACAGAGTGCACAATAGACATGAACTTTAAAATATATTAATCCATAATACAAATCCTTACCCTTTGCTCAAATTAAAAGCATTTATTTTGGTATTGCATTAACATCTGTTTAATTTCTCACTCACCAGTCTTGTATTAAAAATAATACTGTGCTACTTACAAAAACATTTATTTCACTGCATATGAGCCTCATTTTGTGCAACAATCTAATTCTTCTATCACTAAAATTATGCTACTCTCATTAAAACTATGGAGAGAGAGATGTTCACTAGGAGAGTGGTGATTATGTCAACAAGTGCAAGTGCCAGCCACATTACAGTGACATGGTGTTCACATCAACAAGTGCAAGTGCCAGCCATGTTATACTGGCATGGTGCAATATTCATCTACAGTGTCTAACACTGACAAGTCAAAATATCTCACTTTACACTCATTTATGTACTCTCTCATGTTTTTGCAATCACTGGGGGAAAACTCATTTTCAACAACACTGATCTTCCATGTTGCGACCATAAAACGTACACAAAATATTTACCAAAGTTAATAACACTGATCAAAGTAAAAATGCTGCTTGGGTTTCTTTGTTCAAAATGTAATGCAATTATTCTGATTGCATGCCAGAATTTCTTGCAGAAGTAAATTAGTGTGAAGCAACAATGACATATTTTGATCCATCTAAAGCATATATAAGCAACACGATTGATTACTACTAGAGTGAGTGAATGAGTGTGTGTGTATGTATGTGTATGTGTATAATTATCTAAGTGATATGGCTGACATCTAAGTGTGACATGGCTGCTGTATCCTTGCTGTGTACAACATATTTCAAAGTGAGGTGTGCAACACTTCATGTCTAGACCAATCAAGACATGCGTCATACGAAACTCAGATCAAGGTAAAGCTGACACTTCTCTCTCTTCATCTTCGAAGCTTCATGATCTTCCTTCTCCTTGCAAAAGAACTCGCGAACAGAAAGCACGCTGCCTTTGGAAGGGAAGAACTTGAATTTTCTGTCATGATGGGTGATGGGGAGGAGACTCTCGCCAGGCCCGTCTGATGATATGTGCAGGGGGTAGGGGGGGGAGGGGATGACTGAAGTGGAGATGCTCATATCACTTGAGTTCTGCCCACTCCGAGAGGAGGTCTCGGAGTCTGGCGGGAAAATGGGATTGAATCTTGTTAACTAAAATGAAAATGGCTAGCGTTATAAATAACTACATAGTTTGATTACTCAATCTTTGAGCTAGTTTTGTGGCACTGTCCATCATTTCATTTTATCATTATTATCAATCCAATTTTGTTTCTCTATCCTCCATCCAAATTTGTTCCTTAAAGCTCCAGTCAATTTTGTTACTGCACTCCCAATCTAGCAGTTTTTTTTATTTACCCCTCCAGCAGATTTAAATGTTTAATACTGTACAGCCAATTTTGTAATTTATCACCCAGATTTTGTTTACCTTTCTTCAGGGAATTTTGTTCCTTTATCCCCAGCAAATTTTACTACTTTATCCAAAACTAATTTTGTAACTCAATCCAGCAGCCAAATTTTGTTAATCATTCCGCTTCTCAATTCTTTTACTCACTCCTTCGGGCAACCATGTTATTCAAGTCTCCATGTAATTAATTAAATTATTCAGGCTATTACCTTACTCAATCCTGGCCATTATATTACTCAATCCTGACAATTATATTACTCAGTCATCCAGGCAATAATATTATATCAATCATCCAGGCATATTACTTAATCCTCCAAGTGCAGTAATTATATTTATCCTCCAGGCAACTATATTACTCAATCTTGTCAATTACATTAGTCAGCCCTACAAGCTACTGAAATTACTCATTCCAGTGGGCAATTACATTAATCCTCCAATCAACCATGTTTCTCAATCCTTAAATCAACCATGCTACAATGATCAACAGTTTTAACAAGATTAACAAAGATTGACGAGATTGACGAGATTAACAAGATTGACCTTCTTAAGGTTAGGACACGTGACCTTAAGAAGGACATATATGCTTTAAAAAAAAGTACAATGCATAATGACAAAAAATCTTCCCAAAACTAAACTGACTTATGCCAGAAACAGCTGAGGGCCATAGGACTAACACCTCTGCAAATCAGAAATGACAGGGCTGATCTCATCAACTTTTGAAATACTGAACTAATTGGAGGATCCAGACCCCCTTTTTAAAATGTCAGATGTAACACAATACAAGGGCAACAGTTTTAAACTAAACAAGCCACAATGTAGGAGAGCAAACAGAAGATGCTTTTTCACCCATAGAGTTATAATTATAATATAAAATTTATTGTGCCGGGGAACAGGCAGCCAGTTTATACATACAGTTCATGTTAAGCTTATATCAAGGTCCCATCCCTCAGGGTCAAATTGCTGACCCTCCCCAAGATGCAACACCAAAACAAGCTGACTAACTCCTGGGTACCTATTTACTGCTAGGCGAACAGGTGCATTAGGTGATCAGAAACGACAGGGCTGATCTCATAAAACTTTTAAAATGCTGAACTAGTTGGAGGAACCAGACCCCTCTTTTTAAAATGTCAGATGTAACATAATACAAGGGCATTAGAAAATGAGCAATACAAAGGCAATAGAAAATGCACCCAACTATTTCTGTCCCGCCGGGGATTAGAACCCGGAATTTTCGACTGTGAGTCGAGAATGAACTAACTGTTCTACCCGGACCCTAAAGTTATAAAGTCATGGAACCATCTACCTGCCAAAGATGGAAATGCCAAGATATTACAGCATTTCAAAATCTAGTTGGAATTTTTTTTCAGAATAATTGAGGGGGGGCCTTTGACTTGCTACCAGCTTCCTGTCCCCACTAAGGCCACTAGAGATAGTGGCCTTCAGGTAACTTAGGATAAATTTAATCATCCAATCAACTGTAACTCAATCCTTCAATTAACTATTTTAGTCAATCCTGCAGTTAACTAAATTGCTCAATCCTCCAATCAACCACATTACTTAATCCTCCTGTCAAGTTCCTCTTCCCAGCCTAAGTTAGTTTTCTTACACATTTTCATCATCTTGTTATCAGTCTTGTTCTCTTTCTTTCTGTTTCCCTTAAGATCATTACATGCGTCTCTGCCTCATATCTTTCAACAACCTTGTGTGGGAATTTCTTTTACATTCTTTCATCTTTATTTTTTCACCAGAGGCAGGCAGGGAGGTAGGTAGGTAGGTAATAAGGTAGGAAGGTTGGCTGGTAATAATGTAGGCAGGCAGAATGGTAATAAAGTAGGTAGCTTGATAATAAGGCAGGTAGGTAGGTAGGCAGGTAGGTAGGTAGGTAGGTAGGTAGGTAGGTAGGTAGGTAGGTAGGTAGGTAGGTAGGCAGGTAGGCAGGTAGGTAGGTAGGTAGGTAGGTAGGTAGGTAGGTAGGTAGGTAGGTAGGTAGGTAGGTAGGTAGGTAGGTAGGTAGGTTGGTAGGTAGGTAGATAGATAGATAGGTGTGGTTTACTAGAGGAAGGTAGATAGGTAGGTGTGGTTTAGTAGAGGAAGGTAGATAGGTAGGTGTGGTTTAGTAGAGGAAGGTAGATAGGTAGGTGTGGTTTAGTAGAGGAAGGTAGATAGGTAGGTGTGGTTTAGTAGAGGAAGGTAGATAGGTAGGTGTGATTTACTAGAGGACAGTAGATATTTATGTGTATGAATACTTGTGTATGTCCTTACCTAACAGTGCCCATGGGAATGTGAGATCTAGCTCTTTATGCTCCCCCTGCCATTAGTATTGTTGTACTTGTTACTGTACATATTGTATTGTACTTGTATTGTTGTATTAATATTGTTCTACCATATCTACTGCATTTAGATTATGAATGGAATTGTCTTCTCCAATCTGCAGATTTAACTTATTCCATTTTCCTTTTACAATTGTGCTAAACAAATTCTTTTTCAGTATCTATATAATAATAATAATAATAATAATTTTATTTAGGTAAGGTACATACATAAAGATATTTTACAAAGTTTGTTGGCTTTATAGATAGAGCTAGTACATACAATGCCTAAAGCCACTATTACGCAAAGCGTTTCGGGCAGAATATGACTTATTTAGCTTATTTAGCTTATGGTGTCTCAAGCTTCCACCCATGCCCTCTTGTTTTAATGATATCTAATGTGAATATTTCATCCTTTTCCACCCTGTTAATCTCACTGTACATTTTATATATTTCAATCATGTCACCTCTCTCTTAACTTTTTTACTGATATTAGTAAAACTGCTAAAACTTGTTTACTGATATTAGTCTCTATTTCAGTCTTTCAATTTGTGTGTGTATGAGTGAGTATGTGTGTAAGTATATTCATTTGTTTACTCTTGTCAGAATTTTATTTCTCAGTTTATAAATCATCTATTTAACTTTATAAGCATCATCAGTAAAGTTGTTATAATCTATGTCTGTCATAACCCTCACAGGCAATGACTCCAGAAGCTCTCTCTTCACACAGACACATTAAGAAAATACATTCATAAAAGAGTCACAAAGTATCAATTACATCAACATCATGACTCCTCACCACTAATATAATCAGAAGATGACTGGTCACTCTGATCTAATCCATCCTTGGGTTTCCTCTCCTCTGTAGGGTCGCAGTGAAGAGAAACGTGAATCTTTGGGATAGGAAGAGAATTGCTTCTCCGCCTTGGGGGGACTGAATGTCCCGTCTCCTCACCGATATCTTGCAGTCTGTTTTCATCACACATTTGTTGTACATTATACGTAACCAAGGTCAAATTTCAAAGGTGAGAATGAAAGGAAAAATTAGAATTTCATTAGTACTCTAAATATATTTGAAAGAAATCTATATATCTACAATATATGCATTATTTCACTATTTGTTTAAACTACTACTGAATAAAAACTAATTTATATCCATATATATATAAATATACAGTATATAATATTATATATATATATATATATATATATATATATATATATATATATATATATATATATATATATATATATAAATATATATATATATATATATATATATATATATATATATATATATATATATATATATATATATATATATATATATATACATATATATATATATATATATATATATAATATATATACACACAATTTAAATTATATCATAATACAACAGCAAAATTTCATGATTCAGAAAAATTTGATACAAATGGAATACAATTATGAAAATCTAACCCGATATAAATTCATAATTTGGAACGTGCAATAAGATGTTAAAACACAACCACAATGCAAAAGAGATTCAATACACTTGAATAGGTAATAAATACAGTCCACACTGTGATTATTCATATAATAAAACTTGCATTATGCAGAAGATGCAAACTAAAGGGGAACTACCAAATATCCTAAATACATACCATGGCTCAGTCAGGGATAAGAAAATAATGAAACACTAATAAAGGTTCAATGTCAGGAGATATTCAAATTCTATGAGATATGTATGTAAAATAAACACATCAAATTGAATAGCCAATCTACAATACATATCTTAGTCTGGATAGTATTTGCAATCATATACAGATCTTTTAATTAAATACTACAGCGTTAGGAAGGGTTCCATTTTGGAAAGAATATGTGTAATAGTGTTGGTAACTGGCAAATAAACAGTTGAAACTGTGTTCTAGATCATCATTTAACCATTCAAAATGACAAAAATATAAACTAAACTAGATCTTTTTTGAGTAACCTACAGATCCAACTGACATCATAAAATACACACTTAATCAAGGACACCAGAATAAACTAAATCAACTGGCATTATTGTTTGATTCCAAAAAGATAGAAGCCATAGCTGCAACCCAAACCACAAGTTCAATGATAAGTACACATCTTGAGAATATTTTTCAGCTGTCAAGAAAATGCAGGTAGTAATACTGAACTAGCCACTCAGTATTGTTTTGGTATCTATGTGTACGAACATATATTACTGAGCCATAGGTTACACACTAAGTTAAAACTTGTGTAGTGGATGGTTTTTGTGGTACGTATAGAAAGCACCAAGCTTATCTCACTATTTGTTTAGAAACACAACAGTTTTGAAGAGCATGCTTGGAAAATTGTGGATAATTATTTCTAGTATGGAGAGAAAGGTTTCACTGTACAGTACAGTGGTACCTCAGATTACGAGCATCCCTGTTTACAAGTTTTTCGAAATACGAGCAGGATTTGCTCAGAAAATTTACATCGGAATACGAGCATTGCATCGGAATACGAGGGTGTTGATATGCATACAGGCCGACCTAACGCATGGTGGCCCGGCGATCGCCCCTCAGTTTACCAGTGCCTTGCGCCCAGTGACTATCCCGCCTGAATTCTTCGCAAGGATTTACAGTGTTTTGTTGAATTTTTGGCCATTTGACCATAAAAGTTGTTATTATATATCTCACCATATCTCACCATGGGTCCCAAGAAAGCCAGTGGTAAGGATCAAGGCAAGAAATCGCATGTGAGGATGATAATAGAGGAAAAACAAGAGATCATTCGGAAGCATGAAAATGGTGCACGTGTTGTTGAACTTTGTAGGCAGTACAACAAATCCACGTCAATGATATGCACTATACTTGCCAAGAAAAAGGACATTATGAGTGTTAAAGTGACAAAAGGCGTAAGAACAATCACGAAACAAAGACCAAAAATACTTGAGGATGAGGAAAAGTTGTTATTAATTTGGATACATGACAAGGAGTTAGAGAGTGATAGTGTTTCAGAGGCCATCATTTGTGAGAAAGCCAGGGTATTGCATGAAGACCTTATAAAGAAAACCCCTGGAACAAGTGCAGATACGATAGACTTTAAGGCAAGCAGGGGATGGCTTGAAAAATTTAGAAAAAGAAGTGGTATTCATAGTGTTGTGAGGCATGGGGCGGCTGCCAGCTCAGACAAACCAGCAGCCGAATGATTTATTGAAGAATTTAAAGAGTTTGCAGAGGCTGAGGGATACCTACTGCAACAAGTGTTTAATTGTGATGAGACAGGACTGTTCTGGAAAAGATTGCCTAAGAGAACATACATTACCAAGGAGGAAAAATCATTGCATGGACACAAGCCTATGAAAGATAGGTTTACACTTGTGCTTTTGGTAGCAATCTTTCTTGTAAATATATGTTGTTGAATAATAATTCTAACACAAATTTTCTCAATATTTCTTATGTTTCATTTCACTGTAGACAGTGAAAAGAAACATAAGAAATATTGAGAAAATTCATGTTAGAATTATTAATCTTACCTTTTCGGTCATATTCAACAACATATATATATATATATATGTATATATATGACAGTGTCAGACCACGGAGGAAGAATTGAAACAAGAATTTCCTTAAGTACTTTCGTATTTAATAATACATCTCCAGAAGGGTATACCCTTCTAAAGATGTATTATTAAAAACGAAAGTTCTTAAGGAAATTCTTGTTTCAATTCTTCCTCCGTGGTCTGACACTGTCACATTTTTCATCACATGTTAATTTTCGTGATTTACACATACATGTGTATATATGTATATTATATATATATGTATATTATATATATATGTATATTATATATATATGTATATTATATATATATGTATATTATATATATATGTATATTATATATATATATGTATATTATATATATATGTATATTATATATTATATATATGCATATTATACATATTATACATATATATGTATATTATATATATCAGCATCCGAGAGCATGGAGCACTACCCACAGGTGTTCTCTCTAAGCATCCCAGGGCAGGGAGCACTACCCACAGGTGTTTTCTCTCAGCATAGCAAAGGAGTGAGAAACACCAGACAGCTACACATATTCTATACTATTCTCTGAGGCTAAAGATGTGTTATACAGGTCAAGAACCTTTTATCTCATCAAGCATACATTCAATAAACATAAGAGTTATTATTTTAACATTTAAACTCTAATAGCAACAAAAAATTAACTTTAATATGTTTAAAATATGACCTGTAACATAACTAATGAGAATATATCAAACAAGATCTTTACACTCAAATGTTTATAAGAAGCAGCTGATGTGTGCATCACAACTACTGGTGTAGGGACAAGCAGAAGGAGTAAGATACACATAGAGTGGAGGTGAGTGCTACAGCTGGCTCTGGCACCTGGGTGGACACAATTACATGTTTCCCTCCTGGTGGGGACCTGGACCACCCAACTACACTTTCCCTCCTGGTGGGGACCTGGACCACCCAACTACAATTTCCCTCTTGGTGGGGACCTGGACCACCCAACTACACTTTCCCTCCTGGTGGGGACCTGGACCACCCAACTACACTTTCCCTCCTGGTGGGGACCTGAACCACTCAACTACACTTTCCCTCCTGGTGGGGACCTGGACCACCCAACTACAATTTCCCTCTTGGTGGGGACCTGGACCACCCAACTACACTTTCCCTTTTGGTGGGACCTTGGACCACCTACCTACACTTTCCTTCCAGGTAGGGCCTTGAAGGCCTTGTACACCCCTTTCACACTTTCTCTCTTTGTGGAGCATGAGAATTTCTCAAGGGTTCATCTAGACAGGTATAGTACATTTTATGTTAAACTACCAAATTATGACAATGATAAATATTTGGAGGCAAATAATGGGATAATCAATCCTATAATTTTAATTAATTAAATTATTTTGTTAGGTTTGTATAGAGTTGAAGGTTGAACTACTGGCCCCTCCCCCCAGGATGCAACCACCACAACAGTAGCCAAACTCCTAGTTATATATTTACTGCTAGGTGAAAGGAAACCATATTTTTGTGCCCAGGAATCAAACCTAGAATCCATGATTGTAAGTTGAGAATGAACCCGCCTGTACTATGAGACTCTCATACCAATGTATTTAATAACTAAATTAATTCTATGTAATCAGATCAATATATTGTATTTTTAGTTATAATAAATAATGATACTGTACATGTAAATAGATTTTTTCATCTACAAATGTATATCTTTTAATATAAACTCATTATAAATCTGATGTGCCATTCCCCAAAATGTTATTTATATTGCCCACTCAGGGCAAGAGACTGAAGTATTTAAGTTAATCTGTTTATGGGTCTAGATTTACTACTTCAGACTAAGTTAGACAGAAAAGTGTTTTGTCCACATCTGACTAATGGCTAAGTAAAAATTTGGAAATATTGTACTGTACAATGAAAACTTAAAAACAAAGAGCTATAACCACAATATTCACTGGTAACCCTTAAACAACATTGAGTGAATACACACAATGTTCCATTTACATTACTTTGCTAGCATTAAATCCAGTAATATTTATTGTTAACTCCAAAATTCATTCTAAAACTCAAGTCCTCTTTAAACAAACTAATTTTCCATTAGTGTCAGCACTGTGCTCTCTACTAAACTACCATAAATTTATAGGTAAAATCCATATTATAAAATAGGAAATTTCCCATCTAGTACTTAAGAAGCCACTTCCAATTAATCTTGGAGTCCCTCTGCTACAGGTCACCCCCACCAGAGAGCAAACTTCCTCTTTGACACAACTAAAGGTTTCATTAAACTGTTGTTTCCACTTTTAGCATATAATGTATTAAAAGAACATCCCCCCAGGTGAGAAGATGCAGCACCTATCTCCACTGTGTCTCACCTTTGCGCTCTAGAGAGTGAAGATGGGGGGAGAAGGAGGGCAGAGAGAGAAGTGCTGTCAGATACTACATACTCGGAACCTCAGGCTTATGGCAGGTGTGGTTAATCTAGATTTTTGGTATATTTATAACATCATTGCCTAACTAGAATCTGTCTTGTCTTCTGCCATATTCCATCCAAGGTAAACCATTACTCATATGTAACTGAGTTGAAAGAAAAAGTTGTGCAAGGACACCTAATCAATGAAATACATAACAATTATAATATAATAGGAATGGATACAGAAGAAATCAATAATTTTTATATCTTGTATGCATATTGCACATCAATAAAGTTTAAATGCACATGGGTTTCATTGTTGGATGAAACAAGGCCATATGAAGAACCCAATACAAATAATACTCCAGTGAAAAAATATTAAGCTACAGGGGTTAAAAAAAAAAAGTGACTTCATTGGCCATGATAGCCTGGTTTGCACACCAAATATAATTTTGAAATAATTTTCTAGTTTTTTTTCCGAATCTGAAGTATAAATTTCGATAGTAATTAACAATTCCAATGCATTTATGAAATTAGGCCGCGCAGGAAAATGTGCAGTGCTTTTTTTAGTAAATTTGTCAACCCATAATGAGCCATTACCATAATATATGTACAGAGGAACCTTGTGTGATGAGCAGCCCCATCTAAGAGCATTTCAAGTAACGAGCAAGCCACTCGCAAAAAATCTGTCTCAATTGATGAGCTTCCGCTCGATTAACGAGAAAACCGTATGTGGTGCTTCCTAGCATTCCCACTGGTTCACGCAAAATCTCGACACTTCTAATGACAGCGTTGTTGTTGTATCGTGCAGGACAAGCATCTCTCTGCATTTATTTGTGCTTTTCTTTGTTTTTTTTTGTGGTTTTGTGACCACAATTTGTAACTCACGATGTCGCCAAAGAAGCTGCTTGCTAAAGACAGTGTTGTCAAGAAGAAAAAAGACACACTTACTGTAGATTTGATGATTTGTAGATTTGGAAAAGCATCACCCTGATAAAGCAGTGACAACACGGTGTGTGAACATGTTTAATGACAATTTGCTGTCTCGTTTTAGGGACATCCTAAAACGAAGACAAAAGCAATTGTCAATACAGTAGATACATTCTTTGGAAAGGTACAGAAAAGACGAGCAAGTGATAGTGAACCACAACCCGGTCCCAGTGGGGTGAAATTCTCAAGAAGAGAGAGCCCGCCTGACTCAGAGATGGATTCTCCTTCCCCACCGTTACCCCTCTCCTCCTCCCCACCTCCCCGTCGTCTCCCTCAAGCCAGCACCGACTCTTCATAAGGTAAAGTACATGTACAATTGAAAACAGTAAAACTAAGCAATTATAATAATTACATGTACAGTATCATAACTACATTATAAAATGTAATATTGATGTTTTTTTGAGGATGGAACAGATTAATTTTATTTCCATTATCTTAAATGGGGAAATTCGCTTCGCAAGATGAGCGTTTCACGTGATAAGTTCGGTGCCGGAACGGATTAAATTCGTTAATCGAGGCTCCTCTGTACTGTGTGCATGTTCAATTCAGACCTTTATGGTGCTGTGCTATTTCAATACAGGTCCAGGGGGCACTGTGATATTTTGATACAGATACACGAGGTAATATACTATTTCAATACATATCTGTGGGGCACTGAACTACTGTATATTGATACAGGTTCACTGGGAACTACACTGTTTCAACACAAGTCCATGGGACACTGCACTATTTCAACACAGGTCCATAGAGCACTGCATTATTTCTGCACTGCTTTCTTTGTCATCAAAGTTTGTGTAATGTCCCAATAACCTATATTAAAAAGTGACAAGGGCTCATGGGCCTACAGCCAAGGGTGTGCAGTGCCTCATGAACTTATATCTAAGATGCAAAGCACCCCATAAGCCTTTATATCCAAGGCATATAAAGCCCCACTGGCCTTTATCCAAGGAGCACAGTGCCCCACAGGCCTGTATCCAACATATTCACAATACTTTGGTTAGTTTGGGGGTTCAAAATTCTGATGATTCTCAAGTACATGGGATTTAAATCAAGTCCGAATGACTTTCTGACAAAACTCCTCCATATCCGGACAGAAATCCAGATATCTGGAGATTAGATTACGTAAATTTTCAAGAACTACACATTTCAAGATCTACAGTATCAAACAAGAAGACAAACTACAACAAGGTAAGCTTTAGTTTCTCTTTTAAATTATAATTTTGATTTATAGTGCATGCAGAATGATAACCAAACCACAGAATAGAAGATCGAGAAATGACGACATTTCAGGACATCCTGGACCATAGTCAAGCCATATAAAATTCCTACTGAATATAACAAATGGTCCAGGACAGACCATTTGATAATGGTCCAGGCCAGACCAAAACGTCGTCATTTCTCCATTTTCTGTTATGTGGTTTGGTCATAATATCAGCCACTTTATTGTGACCCATTGTCTGCAGTGTGTGTGCAGAAGTTCATATTATGATGGTTGGGGTAGAAAAATTTGTGAATATGTTAATTTTTGGACTCCCCCTGTAAGAATTCTGCTTATCTGGGTGTTTAGCTTATCTGGTGAGGGGTCTCTCCCATATCGTCCGGATAAGCGAGCTTAGACAGTATTTGCATCAACTTTGTAGGTAATCAAAGATTTTATATAGCGAGGCTAACAATGCATGTCTTGAGATGGGAACCATCATGAACATAAAGTCACTGTTTTTCTCATGTAGGACCCTACAAGGAGTAGCTAAGGAGGCGCAGGTTAATCTGCTTACGTTACAGCAAGAGGTTTGCTTCATGTTACTCGAATCATGCAAATTGGTTGCTCTTACACAAGCGCAGATACACAAATGAATCATTACTCTGTTGTACTGACAGGTTATCCTAAAGTTACTGAGAAGTACAGTATATAGCAATTTATATTTTCAACCCTCTGTGATTTAGTTCTACAGGTTAGGACAAGAGTAAGAAAGCAGAGGTTAGATGAATAATTCTGTACCGAGGTTTACCAGCCACCACGGTCATCCTGGGTCACACTTCAGGCTTCTTCACCAAGTAGTCACAAAAGTAATCAAAAGTGTCAAAAGTCATTTGTATTTTAATTTGTGAATTGTATTTTGTATGATGCTAGTCTTATATGATATACAGTAAGATAGGGAACTATCAGGGTAAAACGCCCAGCCAGTATGACAATATAGCACTGGGAAGGTTTCAGGGTAAGGATTTGGAATGGGATGGTGGGAAGGAATGGTGCCCAACCACTTGGACGGTCGGGGATTGAATGCCGACCTGCATGAAGCGAGATCGTTGCTCAACCGTCCAGCCCAAGTGGTTAGCTTAGATTACCCTGGCCAGAGTAAGAAGCCAGTGGCTCTTTGAGGTCCTCTATCAAGAGGAGAGACCGTGTCTATGTGGTCACTCATCCAGTTACTGGACAAACCAATGAGCATTTAATGTGACTGACAGGAGATGCACTAAACATTCAAAACGTTATATCAATGGTCCCTAAATTTGGGCAAATCATATTTATTGACAAATAAAATGTAGTCAAACATGAATAGTTGCAGAGTTCCATATTTGTATTTTGACTGACATTAGATTCCAAAATTCCACGCTTTGTGTATAAGTGGATTTATTTAATATATAACCTCTGTACCTTCAAATATATCTCTGAATTATGTTCCTATGTATGCATATTTTATGAATCAAATACTGTATTATTATTATTATTATTATTATTATTATTATTATAATTTAATCTTGGTGTATTATTTTCTCCACATACAAATTTCAGTAAAGCGGCTGAAATAGTAAGTGTCAATGAGTCAATTTGGCTTTTGGAACTCAATTGTCTCTGCCCCATAAGAATAATTTAATTATAAAAAGCATATTTGCATCTTAATCCTTAACAAGTACATTGTCATTATCTTAATTTTCTCACCGATGTCGATGCTTTACTCTGCTGACTGCATTAACCTTCAGACTTTTTATCTTGACTTTCCATAAGCAGACAGCTGTTTGTCTTCACGGGATACATGTAGGTGCACTGAACAAATAATAAATTGATATTGTTGGCATGAATATTTCATCCCATTTTCTTTTTTCCAGTCTCTCCCTTCTCTAAAGTTTTCTTCTATCACTACTGCCATAGCTCCTTTCCCCAAGAACTTGAAAATTGTTTACTGCCTCTTAAAGAATGATCATAAAGGAATTGTACTGCACCTTCTTTTAAGCATTACTGTCTTTCCCTAATCCAAGAATTGGACACTTCGGTGTCTTACTTTCCATTTTAAGGCTATATTTTGGGATCATCCTTGACCTCTAATCTTCAATAAACTATCTGTATGTAGATATAATTCTGAACTATAGCTGAATCTTTCGTTTTTCATGACAAAGAACTTTGAGTTCGCAATTTTATCTTTGCAGTAACCTATTCTTATAGAAAAAGATATATAAAAATACTCTAGAAGCTAATTTAAACCCTATTCCATGTACCATAATGTTTGTAAACCTGCCAAAAGTAAAGATTAAGGAGTCATTAAAATATAATAGAAGATATGAGAACATGAACAACTCGCACAACTAAAAGTAAGGGTTATGTGTGTGACTCAGGTTGAGACCGTAGTGGCTGAATTGCATTAAGCATTTATGAACTTTTATTCCATTCAGAAAATCTTACCTTCTATAAATAAAATTAATGGCCCAATAAACCCCCTCTTCCATCCACTGATGCACAAACAGACACCGGAGAACAGCAACGTCAAGAAACGTTGCCAAGGTGGGATCCGTAAGAGAGCTTGGCTTAGCTCCTGTAGCCGAAATGCTGCAAGCACCAGAACAAGGTAAACAATCACTCTTGCGGTGGTAAAATCACACACAATTGTCTCTCACGTAGCTCGTTTAATAATTTAATCTTTATTAGATGGCTTATGTCATTTGACATATTGTGGTTCATCTAGGCAGAGCCCCTGCTAATTAAACCAAATAAAAGATCACCACACAAACATAAATCTTTGCATTAATCAGTTTACAAGAAAAGCTGAAAATATGTCTACATATCTGTTGCTATATAAGACAAGTGTAAATTTCCCCACCTGTCATAATAATTAAACTTCACTGTTTTACGAAGAAATTATGCTTGCCTAATGTAATATACGGTCATTACATGAAAAATACATCTCAGAAGAGGGATATACTGTACTGAGCTACATTTTTTCACATATCCTCCACTAATTTACTTGAAAATAAGTGACTTCTCAAATGTTACCTGGTCTTGGTAGAGGCATTGATTTCATTGAGTCTTGGTGAGTGGGAATCAGTAGGTGATGTGGAGGCTGCAAGGGAAGGTGGCTGCGTGGGACTGGTGGTGTCACTGATTTCCACAGTTGGTGTGCGGAGGAAGCACGATGGGTGCTCAGCCTGGAACCCAGATATAATGCGTAACAAACCATTTTTCTAACTTGTATTTTCAAACGTTTGATACATTCGAATGTAAAGTGAACATAATTTGTAATGATACAATATGCATCAACTAATACTGTACTTCTAAATTTGATGTGTTAGGAGTTCTCAATAAGTAAACTTAATAAGTTTTACAATAGTCAGGTAAATGCCAGTAGTACTGTACATATTTAGTGCATAGTACTGGTATTAATTATACAGGCAAACAGATCAAATGGAGGGGCTGAAGACTTGCCAGTTCAACATGCAGTTCTCCATATTGCTTTGATGGTGACACTATATGTCATCACTCTAGCTGTCATTACAATGTGCTGTTATTGGTTATCACCCTGGCTGTCACAACAATATGCTATCATCACTTTAACTCAGTGGCATAGCTTAGGGGGTAGCAGGGGGGAGTGGTTACTCCCCACCCCCCTGAGCGTATTCTTCAAAAGTGGCACCTTTTCAACATTTTTTAACTCTTTTAATTCACTTGTGCAATAAAACTGAAATTGTACAAGAGTTCCGTTCATTCAAAGAGATGTACAAAGAGATAATGTGCACTAGCAGTATGTCAAATTCAGATGTCAAGAAACTGACCATCAACAATGTATACTTACATTCATAATGCCCAATGACATGTGTTCGATTTATCCTTATGTGTCCATATTGTACCACATTTTTCTGACCTTACCAATAACTAGTGCAGTTACAGACTGATCCTTTAGCCAGCTGAAGCATATATAGTCACACCTTCATTTTACAATGAGCGAGTCTGGGTCAGTTTTCTTCTCCATTGAAAGATAGTTGGCTACTGAGTTGGATTATAATAAAGAAGAAGAATCTTTACAAGAATCAAGCCTTTTATTAAATTATATTTTATTTTTATTTTTTATTTTATTTTTATTTATGCATATACAAGAATGTACATAAGGAATGTGAGGATACAAATATGGTAATTACAGTCTTGTAAAGCCACTAGCACGCGCAGCGTTTCGGGCAGGTCCTTAATCTAAGAAAATTTTAAGGAGGTAAATACTTGCAAAAATTATAGACAAAAAAATGATAACAGATTACATGAAATGAAAAAAAGATGAGAGAAAATTGTAGGTACAGTATATTAAAGCACATAGGTAGCTGAGATTGATTGCAATGACAGCTTGAATGGTAGTTGACAAAAAATTGGTAGGCACAATACAGCAGAAACAATATAAGATTGGTTGCAATGACAGCTTGAATGGTAGTTGACAAAAATTGGTAGTCACAATACAGCATATGGCTAGCACATAGAAGAAGACAGCAATGAACACAATGATAAGGTTGTTTGATATTACATAAAAATTAGGAGATTGGGTAACACTAGGTACAGAGCAAATTTAAAGCTCAGTGTAGGAAACTAAGAAGATGAAGTTAGGTACTTTTTGGTTTTGCTTTTAAATAAGGCAAAAGTTTTACAGTTTTTCAATTCACTAGGGAGTGAGTTCCATAGACTAGGTCCCTTAATTTGCATAGAGTATTTACACAGATTATTAAATTACATATTAAATTAATAATATAATTTCCCTAGGTGATGGCAAAGATGATAACCTTTAAATGTAAAGTGGTCATAGGCCATCACTCCCTGCATCTCTCCGAGGGGACCAGGTTCTGGCTTGTGGTCCCCTGTAGGCATAAGGAACTCTGCGACTGATGACACTAAGCAGTATGGCACTAAATCAGTGTGATAGCTTAAGGGAGTCTCCAGGGCTCATCCAGAAATTGGCTTTTCATTACATTCAATGCTTTTTTTTTTTACTTTCCCATGTGAGCTGCACATAACGGTCATCACTGTTATTTTACTGAAGAGGAAATATAGAGAAGGCAAAACATACTGTTATGCCAACAGTGAATGTGCAACAAGATAGAGTAAAGAAATTAATAAAATAGGCAAATACGTAGGATGAAAATCATACCTTGTATACGTGCGACTCTCGTCCATCGTTGTCAGGGTAGGATCCAAGTCTGAATATCACCTTGTGGGGAAAGATATGCTCAGTCAGGACCAGTCATAGTACTAATATAAGATATGTAGGCCACTTGGAAGTCTGCTATATGTTGCGTGGATATGGATAACTGGAGCAGCTGGCAATTAGACATAGGATACCTTGTGTTATTAACCACAAGAGCACAGCCACCATAGCAATTGTTGCAATCACTTGGAACACTATCAAAAGCTGCTGTGCAGATTCAAATCACTTGAGCAGCTATCATAAGCATATAAGGTATTAATAGTTGTTGCATATCTGCTGGTTACTGAATGATTTATGTGATGAAGAGTCATTCATGCTACTGCCAAAAGAAGTAAAAACCTTATGCAAATATCATGAGAACAGATTACATGAAAAGAACAAAAAGCTACCATAAAGTCCGTCAGACAGCTGTCGAAGGGCACAGATTACTCAGGCAGTTGCCATAAGGACATGAGTAATGCAGACAGCATCCACACATGGTCATGCTGTTTTGTTAAGTGTCATGGGAATACATGCCACATGACTCAATGTCACTAGAACTCATGCCATAAGGGTAAGTGATGCCTGCCCATGCACCAGCTGGACTGCTGGGGTAATTACATAAGTGTAATTACTCAAGTGTAGTTACAGGATGAGAGCTATGGTTTTGGTGTTTCGTATAATGGTTTGAAACTACTGTACTGATGGCTTTGGCATCCACTGCCTTCTCGCTTAACTTGCTCCAACATTTCAAGAGGGCATAAGGTTCAAACTAAGGAAACAAAGCTACTGAAAAAACATCAGAAACTTCACTTTTGAAAGCAGAGTGATAGACAGTTGGAACAAGTTAAACGAGAAGGCAGTGGAGGCCAAAACAATCAGTAGTTTCAAAGCGTTATATGACAAAGAGTACTGTGAAGACGAAACACCAAAAGCATAGATCTCATCCTGTAACTACACTTGGGTAATTATTTAGGTAATTACACAAAAATTAGTCAGTATATCATACACAACCATTCTCTTTCTCTCCTCACTAAAAACTTACACTTTTTACCTTATAGCTTACTATATGGGTTATCTAGTCCTGTCCAGGTTTAGCTTCTCCTCCCCTTCTCAAGCCTATCTTCCAACCTCCCCTCTCTCTCTCTCTCTCTCTTTCTCTCTCTCTCTCTCTTTCTTTCACCTTTCTGCCTCTCCTCCCCCCCTCTCCACCTTTTTCCTTCTTTTCTCCTTTACTCCCATTTCCTCCCCTCTCCACCATTCTTCCTCTATCTCCTTTCCTCTGCCAACATCCTCCTCTCTTCTCTCTCTCTATCTCTTTCTCAGAAAATATAATATTATGAAAAGATGAGAAATTGCTGAAAAATTCTACAAGTATTTCTTCAAAGGGCAATATAGCAAACCTCAACCAGCCAATGTCATTCACATACCCCCACTGTGTCATCTTGAAAAATTAGGTGAAGATAGCCCCAAACGTCTGGCCTCCAATCTTGAATAAACAGACAGACATTCTCTTTTTTATAGATATAAAAACATTCATTACAGGCCAAGTTTCTTAACAAAGGTAAGTTAAGCTCTATCTTAGAATTAATCACAAGTTCGTGACCCTAACATCACTGTTGATAATCTACCATATGTTCCTGACCCCAGCATCACTGTTGCCATCTATCACATGTGCCTGACCCCAGCATCACTGTTGCCATCTATCACATATGCCTGACCCCAGCATCACTGTTGCCATCTATCACATGTGCCTGACCCCAGCATCACTGTTGCCATCTATCACATGTGCCTGACCCCAGCATCACTGTTGCCATCTATCACATGTTCCTGACCCCAGCATCTTTGTTGCTACCTACCACATGTTCCTCTTCTGTGCTGGATGTCTCCTCTGGGATGGTCTCAGGAAAGGTGGCCTCACGATTCCCACACAGGAGTCGCAGCTGACACAGCGGACAGGGGTAAGAGATGTGGTCACATTCGCACAAGGTTAGACAAGGTCAGCTGCAGCAATTATCATTTGTAGAAAGATAATTAACAATAGTGATAGCTACAGTTCATCCTGGGTAACCAAAATACTGAGGGATATTATTGGATATACTGTACTGTGTCAGGACATATCAATCAAGCCACTGCATTCATGGATAGCAATTACTAGAGGAACACTGAGGGATACAGTCAGTATTATTAACTACTGGGAATATGGTGTTAATGTGAGCCTTGTTGAGTGTGTGTAGAGGCACAGTTTGGGTTCCACCATTCTGGTACAGATTAATGACATGGGAAATGGTGATCAGACTGTTACTGAGAAACACAAGGGGGGCTAAATTTATATGAAACCTGCAAGATGGTAATTATGAGGTGAAGACGTTAAGCCAATATGACTGTATTACACTTGAAAGAGATATGAAGACATGGAGCTGGGATATGACTATGGAGTGAAGGAATGGTATCCATCCACTTCAAATTCAAATTTTATTCAAAAGAATGTGTGTATAAAGAATATAAGAGTAATGTAAATAAATAAATAAATAAATAAATATGTTTATTCAGGTAAGGTACATACATACAAGTGATGTTACATTAATGGATTGATATATAGAGCTAGTACATACAATGCCTAAAGCCACTATTACGCGATGCGTTTCGGGCAAGAAAGACATTAATATCTAGAACTTAATACTAATTGAGCATAAAGAATAAAAAGTGTTGAGAACAAATACAAATAAAGATAAAAAAAAGGGGGAACATGACTGAAAAAGCAGCACAAATACAATAGGTTGACAAACAGTGTTGATTAAAAAAAAATAACAGACATGGGTTGACAATAGAGGAGTGAGGTAGGTTACAGGGAATTTATTAGGTAGTGTTTAGTTTTTATCTTAAACTGGTTGAGAGAGGTACAGTCTTTAACATGGTTGGGTAGGTCATTCCAAATTCTGGGTCCCTTGATTTGTAGAGCATTTCTAGTTTGATTAAGTCGTACTCTAGGAATATCAAAACTGTATTTATTTCTGGTGTGGTGCTCATGGGTTCTGTTACAACCTTCAATGAAGCTTTTGAGGTCAGGATTGGCATTACAGTTCAGCATTTTATATATGTATAATACACAAGCGAGAATGTGCAGTGACTTAATATCTAACATATTCAGAGATTTAAGTAAGGGTACCGAGTGATGTCTGGGGCCAGAGTTGGATATTGTCCTAATAGCAGCTTTGTGTTGGGTAATTAGAGGACGTAAATGATTTTGGGTAGTAGAGCCCCAAGCACAAATACCATAGTTGAGGTATGGATAGATGAGGTACAATTGTGGGGAAAGGAGTTACACAAACTAATGAAGCCACTATGATGCAAAGTGTTTCTGGAAAAACTTCAAGTAAATTGGGGAAAAAATGTATTTAAGGAATGAAGGGGTAAACACTTTATGGACCATTGGGAATAGAGCACTGACCCTGCAAGAAGTAAGGATGTCACTACCTGTATACCGAACAAATCAGGCAGATGGATCGTAAATTAAATTGCTTAAATTTGCACCCAAAACATAAGTTGTAACAATTACCAACAAAATAAAGCATGCCACGAGAGAAATAGCTTTCAAGAGGCTACCAACACTGAATCAGTCGAGAATATTGTCAACCTCAACATAGCAGCAGAAGCCTAAAATATTTTGTTGTTCAGGCAATAATATTGAAATAGTTAAACTAGGAGATTTATTATAGCTTAATATATGTGTGTGCCTTACAAACATAGTGCTTTAACATGATTAAACAGTTTAATAATTACAATTAAAATAATAATTAAAAACTATCAAATAAAGTTAGCTGAAAACTCTTATTGCTAAGATGATAGTAGAACACAGGAGAATAAAAACAAAGGTGAAAACAAGATTTAGCTACATGTTATCTTTATCTCTGATGCTGAACAAGTGGACAACACATAATCATCAACTCTTTTTCAATACATCTCTAACATGGAAATTTTGAATTTCAAACTTCCAATTTTGAACCTGAATTATTTATATGAAGTACATACTGATACTGTACAATGAAGATCTGTTTAATAAAATAATTTATTCCTCTTTAACTTGAAGATACCTATACAAAATTGTTGTCTAATAATTCCTACCAAACAGAAGAAAGATCTATTAGTATTATGGAAAAACTAAACAAAATTTCACAGGAAATCAGTAAAAGTTCACCTAAGAATGATTATGTACTATTTTATCGAGGCCATCATTCATGCCTTGCTTTTTCAGTTTCCTTCACCTTTTTACCTTCTCTTCATCTTCCCTTCTTAACCTTAACACCTTTACCTTTCCCTCTTCACCGTGCATGCATCTCACCTCCTCCTCGAGCTTGGCAGCATCAGGGATCCTAGAGTCAAGGGTGGAGGATGAGGATGGGTCGCTGGGAGGCGGGGTGATGGAGCGGCTCTTCCCACCATTCAAGAGGAACAGAAGGTTCTCATCATCCGGGCTGATACCTGCAGAAATGACCAAACAGTTCAAGTAAAATTATAAGAATTATATGTATTTTGTTTAAAAAATTCTTCAGTATGTTAGAAAATGTCATAAAACAGGCTTGTTTGGGATTTTGAATTACTTATCACTGTTACAGAATAATGACAATGTTATGGAATAATAATAATAAAGTTAACATGCCTCTGCATCTATGGCTGCTTTAGCAATTTTGGGTCTTTGATGTACTAAATCTGACAATTTTTTATTATCGAGCAAGAAGGAAGGATGCGTTAATTCTTCATCAAACATATATGTTGCATTACTTAATTATTTGTAAAACTGGGTTCTAATATACTGTGCAGAACTATAAAATATTTTATTGCTTGCTTTGCTTAGAAGACCAATTAGAGATAAAAACATGACAGGTATGACTAAAAGTCTATCCAGGGGTGTCAAACTTATTTGCTAGGGTGGGCTATGAATAGGAAGATATTTCCCTTTCTGGGGCAAGAGTGAAGCAGTAATAATAATAAGAAGAAAGGAATGAAGGAATAATAATAATAATAATAATAATAATAATAATAATAATAATAATAATAATAAAAACATTTACTAAAGTGTCTGGTATTGCTGGTTCTTGACACTTAGCATTTCTTGGTCTGGCACATTGGAACAAGTCTGGTGCAAATGACTGAGCACCCTTGATTATTGAGTTCAGGTGTGCAAAACCAAATTGAGATTTGTTAATGCTCAATACAGAATAGAATAAAAGTTATTCAGACATATGCGCATCCAAACATGGACATAATGAAACAAGAAATAGAAAGCATCCAGAATGCTGCCTTTCTGAGAGTAGAACCAGGATCTCCATTGTTGGAGTTAGTTAGTTTAGTTCATTTATTATGCACCCCATACCCATCTTGTGGGCGGTAGTGAAAAGGGTTACAGAGCCACATAATGGGCTCAGGGACTGAACCCCGCAATTCATTTAGCTAAGCATGTTACAATCTTGATGAGCTAGTTACAAAATTCAATACATTATTGGAGGAAAGTGAGTTCCTTGTCACTCATGCTGACAGCAGGGGAGGCTCACGCTGAAACCCATCCCTCCCATCATGCATACCTGAGTTTACCTGAGGGCCACTATCTCACTAGTAGCCTCCACGAGGACAGGAAGCTGTCAGCTCGTCAAATGTCTCCCCTCATTTGTCACCATAATTGTTTCGAGCTGGGTTTTAAAATTAGGCAGTGCTTTGGCACCTACGGATTCCGGTTAGGGTTTTTAACACTATAGGTGAAAACTTGTAATACCTGTTATATCCTGCAATATTTAATTATCACTTTATTAATGCTTTTAAATAATTAACACCTCACTTTTTAAGTAGATTAAAGTTGAAACAGAATGTCACAAGCTGGGCTGGTGTGCAAAATAAAGATGATTTATTAAGTGGATGGCACCTTCAGCTAATCCCTTCCTGTGATTGGAAGGGATTAGCCCCTCCCCTTGATTGCCCCTCCTATTATTAAAACAAATTATGCATATAATAACAGCATTTAACACTAAAAATACTTGGATATATTGAAATTTGTTAGTGACTTCCAATCTAGGAATCTCCTATGACGAAACTGTACTGTGTTCGCTTTAGCATACAGTATATAATAAGTAATATCACTATTTATAAGTAATATAAATAAGTAACATCACTCGGTACCCCTACTCAAATCTCTGAATATGTTAGACATTAAGTCACTGCACATTCTCTCATGTGTATTATACATATATAAAACGCTAAACTATAATGCCAATCCTGATCTCAAAAGCTTCATAGAAGGTTGTAACAGAACCCATGAGCACCACACCAGAAATAAATACAGTTTTGATATTCCTAGAGTACGACTTAATCAAACCAGAAATGCTCTACAAATCAAGGGGCCCAGAATGTGGAATGACCTTCCCAACCATGTTAAAGACTGTACCTCTCTCAACCAGTTTAAGTTAAAAACGAAGCTATACCTAATAAATTCCCTGTAACCTACCTTACCCCTCTGTTGTCAACCCATGTATGTTTTTTTTTTTTTTTTTTTTTTTTTTTTCAATTCAACGCTGTTTGAATGTAATTTTCTGTAATAATTTGTAATTGTATTTGTGCTGCTTTTTCAACAATGTTCCCCCCTCTTTTACCTCTATTTTTATTTGTACTCAACACATTTTATTCTTTTTACCCATTAGTTTTAAGCTTTAGTCATTAGTGTTTTTTCCTGCCCGAAACGCTTTGCGTAATAGTGGCTTTAGGCATTGTATGTACTACCTCTATCTATAAAGCCAACAAACTTTGTAAAATCTCTTTATGTATGTACCTTTACCTAAATAAAAATTATTATTATTATTATTATTATTACTATTATTATAATAATAAATCATTGTGTAGGGGGAGAGGCAGCCAGAGTATATATACATGTTAGACTTATACTGAGGTCTCTCCAAGGTGAAGAGAGCTGCCAGGGCGGCCCCTAGGCTTGCTGGCGTCCCGGACAAACTCAACTTCCGCGCACTTACAAGTATAAGTATAACAAGTACAAGTACAATACAGTACAATAAGTACAAGTATACTTACAAGTATATAATTTTTGTTTTAATTCTTCACTAAGAGGAACAACTGTAAATTTATTTATTTATTTATTTATTTATTTATTTATTTATTTATATACAAGAAGATACATTGGAGGTTAACAAAGAATATAGAAATTTAGTGGATTTTACATTCTTGTAAAGCCACTAGCACGCATAGTGTTTCGGGCATTATTAAATGTATATTATTAATGTATGTACTTTTAAATGTATTAATAGTGTACTACAACATGATATGACATAAAACTGTTACAAAATCCACTATGAGCTCTTTTTAATGACAGAGTTAAGACATTTTGTGTAACGTTTTACTTTTAATTATCATATTAATAGAGAGTCATACTTTGGATATACAAGGGATAAAACAGAAAGCCCTAAGGGAGATCGGTGTAGTGAACACTCCCGAGGACTTCAATAGGAGGCGGAGCTGTAGCAAATACCTTCCTGTGATTTATTTATTTATTTATTTATTTATGCATATACAAGAATGTACATAAGGAATGTGAGGATACAAATATGGTAATTACAGTCTTGTAAAGCCACTAGCACACGCAGCGTTTCGGGCAGGTCCTTAATCTAAGAAAATTTTAAGGAGGTAAATACTTGCAAAATTTATAGACAAAAAAATGATAACAGATTACATGAAATGAAAAAAAAAAGATGAGAGATAATTGTAGGTACAGTATATTAAAGCACATAGGTAGCTAAGATTGATTGGAATGACAGCTTGAATGGTAGTTGACAACAAATTGGTAGGCACAATACAGCATATGGCTAGCACATAAAAGAAGACAGCAATGAACACAATGATAAGGTTGTTTGATATTACATAAAAATTAGGAGATTGGGTAACACTAGGTACAGAGCAAATTTAAAGCTCAGTGTAGGAAACTAAGAAGATGAAGTTAGGTACTTTTTGGTTTTGCTTTTAAATAAGGCAAAAGTTTTACAGTTTTTCAATTCACTAGGGAGTGAGTTCCATAGACTAGGTCCCTTAATTTGCATAGAGTGTTTACACAGATTAAGTTTGACCCTGGGGATATCAAAGAGATATTTATTTTTGGTGTGGTGATAATGGGTCCTATTACATCTGTCCAGGGAGAGTTTCAGAGCATGGTTTGCATTTAAGAACAGGGTTTTGTAAATGTAGTTGACACAAGAGAATGTGTGGAGGGAGTTAATATTTAGCAAGTTTAGAGATTTAAACAAGGGAGCTGAGTGTTGTCTGAAAGCAGAGTTAGTTATTATTCTGATAGCAGATTTTTGCTGTGTGATGATGGGCTTAAGGTGGTTTGCAGTGGTAAACCCCCATGCACAGATACCATAATTAAGATAGGGGTAGATTAGTGCATAATATAGTGAGAGGAGAGCAGAGTTAGGAACATAATATCTGATTTTGGAGAGTATACCAACTGTCTTAGAGACTTTGTTAGTTATGTGATGAATGTGGGTGCTGAAGTTGAGTCTCTTGTCTAGGAATAGGCGAAGAAACTTGCCATCATTTTTATTACTGATGTTAATGTTGTCTATCTGTAGCTGAATTGCATTTGATGATTTGCTTCCAAATAAGATGTAGTAAATCTTTTCGATGTTTAATGTTAGTTTGTTCGTTGACATCCATAAGTGGACTTATGATTGGCTGTTGCAGGGAATGCCAACACTCTTTCTAGGAATGAAATGCAAACTAAGAAATATGTCCTTTTGCACAATATGTTTTGCCCCTGACAGAAATGTTCATCTAACTGAATAATGTAGTCCAATAAGAGGGCGGAGAATCGTATCACCGATGTTATAATTATTATTATTAGTAGTAGTAGTATTTGTGTGGCAACACCCACTGAAGACGTGAGAAGTTTGGTAGCCAAACCATTGTTCTATAACACCTGTTATATCCTACAATATTTATTTATCACTTTATTTATACTTTTAAATAATTAACACTTCACGTTTTTGGTAGATTAAAGTTGAAACAGCATATCATAAGTAGGGCTGGTGTGCAGAACAATGATAATTTATTAAGTGGATGCGGCACCTTTAGCTGATCCCTTGCCTGTGATTGGCTGTGGTGAATGTCAACAAATAATATCTACCAATGATATGGAGGCTGGTGGGAGGTGGGGGGGACTTCTTACTTCAGCACAACAACCCGCCTTATGGGCTGCTGTTTGGATATTTTTAGTGCGTTGGAAAAATCAGAGATGGCGCTAGGTGTATTTTGAAGGGTAAAATGTTAATAGTGCAATTTGATTCCAACAGATGGCATAAGCTGTATCTTTTGGCTACTATTTACCAGCAGACTTCTTGATAGTGTTCTTTTCTGCCGACAGATGGCATCAGCTGTATTATTATTACTTCCGAATTCTCTTTTAAACTCTGATCTATAAATCCCGTAGCTTATGATAAGGTTTTATACAATACTGGTATTAAGTAACTGAAGTTCTGCAATAACTTCTTTATCTACTGTTGAGGATATCATATAACGTCTGGTTACGATATTCTGCACTCTGTTGAGTTGTGATGTATTTCCAAATAAATTAAACATCAATCCATAATATTATTAAAACAACAAATTATGTATGTAATACCAGCATTTCACACTAAAAATACTTAGATTTATTGAAATCTGGTAATGAATTCCAATCTAGGAATCTCCTATGACGAAACTGTACTGTATTCATCTAGTTGTATTCACCTAGTAGTGCTTACGAGGGTTGAGCTCTGCTCTTTCGGCCCGCCTTTCAACTGTTAATCAATCACCTGTTACTATTTTTTGTGTAAAATACACATCGAATACTGTATGTAGGGCATACGTAAATCTGTGTATCTATGTATTTACGTATGTAGGTTAGCTTAGCATTTTAAAAGCACCGAATCACCTTCTGTGGTTGATTGTTCAATAAATCCCTGAACTATATGTTTAACACATTTCTAATTAACCCTGTCCATGGAGGACAGAAGAAAATGTATATATGCTGGTTAGCATTGTAAATGTGTGCCTACGTCTGTGGTAGAAAATAATAATAATAATAATAAATATATTTTTTGTCCACCCACACACACCCAGGAAGTAGCCTGTAACAGCTGTCTAACTCCCAGGTACCTATTTATTGTTAGGATTTAACAGGGGCATCAGGGTGAAAGAAACTGCCCATTTGTTTCTGCCTAGTCCGAAAATCAAACCCGTGCCACTGGATTACGAGTCCCGCGCGCTGTCCACTCAGCTACCAGCAACGGTTATGTACGAATCGACCAGTCCCCAAATCTCCATGGAGATGTGTATCCAAGACGAATTCTTGCTATTGCTGATTCTCTCCCGCGGCCACCTCCTCTTCGTCCATAATGATTGGGATTGCCAGCTGCAACCGCATTGTACCAGCGTACAGATGAACTGGTTTGTACTTCTATCCTTCTTTCCTCAGTTATCTTGTCACGGTGATGTTGCCTGACAATACCTCTAATTTGTAGCAGAGTCTTGGGTATGAAGTATTCAATATGGTCTCCTTCAGCGCCTTCAGCAGCCAGCACATCTGCTCGTTCATTTCCACAGATTCCAACATGGGAGGAGAGCCACAGAAACTTGACGACTCTTCCCTGATTAGTTAGTACCCTCACAGCTCTCTTGATTTCAGCAACTATCGCAATATTTTTAGCCTTATTTTTACTAAGGCTTTGTAGTGCTGCTTTTGAATCAGTGCAGATCACTGCACCGTTAATGTTTCGCTCAAAAAATCTTAATGCCCTAACAATGGTAGTTAGCTCTGCATTGAAGAGGCATAGATCTTAATATGTGCTTTTTCTTCACTTGCCTTTTAAAAGGTATTATTGCTAATTACAGTGTATGCTGCCCCAGCCATGCCATTGGTAGGATTAGATGACCCATCAGTGTAGATTTGGAGTTGACATTCAGTATTTAATTTATAAGTTAATGCTCATTCACTACAGTTTAGTTTATTATTGTTCAATTCACTCTTAATTATTTACTTTATAAGTATTACTTTAGATTTTTAAATTATTTTCACCATTCTGTGTTTCGGTTGACCTCAGAAATACAGCACATCCAGGACGCTGCCTTTCTGAGTAGAGGGAACCAGGTCGTTCATTGTTTGCTGAACAATGTTTGCTGTTTTTGTTTGTTTGCGAGGACTTCCCCTCCTGGCCTGAAATAAGTTTATTGAGGTAAAATACACACAAAGGGATGAGGTAGCTCAAGCTATTCTCACCCCGTTCAGTACATCGTGTTAATACATACATAGACACACATCACAAGCAATAAACATTACCAAACATTCTGAGAGATAAACATAGAATGTTTGGTAATATGTTTATTGTTTGTGATGTGTGTATATGTATGCTTGTTTAATTACTTCACAGGTGTAACCCTTTTGCACTGTCCCTTCTTATCCAGTCTGGCCTTGTGTTTGAGATCTTCACTGGTCATGAATGTATTTCTTGAGGCTAATATTTGCAAAAGTTTAAATGCCGTTTCTCAGGGCAAATAACATTTGGATCCATTAATTATATTCACTTTTTTATAAAGTTCCCTTCTGAGAAAGGCTTCAGAAACAGTTATTTAATAATTCATGAGCAATTTTGTAACCTACAGCCTCACTGACTTGATGAAGACTTAGTGACCCACTGTTCAATGACTTCTAACTCATCCATTTTATCGTCTATTTGCCACTTGTATATTTATCATATTTATTGGTAGGCTTTATTAAGATGGTTAACCTCATAGTTATAAGTAACTTGCATTCTCAGGCAACAACCACCTGTTGTTTTACAAAACAAATATGTTGGTTTTCTTTCATCACCAACCAGCCGAATGTCCATGAATCTCCATTAATTTTTCGTTTCTGTGCTAAGTCTCCGTGGGGCAGTGGTGACACAGCGGCATTTCGCCGGCGATTTGGGCTGGGTTCGTATCTTAGCCGGGGAGGATTGACTAGGCACCAAACCTTAACTGTAGCCTCTGCTCACCCAGCAGTGATTGGGTAGATTTGGCAGGTCGTATTCCAAGGAATATTAAGATTAAGATTAAGGTCCCGAAGGTTATGCGTGCTAAAGGCTTTACATGAATGTAAGAACTCTTGTATAAATAAAATTAAATACAAAATTGTAGAAGAATTTGAGTTCAACATAATAATTATAAGTGATAGTATAGATTGTAATGGCAAAGTTGCCTGTTTTGAGTACTAAAATTGGGTGATGGGGGGGGGGGGGGGGTAGCAGAGTGAGTTTGGAGCATAAGGTGGGAACTATGAGGAGGAAATTAGAAACTTTTTTGTTTTGCTTTTGAATAATTACGACGTTACGTGTAGTACGCGTCCTAAACTCATCCAGTGGTCTAACTAGAACCGTAAATGACTGACTCTATACTCTATACTCCCTGGGACTCTAAACCCCCAGGTGTCATGTGTGACACCACTGGGACTCTATACTCTAAGAATGAAGAGCAACAAGTAAGACAAAATACAACACAATGAATCTCCAGCAGGCTTGTCATTCTTGAGTGCAACAGATATAGGACTGAACATGTCTACAATATTTACAATAGTGTAGGGGAGTGCATGGTGGGGTTCAGGGTAGATTGTATACCGCTGCTACAAGCCTATAGTCACTATAGAATCTAGAATATTTTGAAAATTAAAATTATCTGAATTACTAGAAACGAAACTAACTAAGGATTTAGTGTAAGTATACACACACACACACGAATAAGTGTAAAGTGATGGAAGTATTAACAGGAGACAGTATACACAGAAGTGAAGGTACATACTTGTAGCAACTCTAAAAGGAGATCTGGGAGTGGACGCAACACTAAACCGAGCTCCAGAGGCACATATAAATAGCATAACGTCAGCAGCGTACTCTACGGTAGCAAAAGTTAGAACATCATGTTCAGGAACCTAAGTACGGAGGCATTTAGAGCACTTTGCACCGCCTACGTGAGATCAGTCTTTTTCTGAGAGTATGTTACCCCATCATGGAGTCCCCACCTGAAGAAACACATAAGGAAACTGGAAAAGGTTCAGAAATTTGCGACGAGGCTAATCCCAGAATTGCGAGGGATGGGGTATGAAGAGCGACTGAAAGAACTGAACCTGCCCACGCTAGAAAAAGGAGAGGGAGAGATATGATAGAGATGTATACAATACTTAGGGGGATTGACAATGGAAATAGAGGAAATGTTCACGTTGAATATCAATAGAACAAGGGGGCATAACATCTCTGACTCATCTAAGTCGTTGAAACTCAGATGAGTGAGAGATGTTAGAAAGTTTTCATTTAGTGTAGGAGTAGTGGGAAAATGGAATGAGCTAAAGGAGCAGGAGCAGGTTGTGGAAGCAAACTCCATTCATAACTTTAAAAAGTAGACATGATTGGAAAATAGGACAGGAGTCATTGCCTTTAAACAACCGATGGCTAGAAAGGCTGGGTCCAAGAGCTAATGCTCGATCCTGCAGGCACAAATAGGTGAGTACAAATATGTGAGCACACACACACACACACACAAAGCGTTATATATGACAAAGAGTGCTGGGTAGACGGGACACCAGGAGCGTAGCTCTCATCCTGTAACTACACTTAGGTAATTACACAATATAACTATAACTGCGTGACGCGCACACAATCCACTCCGTCAATACGTTCTCTCGATTGCCCCTCCGTAAAAATATAGTGGTTTAGCCTAACTCAAAGTGTCAAAAGTAGAGGGGGTAGAAATAGCCTAAGCTACTCTATCCCTTTGAGATGTATTTCTTTCTTATCTCAATAAACATACTTGAACTTGAACTCAAAGTGTCAAAACTAGCTAACCTAATGGAGTGGATACTCATTATTCTCAGGCAGGGTCAATACTGGGGTGTTTTCAATGTCCGTCAACCACCGCATATTTTACTGTGGTAACGATGCCGTATACAATATATCGTGTTCAGTAAGAGGAGGAGCGTCACGGGTTAAGGCTGCCTAACACCAGGAATGTGATCGATATACCATACGAAACCTTAAAAGGAGATGTATCAGTTTCGTTCAATATATACAAGAATTAGCGTTGTGTGACTATAGAGGCAAGTCATCTTCCCTTCACAGCGTGCAGATTAAGTGTAATTAATGAAATCAAATTATCCGATTCTGATTAAGGTCTGATTAAGACTTTTTGTACTCTCTGTAATTCAATATGTGCTCTTCTCACGGGATGAGTATTGGGTACACACAATAATCTTTACTGTCTTGACACAATAATCTTTACTGTCTTGACACAATAATCTTTACTGTCTTGACACAATAATCTTTACTGTCTTGACACAATAATCTTTACTGTCTTGACACAATAATCTTTACCGTCTTGACACAATAATCTTTACTGTCTTGACACAATAATCTTTACTGTCTTGACACAATAATCGTTACTGTCTTGACACAATAATCTTTACTGTCTTGACAGAAGCTCAACACGTAAGCTAATTGTTTGCGGGCTTTGTGTATTTAACATGTTCTATGCTGCTATAAGCAAATAATTCTCCATCTAAACTGGTTCATTGGTGTGTGTAGGAATAGCATATATACAGTTGTACGTTGTAGTCCATATTGCCTTAAAACGTTAAAATATTAATTTAAATTTAAAATTTGTAAAAAGAAATGAAACTTAAAATCTGTGTATGGCAGGAAACTGAATCATATGTTGCTTTTAACGTTATACAGACATTCTTAAAGTCTAGTTAATAACCTCATATGTGTGTGAGTAGTCTGAAAATACATTGAAATATGTATTGGTACCGGATCAGTAACTATGAAATCAGAAGCCTAGCTTCATTATACATTATTGCATTAGCATTCCAATGTAAATACCAGTTTTGTTTAGCCTGTTTTACTAAAACATGAATTAGTATCTTATCTTGATTTTTAAAAGTTTTTGTTTTCTAAGAGACCTATGTGTATATTGGCGGGAAAGTTGGTCCCCCGAGGGCCTATAGCTACCCGGGGGTCAATAGCCTCACAATGCTAGTTTTATCAAGCAAAAAGTTCATTCGCTGCTCTGCACGTCATACGTGACATTTTCATTAGAATACTGTGGCAAAAAGTAGCCCAAGTAGTAACAGTGTTAATATTATAAGTTACATCAGACGCTCGTTCGACAAGCCTCGCCCAAGACCTATTTTAATTGGAGAAAATATTATCTTATAAAATATGATCGTTGGGAAAAATACTTTGCATGTAGTCTTTCATTAGTAACAGTAATTTATGTATATGAGGTACAAAGGATCATATTACATTTTTATTACATTTTTTACTTGGTACAGTGTTTGTATTTTTCGAGGATAAATTAAGTCACTAATGTTTAGTTCAGTGTTTAATTTCGCACACAGGTCATTAGAGACGTGATTAGTGATATCATCACTAACATTTACTTAATAGTTATATAAAACACAATAATCCGCCATACAATAAAGAGAGTTTTTGGCGTTATCAAAAATTGTTGGAACATCGCCGCCATATTGGCCGAGTTCAAGTCGCCGAAGCGGGAAGTCCACAAGGTGTTTACTCGCTCACAGGTGCCGCCCTCACCTCTTGTGGCCGACCACAAGCCGCAGGAGTGACTGTCTCCCGCCCAACCAGCTCACCAGTAAGGAAACAAGCGCTGTCTTGGTAATTTAGAGGCGCTAACGACCGACAAAGGACGCACGCTGGACCCAGAGCTGTCAGCGGGCCACCCAGCAGGTAGGAATGGGTCAGGTCGACACTTACGCGGGTCCCGGTCGTCGACCAGGCCTCCGTCGACCAGACTGTCTTCCTATAGTGTCAAGTGGCGTCGCGTCCCATCCCAAATCCTTATCCTAATCCCTTCCAAGTGCTATATAGTCGTAATGGCTTGGTGCTTTACCCTGAAAATTCCCTCCCTTCCCTCTTCCCCCCCCCATTGTTCCTGATGATTTGTTTTCTATTTGGATTTCAAATTGAAGTAAATGACTTCTGCCTTTACGGCTTTGTCGGGTAGGCGTTTCCATGGGTTTATAATCCTAAGGGTGAACAAACCTCTTGTTTTATGTCTTACATTGTACCTTGTTGAGCTTGAAACTGTTGCTTCCTTTTATATTATATTTGACCATTTTAAAGAAGTAGTTTGATAACTAGTAAAACTCTTTTAACAAAGTTAAAAAAAGTGTTAATTTGGGATGTAATAAAACGAAATGGCACCAATTCTGACCCCCCTTTTTCGCCTGAAACATGGCGATACTTAATTACTGTACACCATCTCACACGACTGATTAATATCCTCTACACACGCTCATCGAGATCTCTAATCTTTATGACACACACACAATAACACGGTTACACGAATATTGTCAGTCTCGCAGTCGACTGATCTGACTTTGAAGATTGTCCGCCACCTATTTCCAAGATTAGTATTCGGGGAAAATGTGTACTAGTAACAGGTGTGTGTCTCTCACTAAATGGGAGTCACACTAGCGTCACACTAGCTGGGAGTGTCACACTAGCTGGGGGAGTGTCACACTAGCTGGGGGTGTGTCACACTAGCTGGGGGTGTGTCACACTAGCTGGGGGGGGGGTCACACTAGCTGGGAGTGTCACACTAGCTGGGGGGGGAGTGTCACATTAGCTGGGGGGGGGGGTATCACACTAGCTGGGGGGGGAGTGTCACACTAGCTGGGGGGGTATCACACTAGCTGGGGATGCATTGGTGCGTTAACCGCGCGCCAATACACACCAATCACCAGTGTGCGGGGGTTACAATGTTTCGTGGCACATAAATGCGACAAATATGTATCCTGCTATGTGACCGGCAGATATGGAAAGCTCAAATGTGCCAGGATACAGGTGTGTGCGACCCAGTGAGAGCTCAGTTGTGTCATGACACGTTTAACAGGTAATGGCACATGTTAATGATAACAAGTATGCAACAGGTGCGAGGGGGCAGGGAAGGGGAAGTAAGATGGTGCAACACACACACACACATGCAATCAACGATCATGCAAGCATGAAGGTTGGTGGCCTACCTAGTCGACCTGTTGGACGCACCAAAGAAAAAACACTTTTAGTCACATTAAAAACAAAAACATTTTGTATAGATATTCCTGACCATTGATGCATGCCAAGTGATTAAAGTTATACAGGGAGGGAACGAAGTCAGTGTTCCAATAATTATGCGATTGGTTTTATATATCCAACACCTGTATGAGTGACCGTGAGTGACCCCAAGTATATTTGTGTGTGTGTGTGTGTGTACTCACCTATTTGTGCTTGTGGGGATTGAGCTCTGGCTCTTTGGTCCCGCCTTTCAACTGTCAATCAACTGGTGTACAGGTTCCTGAGCCTATTGGGCTCTATCATAATTATACTTGAAACTGTGTATGGAGTCAGCCTCCATCACATCACTGCCTAATGCATTCCATTTGTCAACCACTCTGACACTAAAAAAAATCTTTCTAATATCTCTGTGTCTCATTTGGGCACTCAATTTACACCTGTGTCCCCTAGTGCGTGTGGCCCTTGTGTTAAATAGCCTGTCTTTATCTACCCTGTTAATTCCTCTGAGAATCTTGTACGTGGTGATCATATCCCCCCTAACTCTTCTGTCTTCTCTTGTGTGTGTGTGTGTGTCCTTTTTGTTCCCAAGCCAGCGTGAGTTGTTTTGAATGTTCCAATTCATGTTTAAATGGCTGCAGGTGTTACAATACATGTGTGAGTGACCCAGGTGTTGAGGCGTGTACCAAAAACATGTCACTCGGTGTTTTAAACATGGCTTAAGAGTTACCCTGGAGAGTCCCAACCTGCGCGTGAGTACTTAGCAAGGCTAAACACATGTATTACATGTTAGTATCGAATTTTTTATCAACAAATCCATAACATTAATCGAGTATATAAAATTCAAAATACAGCATTTTAGGCTGGCTGCTTAAGTATTGAATAAACATTAATTAGGTAAACATTAAGTTTTGGTAAATAATGGCATTGTGGTATATGAGGGTGTGTGGGGGCGTAAGGGCGTGGATGTGAGGGGTGTGGGCTTGAAGGTGTGGGCGGGAGGGTTGGGCGTGAAGGTGTGGGTGGGAGGGTGTGGGCGTGAAGGTGTGGGCGGGAGGGTGTGGGTGGGAGGGTGTGGGCGTGAAGGTGTGGGCGGGAGGGTGTGGGTGTGAAGGTGTGGGCGGGAGGGTGTGGGCGTGCAGAAGGGAGCGCTACTGACCTGCCCCGCCGCCCAGAAATACATCGCCGAACTGGGTGTTGGAGCGGCGTACCTTCTTGGCCCTGAGCACCTGCCTGTCGGGGACACAGGTGTGCTGTTGGTGTGGCTCTGCCTCCTTACTTGTAGAAGTAGGTCGATATTAAGGACTCACAAAGACAAGTGTCACAAAAGTTGTTATCATAGGCTAGCTTACATTATATCATGTTCAAGTATTCTCTTACCACTTTATAATGCATTAGCCTAGCCTGAGGACAGGTTGATATACACATAACCTAGTTCTAACTGCAAATAAAATTTATATATAATTTGTCTATATAGGTGCTTATTAAGGACTAGCACCATTCCTTAAATCAACAAGTTGTGTTAACAAACGCTATCACTTGGATGACTGCTTTTTGTAGGTTAACTCGCATTATTCTTTTTATGAAGTTGCTATTGTTGTATAACAATATTTTGTTTCATAAATACTTATATAAGTGGAATTTTGTTATTAATTATCTCGTGTAATTGAAGTTCTTTTGGCGGAATTAAATTATTTTCTTAAGAGGTCTACTGCGAGTTTACTTACATAATAGGAAACTTTATTATTGGTTGAACACATTAGTTAATGGTACCAGCACCGTTAAACGGACAATATTATACTCTCGGCCTTCTGGTAGGCCTTGAAACTTAGGGTTAAGGGATATAGCCTCGTAATTATTAGTATTCTGCACATTCAGTACACGTGAGAGTGAGGGCATGTGCTGCGATTGGCAATCATGCTGGCGGAGTGATGTGCTGCGATTGATCAGTAACCGCCGTGATGCCAGCCAACTAAATGTGACGTACTTGTGATTGGCGTGACGTAAATGTGATTGGTCAGTAACAGCCGTGACACCAGCTTGCTGAGCGTGAGGTGGTGTGATTGGTCATTAATGACCATAATTCCAACTAGCTGAGCGGAGAATAAGTTAGGGCAGTGAGCAAAATACGTGGAATATAGCACAGGGCCAATCAAACGCATGCCAGACCCTCATGTGCCTGGGTTGTGCAGCAGCGGAAGCCAGGTGAAGCCTCCATGTGGGTTAGGTTAGTGGGGAAGCCACTCAGGGAAGGTGAAGCCTCCTTGAGCCTGGGTTGGGGTAGTGGGGGAAGCCTATGGAAGGAGGTACAGCCTCCATGTGCGTGGGTTACAAGGAGCTTGAGTTGCTACCTGCGGGGCCTGACGGCGGTAGTGAAGGCCGGTACATCGGGGTGGCGGTACTCCCAAAGGGCTCCCCAGATCTTCAACCCGTTCTCCAGTCGAAAATTTTGGAAGTCCGACTCCTTCAGCGTGTGCAGCAGCGGTGCGAACAGGTAGATGAATACCTGCAGGAAAGACACCTACATAAGCACCTATGGTAGAGACGGGTAGATAAGCAGCTGTAGGAGAGACGGGTATACAGATATATGCGGAATGGGCAGCTGGTCTTACCTGAATGGTAGCCAGGGAGAAGTGGTAAGGGAAGACAGTCGGCTTGCTGCGGCCCTTCTCCTGGTCGGCGTCTGCGCACTCTTCCGCGGCGTCCAGGATTATCCAGTGGAGTGTGTAGAGTAACTTGGTCTCGGCAGCGCCGAGGTTTGTAATGGTCGACTCCCTCCTGCACGACACAAAACATTTGTACGTGATTGTCAAGCACGATTATTACACCTGCACACCACATAGCAATCATGTGTATTCATTTACCCTCTTGGCTTCCGTTCACTAAACCATGATTGACTTCTACGTAGTGACCCGACATATCCAGGATACATATGTTTGTGTGGAGAGAGTTACGAGCACTAGTTCTTCTGTAGTCATTGATGAAGATTAAGCCAGCCAAGAGGTGGCACGGGCAACTGTAATCATCACTGCTGTTGTTAGAAATAGTCATGAGGTCAGGTCATGAACACCTGACCTGTCCTGTGACCTGTTTAATACGTAAATTGACTTCCCCGGCATCATAGATATATAAATATTACTACTACAACTAATAATAGTTGATTACACATATGTCCTTACACATACCAAAAGGGGGAAAAGTATGGCTATGGTAACACGGCATAGTAGTTTGGTACGCCACCCATAGTACGTGAAGCATATCTGGGTACGCCCTCTAGCAGAGGAGGGAGGGTTGGCACCCACCTGTTACAGAGGGAGGGTTGGCACCCACCTGTTACAGAGGGAGGGTTGGCACCCACCTGTTACAGAGAGAGGGCTGGCACCCACCTGTTACAGAAGGAGGGCTGGCACCCACCTGTTACAGAGAGAGGGCAGGCACCCACCTGTTACAGAGGGAGGGCTGGCACCCACCTGTTACAGAGGGAGGGCAGGCACCCACCTGTTACAGAAGGAGGGCTGGCACCCACCTGTTACAGAGGAAGGGCTGGCACCCACCTGTTACAGAGGGAGGGCTGGCACCCACCTGTTATAGAGGAGAGAAGCGGCAGAGTGCATGACGTGGGGTAGGGCAGCCTGGATGAACCGCCATCGAGGTACACTCTTGATAGCGTCAGTAAGGGAAGGCGAGAGGCCGAAGAGAATATTTTGCACCAACACTTTCTCCAGAGACTGTGAAGAGTAGAGGGGCGGGGAGGAAATCATCGCACCAACACACACACACACACACACACACACACACACACACACACACACACACACACACACACACACACACACACACACACACACACACACACACACACCTCTGTTACTCCTCACCTCTACTCATGTACAAATAATAATGATAAAACTCGCCATATTAACACAACTAATAATACATATTATTATTATAATTATTCTTATTTTAATACTATTATTATTGGGAGTAGTAGTGAAGGCGAAGGGAAGACCTAATATATTTGTAAATATATCAGAAACTAAATGTTTACTGTTCTTGATACAATGAGAAAATTGTGTACAGTACCTTGAGAAAGGCTGCAAGCTGCAAAATATTCGTGTATGTGCAAAGGCACACACACGAATATTTTGTTTTTAATACACACACATATACAGTATTGGGTCTTCCCTTCACCTTCATTCAAGCACTAAGGCATTGTAGTAAGTTTCTCCGTTAGTAGTAGTAATAATTATTGTTTTTATTATAATCATTATTATCATAATAATTAGGATTTTTACTTTTATTAATATTTTATAGGCATTGCTTATCAAAGTATTAGAATCAGTTACTGTTCTACCAATCATTAGTCACAATATAATAATACTGTAATAATAATAACAATAATAATAATAATAATAATAATAATAATATCAATAATAATAATTACTATAATTGGCTTTACTCTAAACTGATATAAATAAATATATACATTTGCTACATAAAAGGTCATTAGTATTACTTTAGGAATTCCTTACCACTACCACAAAAAGTCCTCATTACTTCCATAATAGGTCATTGTCATTACCATAACTGGTTCTTTTTTTATGCCATAAAGGAGTTCTTCATCTCCACAAAAAGTGTTAGTCACTTCCATAAAAATGTGCCACTACCATAAAAAGTCTTCATCACTAGCATAAAATGTCCTCATTACTACCATAAAAGGTCTCCGTCACTACCACAAAACGCCCTCATCATTGCCACAAAAGGTTATCACTACTACAAAAGGTTGTCATCACTACAAAAGGTCGTTATCACCACTACAAAAGGTTATCACTACTACAAAAGGTCGTCATCATCACAACAAAAGGACTTCATCATTACCACTCAAGGTCATCACCACGAATGGTTCTCATCACTACCACAATAAGATCCTTATCTCTGCCACAAATGGCCTGCATCACCGTCACAAAAGGTCCTCATCATTACCACCACAAAAGGTTCTCATCACTAAATAAAAAGGTCCTCATCACCGTCACAAATGGTCCTCATCACTACCACAAAAGATTCGCATCACTGCCACAAAAGGTTCTCATCACAACCATAAAAGGTCCTTATCAGCAAAAACAGGTCCTCATCTGCCACAAAAGGTCCTCATCTGCCATAAAAGGTCTTCATCTGCCACAAAAGGTCTTCATCTGCCACAAAAAGTCCTCATCACTATCAGAAAAGATTTTCACTGCCACAAAAGTCCTCATCGCTACCACAAAAGGTGCTCATCACAACCATGAAAGGCCCTCATCACAACCACAAAAGGTCCTCATCACCACAAAAAGGTCCTCATCTGCCACAAAAGGTCTTCATCACCACGACCACCAAAAGGTCGTCGTCACCACCATAGCAATACCCCCGTCGGCTGCCTAGTAACCAACACCCTACCACTATCCTGCCAAATACACCGTCATAACACTACGGCGTTTGTCACGTGGAGTATATATAAGTAATGTTGGGTTATTCCATGCATGCTGCTGCTGCTCCGTAGGTTCCTGCTCTCCACGGCGCCAGCTGTGTGGAGGTAGTTGTGCACAGTTGTGGTGGTTATGGGAGGTTTGCGGGGTCATGGTTGCAATGGTTTAAAGTTCTCTGGGGGGGGGGAGGGGGGATTTACTACCAGATAGGCCTAACTTGAAGATATCATGCAATATACATATCATTTTATAGACTTGGCCAGGTCAGTGTTGCATGATAACGAAAAAATTGCTTAACAGGAACACTCCCTAGACATGTATATATATATCGACTTGAAAAACTGATTACCATGCAAGACATGTTACCGACACCGCTACAACACGAGGTGAGCGCCATGCAGAAACTGTCGCCACTTTCAGACAAAAGAACTTAGCATTGCCATGTACAGTATAAATCATTAATATTACGGTTCGTGATTCGTACCGATTTACCTGACTTGGGCACAGGTAACCGACTGGGCTACTGCAGTACCTGACTGGGATATTGTAGTACCTAGGCTACTGCAGTACCTGACTGGGATATTGTAGTACCTAGGCTACTGCAGTACCTGACTGGGTGGGATATTGTAGTACCTAGGCTACTGCAGTACCTGACTGGGATGCAGCGATAACTGCTTTGGGATATGACGGAGCATGATTGGGATAGAACAGTACACCCAAGATTGACTATGTAAGGCATCAGTTATACAATATATGTTATGTAATTATAACCTGAGCTTGTAAAAACCTCTTAATCACCGTCAGTGGTTAAGTGCTTAATAACACACTAGTTTCTATAGCAGCTATCTTAACCTCTCAAAGTAAGAGAGACTTGAATGTTATATATATATATATATATATATATATATATATGTCGTACCTAATAGCCAGAACGCACATCTCAGCCTACTATTCAAGGCCCGATTTGCCTAATAAGCCAAGTTTTCCTGAATTAATATATTTTCTCTATTTTTTTTCTTGTGAAATGATAAAGCTACCCATTTCATTATGTATGAGGTCAATATTTTTTTATTGGAGTTAAAATTAACGTAGATATTTGACCGAACCTAACCAACCCTACCTAACCTAACCTAACCTATCTTTATAGTTTAGGTTAGGTTAGGTAGCCGAAAAAGTTAGGTTAGGTTAGGTTAGGTAGGTTAGGTAGTCGAAAAACAATTATTTCATGAAAACTCGGCTTATTAGGTAAATTGGGCCTTGCATAGTAGGCTGAGAAGTGCGTTCTGGCTACTAGGTACGACATATATATATATATATATATATATATATATATATATATATATATATATATATATATATATATATATATATATATATATATATATAATGTGTGTGTGTGTGTATAGGATATGTGGAAGCTGGTCAGAATTCCATTTCACCTTTGTAAACTCATTTTAATGACACTGTAAAAAGACACCTCGAACACTGTTTATGTAGGGCAGACGTAAATTTGTGTGTTTTATGTTTGTAGGTTAGATTAACATTTTAAAAACACTACAATCACCTTCTGTGGTTGATCAAGAAATCACTGAACTATATGTTTAACAGATCTCTAACCCTGTCCATGGAGGACAGAAGAAAATGTATATATGTTGGTTAGCATTGGAAATGTGTAGCCACGTCAGTGGTAGAAAATAATACTAACAAAAGTACCTACCTAGGTGATGTGGTACTGGCTTGGGAGGCGGTGGTACTTTGCCAGGATACGGTACCTGATTGTGATAGGGTAGTAGTTGAACAGAATAAGACGGTACATAACTAGGATATGATGGTACATGCCTACACTCGTGCGGTACCTGACGATCACAACGGTACGCGACTAGCAGCAGCGGTACTTAAGTACATTGACTCAGCGGTACATAAGTAGGCTACAGTAGCACCCGCCTGAAATGCTACAATTCCTAACGTGGATAGTATTTCTAAGCTAAACCAATGGATCTCCTTCATTAGGCCTCAGGCTCTAGTTAACAATTTAAACTGTACACTATATATACTCTAGTCTTCCTTCGAAACATATTTATAATTGTTATTTAAGGTTATTTTAAGTTTGTCAACGCACTTTCTCAGCGACAGGGACGCACTGAGCTGTCATCGTCCAAGTTTTATAGGTCTTGTTAGCTATTACAGAAAATATATGTGTGTATTATTATTATTGAATTTGACTGAAAGACCAAATTTATGTTTTAAGTGTATTAAAAATCAAACTATTTGGTTTTTAATATACTTACAGATTAATTAGGTCTTTCATTCACCTTCATTTACGCACTACGGCATTGTAGTAAGTTTTTCTATTATTATTATTATTATTATTATTATTATTATTATTATTATTATTATTATTATTATTATTTGGCACGCCATGCAGAACATCTTGTAATAGTATACGGGATATACTGTAGAGCTAATTGGACTCCTAATCGCCCTTAGGTACGTGAACCACAGCTGTAAATGTAAACTAAACTAGGATGGTGAGTCGTCAAAACCATGCACTCCAGGAGTGGCGGAACGCACGCTAGAGTCACTATAATACATGTTGACTCGCCAAATCATGCACCCTTGACTCACCGACTGAACACGGAGGTTCACCAACACACGGGTTTAACTAGCAAAGCATGCGCTCATGAGTCTGCAACACGGTAAGTCATGGAACCATGCATATGGACTCACTGACTAACCTTGGACGCTTCCTTGATCTCCTGTGTCAAGCGGGGAAAGAGAAGGAGTCAGTATGAGTCAGTAGAGAATGGAGGCGAGTGAGTCAGTGGTATATATATATATATATATATGTAAAGATATGTGTGTGTGTGTGTGTGTGTGTAATATGAACATAAGTATTTTGAATATACAGTACATAGGGAGATAGACATGGGTGACTGTAGAAAATATGCAATAGAAAATGCAATATGCACAGAGATGGCGACATGAAAATATAAATAATGACAATAGGGTGATATACAGGCGTACGTATACATGGTAGAAACATGTGAAGGCACATGTGTAGAAATATAAAGACACATGAATAAACATCTCAATATGGACACGCACGCACACGCACGCGCACACACACACACACACACACACACACACACACACACACACACACACACACACACACACACACACACACACACACACACACACGTGGTAGACGGTTGGAACAAGTTAAGTGAGAAGGTGGTGGAGGCCAAGACCGTCAGTAATTTCAAAGCGTTATATGACAAAGAGTGCTGGGAAGACGGGACACCACGAGCGTAGCTCTCATCCTGTAACTACACTTAGGTAATTACACTTAGGTAATTACACACACACACACACACACACACACACACACACACACACACACACACACACACACACACACACAAATATATGTAGTAGACATAACAGGAAAAATAGGTTGGTTAGAAAGGCGGATTCCAAGAGCTAATAGCTCGATCCTACAGGCATAAATAGTAAATACAAATAGTAAATACACACACACACACACACACACACACACACACACACACCTTTAGCTACACTAATACATAATGTAATAAGGACATGCTAGTTAGACACACGTTAGGCAAGCAGTAAGGCAGGTCGGATGCGAGAGGTGGAAAGCATGACAGTAAGGGTAGAAAGGGTGCGATAGATGACGACAAGGCGGGAAAATGGGCGTGGTGAGAGAGGTGGGAGGCGAAGTGGGCGTGGTGGGAGAGGTGGGCGTGGTGGGAGAGGTAGAGAAAGGAGTTAATCATACATTGGAGGAGATGATGAGGAAGGTATAGCATGCCTTCATCACTAGTGTGGGGGGGAAGTGATATGAAGGAAGGGAACTATCAGGGGAAAGCGCCAAACCATTACTACTATATAGCACTGGGAAGGAATCAGGATAAGGATTTGGGATGGCACGGGGGGGGGGGGGAAGGAATAGTGCCCAACCACTTAGACGGTCGGGGATTGAACGCCGACCTGCATGAAGCGAGACCGGCGCTCTACCGTCCAGCCCAAGTGGTTGGGGGGTGATATGAGGTGAATGTGGTGAGGTATGGGGTGGTGACGGGTGCGAAGGTGATGTTTAGGTGGTGAAGGGTAAGGCGGTGATGTTCAGGTGGTGTGGGTGAAGTGGAGAGGGAGTTTGCGTGAGTGGAAAGTGAAAGGAAGGGAGGGAAAGTGAGATTCAGGGGGAAAAGAGTGAGATTCAGGGGGAAAAGAGGGAGAGTGATGGAGTGTAAGGAGAAGGGAGAGTGAGTAAAGGGAAGTGAGGGGCATGTAGTGAGAGGGTCTAAGAGTTTAAACGAACACACACACGAGCTACGCTCCAAGAGGTTGCTTGTTTGTCACGTCTTAATGTCGAGTGTTCGCTGTTGCCCACCTACAAAATAACCATAATCACGGCCGTCATTGTTACCAGGCTCAAAAGTAACCATAATAATGGGCATCGCTGTTGGCAACCTCAAAAATAATCATGGACGTCACTATTGCCAGCTCAGGAAATAATTATCAATCGAAACATCATTGTTTCAGTCTATGCAAAGATTCGCCTAGCTGAGTCTGCACTATGGCATTACTTGCTTAATCAAATCTAATGTTAATTATTGACGTCAGGGTTACTAGGGCAAGATTAATCGTAAAATTAGAGCCAAGCTAATCGTAACTTAGGGAAAGGCTTATCGTAACTTAGGGAAAGGCTTATCGTAACTTACGGAAAGGCTTATCGTAACAAAGAGCGCCACTGTTTCAGACTCACAGAATAGCTATAGCAAGACTTATCGGATATCTAATTGTCTTCACTGTTACCAAAACATCGAACAGTTAACCAAAGGGATTCTCATAATACCTAAACTAACCATAACTAAAGGGTAAGGGACCAGCCAAAGTATTTGTTACTGGTGTCAACTCTAAAAGCAAACGTAACTAAGTTCGACATTTTTGTCATCTGGTGGAAACAAAACAATGCGACCGTCACTGTTTCAAACTAAATACAAAAATGTAATTTACCATCTTGCCAAAGATGGCAAGATTACAATATTTTGGCAATTTGCCAAAGTCAAACACCAACAAGCAGACCTTTTAAAGGCAAATGTTTCCAACTTTAAGGCGCCAACAAATTACCTTGTGTTAGCTTCGTAACCTTATAGAGGAACTAAGATTTTTTCAAGAACAGTATTGCTATTCGGAGCATCATCTGAGAGACAGTGTTGCTAAGATATGGAATGAATAAACAGCCTAACAATCCAAGTATTACCAACTCGAGACAATAAAAAATTACCCTTTTTGTGATCAATGTTACCAAATCAAGACACAAGGGTAAAACTTTTAACAACCTATTGTTAACTCAGGAATCGAGACGTCTATTACATGGTGACCTAAATTTTATTCCTAAATTGATAAACCTAAATAGCTAAATTCTAGACTCAAACATACAGCCTCTTAAAAAAAAGTCGCTGTTGTTGACAATGAATTAATATGAATTAGGATCACAGTTGCCAACTCTAAATATTTTAATTAAAAATAATTTTTAATCAGTTCTAACGGGGATAACATTTAGGTTTAAATGTTCCTAAAACTTGACTTGTACGAACATTCCTTAATCAGAAGTGTTAGGAAGTTTTGACATCTAAATAATAATAATTATTAATAATAATAATAATAATAATAATAATAGTAGTAGCAAAAATAATAAATTAATGTTCTCTACAGACTTGAGAGAACAACCTTTTAATTAAAAGTAATTGTCGTCAATTTCAAATATAAACAAGCAACACCTTGAGCGATTTAGGGTTTTCTAGATACGGATCAACTCTAAAATTCTATTGTTAGGGGTGGGGGGTAAGTTGTGCTGTTGGGGGGGGGGGTGGTGAATGGCGTTGACATCCATATAGGGAGGGGGGGCGGGGTTGTGTTGGGGGTTAGTAGAGGGGTCCAAAATGCTGGTGGTTACAGAGGGTATATATATATATGTATATGAGAAATGTTGCCGACTTACGTGATGGCTAGGAGCGCTCTGGCAGAACTGTTCAGAATAAATTGGTTAACAAGATATCTGCAAAAAAAAACTCTCTCCAGACTTTAAAGTCGGGAGGAATTAAGCCTTAACATGTAAACATATTCACCATCATACCCGCAAACATTGATCACTGAAGAACACTTATTATATACAGCCTATACATCCTAAAATATGTATATACCTATTTAAGGAACTGCGACTCAGCGATTTACCAAATATAAGTCTCCGTTAAATAGTCTGGAATCTGAGATTCCCAGCGTTAGTATACTTAGGCAAATGAGGATTTAAATACTTAAAACTTTGCAACTGAGCATAACCATTGGCTGGTCTGCAAATGGTTATACTCAATGATATATAAATAATATATACTGTATATTATATATATATATATATATATATATATATATATATATATATATATATATATATTGTATACTGTATATAAGATATAATTGTATCTTAACCAAAAACACCGTTATAATCCAGAATTGTTTAGGTTAGGCCATCATTACAATGATTGTAAGCCTAAGACATCAGAAAGTATGATACTGTATTCCTCGATTATTCAAAATGAATTGAATGCATACCTAATCCCCATATTAAGCATCAAAGCAGTATCTATTAGCAATTTCAAAACGTTTATAATTGGGTATATATATATATATTTAAACAAGATTAAGACGAGCATCGTAATACACTCAAAATGTGGTTGATATAATTAAGATTTTAAAGCAGTGGAAAAAGTGTTACACCAAATGGTTAGGCTAGTGTGTGTATGTGTACGTGTGAATGTTCGTGTGCACAATTATATTAATTATTATTATTATTGGAATTATTATTATTGTCATATGGTTAGGCTAGTGTGTGTATGTGTACATGTGAATGTTCGTGTGCACAATTATATTAATTATTATTATTATTGGAATTATTATTATTGTCATATGGTTAGGCTAGTGTGTGTTCATGTGTACACATACTTAATAATTATAATAATTATTATTATTGGAATTATTATTATCATATGGTTAGGCTAGTGTGTGTGCGTGTACCTGTGAATGTACGTGTGCACAATTATATTAATTATTATTATTATTGGAATTATTATTATTGTCATATGGCTAGGCTAGTGTGTGTGGGTGTACGTGTGAATGTTCGTGTGCACAATTATATTAATTATTATTATTATTGGAATTATTATTATTGCCATATGGCTAGGCTAGTGTGTGTGCGTGTACGTGTAATTACCTAAGTGTAATTACCTAAGTGTAGTTACAGGATGAGAGCTACGCTCGTGGTGTCCCGTCTTCCCAGCACTCTTTGTCATATAATGCTTTGAAACTACTGACGGTCTTGGCCTCCACCACCTTCTCACTTAACTTGTTCCAACCGTCTACCACTCTATTTGCGAAGGTGAATTTTCTTATATTTCTTCGGCATCTGTGTTTAGCTAGTTTAAATCTATGACCTCTTGTTCTTGAAATTCCAGGTCTCAGGAAGTCTTCCCTGTCGATTTTATCAATTCCTGTAACTATTTTGTATGTAGTGATCATATCACCTCTTTTTCTTCTGTCTTCTAGTTTTGGCATATTTAATGCTTCTAACCTCTCCTCGTAGCTCTTGCCCTTCAGTTCTGGGAGCCACTTAGTAGCATGTCTTTGCACCTTTTCCAGTTTGTTGATGTGCTTCTTAAGATATGGGCACCACACAACAGCTGCATATTCTAGCTTTGGCCTAACAAAAGTCATGAACAATTTCTTTAGTATATCGCCATCCATGTATTTAAATGCAATTCTGAAGTTAGAAAGCATAGCATAGGCTCCTTGCACAATATTCTTTATGTGGTCCTCAGGTGATAGTTTTCTATCTAGAACCACTCCTAGATCTCTTTCTTTATCAGAATTCTTTAAAGATTTCTCACATAATATATAGGTTGTGTGGGGTCTATGTTCTCCTATTCCACATTCCATAACATGACATTTATTAACATTAAATTCCATTTGCCAAGTGGTGCTCCATATACTTATTTTGTCCAGGTCTTCTTGAAGGGCATGACAGTCATCTAAATTTCTTATCCTTCCTATTATCTTAGCATCATCAGCAAACATGTTCATATAATTCTGTATACCAACTGGTAGATCATTTATGTACACAATAAACATCACTGGTGCAAGAACTGAACCCTGTGGTACTCCACTTGTGACATTTCTCCATTCCGATACATTGCCTCTGATTACTGCCCTCATTTTTCTATCAGTCAGAAAATTTTTCATCCATGATAGAAGCTTACCTGTCACCCCTCCAATATTTTCCAGTTTCCAGAACAACCTCTTATGTGGAACTCTGTCGAAAGCCTTTTTTAGGTCCAGATAGATGCAGTCAACCCAGCCATCTCTTTCCTGTAATATCTCTGTGGCCCGATCATAGAAACTGAGTAAATTCGATACACAGGATCTTCCTGATCGAAAACCATACTGTCTGTCTGATATTATATCATTTCTCTCCAGGTGTTCTACCCATTTAGTTTTGATTAGCTTTTCCAATACTTTCACTATTACACTTGTCAATGATACAGGTCTATAATTGAGGGGGTCTTCCCTGCTGCCACTTTTGTAGATTGGAACTATGTTAGCCTGTTTCCACACGTCTGCTACGATTCCTGTACACAGGGATGCCTGAAAGATCAGGTGAAGTGGAATGCTGAGCTCAGATGCACATTCTCTCAGAACCCATGGTGAAACGCCATCTGGGCCAGCTGCTTTGTTCCTCCCGAGCTCCTTTAGCATATTTTCCACTTCATCTCTAGACACCTCTATCCGCTCTATGTTGTTCTCTGGAATTCTTATTGTGTCTGGTTCTCTGAATATTTCATTTTGTACAAACACACTTTGGAACTTTTCATTTAATGTTTCACACATTTCCTTTTCATTTTCCGTGAATCTGTTTCCCATTTTCAACCTCTGGATATTATCCTTTACCTGCAATTTGTTGTTTATGAATTTGTAGAATAGGCCCGGTTCTGTTTTACATTTATCTGCTATCCCTTTTTCAAAATTTCTTTCTGCCTCTCTCCTTACTGCTGTATAATTGTTTCTCGCATCTTTGTATCGCTGGTATGTTTGGGGGTTTGGCCTCTTCCTATACTGATTCCATTTTTGTGTCTTTTGGTCTCTTGCCCTCTCACAATTTCTGTCGAACCAATCCTGTTTTCTGGTCCTGCATCTCTGTTTTGGTATGAATGTTTGTGTGCCTTCCTCGTATAGTTTTAAAAATTTGGCATACATTTCATTTACTTCCCTGCCTAGCAACAATTCTGTCCAATTACACTCATTAAAAAAATTTCGAAGTTCCCCATAGTTGCCTCTCTTTAAATCGAGTTTATCAACTGTTTCAATGTCCCCATTTTCTTCTAGATGATATCTTAAAGCATATTTAATGTCTAACAGGACGTGATCACTCTTTCCCAAGGGAGGAAGGTACTGGATGTCAAAAATCTCTTCTTCTTTCCTGGTGAATACTAGATCCAGTACTGACGGTATATCTCCTTCCCTCATTCTTGTGGCTTGCTTTATGTGTTGATACAAGAATGTCTCCAGAATGAGGTTCACAAATCTGCATGTCCAAAAGTCCTCCGTTCTTGCTTCATAGGCCTCCCAGTCTATTGCTCTAAAGTTGAAGTCCCCCAGTATCAACAGTCGTGATTTATCTTTATCTGCTTGTACAATAATATCTCTCATGACCATTATGAGGCCCTCTCGTTTGTCATCCAGTTCTTCCTTTGTCCACGTGTTGCTTGCTGGTGGGCTGTAGGCATTTACAATTATCAGGTTATCATCCTGATTCCAGACCTGCAATGCCATTATGTCAATATCTCGAGGGTTTTCAAATATTAACTCTTTTACCTTCAGGTGTTTTTTCACCAGTACAGCCACTCCTCCTCCCTTCCTAGTTTTCCTGTCACGTCTCCAAACTGAGTAGCCTCTTGGGAATATGACTTCATTTATTATATTTCCTTCAAGTTTCGTTTCTGATAATGCAACAATATCTGGGACCCTAAGCTGGATTATATCTTGCAACTCCAAAGTTTTTGACCTCACTCCATCTATGTTGGTATATACAATTTTCAGGAACATGTTCCCTTTTCCTTTGCTCATTACTCCCCCTTCCACTACTGATCTTGTTGCTTTGTTTTTATGTACCATTTCACAAGCTTTCCAGTCCCTGTCACTTTGTAAAAAAAAGAATTTCTGTCTTCTTCATTTCTATCCCCATTTAGCCGTTTTGCCTCAATTAAGTTCATTTTCAGCTTTTCTCTGTCTTCCTTGGAGAGGTCTTGTCTTATTGACCAAGATTTGCCAACCTCATCACTCTGCAGTTTCCTGGCATTTCTTAGCACTTCCATCATGTTTTTCACTCCATTAAAGGTCACCCTTAAGGGGCGGTTCTTTTCTTTCTCATATTTTCCTATTCTTCTAAAATCACTGACATTTTCCTTTGAGCCTTCTCCTAAACCTACTATTTTCTCTATGATTTTCATCTCTTCTGCCGCTCGGTCCACCCTAGATGAAATTTCCTTCTCTAAACATCCAAAAATGATTATGGACTTAGTTCTATCTGCAGTGTTTTGTACCAGTTTACTGTTGGTAACCAGTTCTTTCCTAATTGCTTGCCTAATTTCTGCTTCTTGTTGGTCATTTCTGGTTTTGACTTCCGAACACACTTCTTTGATAGTCTCTTTCTCTTTTACAACTTCAGCATATGTCGCTTTTATTTCTTCTTTATACTTTTCTAGTTCTTTATTCACCTCCTCTATGTGAGTTGTCAGTGAAGTTTCCAGTTGGAGATCCTTACCTAACTCTATGTTAGCCCTTAGGCTTGCTTGGAGTTGTTCACCATATGAGTCTATCTTCTTGTTTATTTCTTCAAAGTCACCACACTTCACTTTCCATGCCTCCTTTTCTTTCACTAGTTCCTTGATTTGCTCCTCCTGATTTGTTACCTTGTCTGTTAATGCAGTAATAATCTTACCTTGTTGAAGCATACTCCCTTTTAGAGTGCAAAGCTCACTCCAAAGAGCTCCATTGTCCTCTTCTAATTTAAGCACTTTTTCTTCATACTTCATTTGCATGTCGTCAATTTTCTCTAACCTGCCAAGAACACCTCCTTTCCTTATATCTTGTGTTGAGAATCCTTTGAAACCATCATCTGATGGTGTGTCTACCTTCTCAGTGGGGGTGGTGGCGGCGGCCATCTTTGATTTTGTTCTAGACCAAAACAAACTTTTCCACTCGACTATTTTCACTCAGTTTTACTTGTTTATTGTATTTTATTTGCTTTTACTCTTCCCTGAACCTTTATGTAACCTGGGACACCACTATAGCCCTCAACCTGTTCCCAATACTTAGGTAATTCGATATTTCCAGGAGCTTGCTGCAGTGTGACTTCTGCCTCCTCCAGCTTCACCTTCAAGGTTCACCTGAATGTACATGTGTGCATATTTATATTAATTATTATTATTATTGGAATTATTATTATTATCATATGGCTAGCCTAGTGTGTTCATGTGTACACATACTTAATAATTATAATAATTATTATTACTGGAATTATTATTATCATATGGTTAGGCTAGTGTGTGTGCGTGTACATGTGAATGTACGTGTGCACAATTATATTAATTATTATTATTATTGGAATTATTATTATTGTCATATGGTTAGGCTAGTGTGTGTTCATGTGTACATGTGAATGTTCGTGTGCACAATTATATTAATTATTATTATTATTGGAATTATTATTATTGTCATATGGTTAGGCTAGTGTGTGTTCATGTGTACACATACTTAATAATTATAATAATTATTATTATTTGAATTATTATTATTATTGTCATATGGTTAGGCTAGTGTGTGTTCACGTGTACATGTGAATGTACATGTGTTCATATTTATGGATTCGTATGACCACGATGGGAAAATGAAACAATAAATTACTTAAGCACTCTCGTTGTTGTTGTTGAAGATTCGCGACCTGGGACAAAAAGTCCCAAGTAGCACGGGCTATGGTGAGCCCGTAGTAAAAAGCGCTCTCGCGTTAGTCAACACTCTCTTGAACAATTGATATGACTCGGACAATGTAATTACGAAGCAATAAGATGCTTATCTTAAGATACTAACAAGGTTAGGTAAGGTCGGTGTTTTCTATGAATCTTTTTAAGGGTATCTATTAGGTTAAGTATGTCACCTATGCACATATTTAATAAGTCAATATTGACTTATTAAATTTGCGAGAACGGGTTGATCACCCAACACCTTGGTGCAAGAGCGGCACCCGAGGGCAGGCCTCGAGCTTCAGTTGGACAGCAGATGGGTGTCTCTGGAATTTGTCATTATTGTGGGTTATCTTGAGGCTATCTTGAGATGATTTCAGGGCTTTAGTGTCCCCGCGGCCCGGTCCTCGACCAGGCCTCCACCCCCAGGAAGCAGCCTGTGACAGCTGACTAACTCCCAGGTACCTATTTACTGCTAAGTAACAGGGGGGTATCAAGGTGAAAGAAACTGCCCGTTGTTTCTCGCCGGCGCCCGGGATCTAACCCGAGACCACAGGATCACGCGTCCAGAGTTCTGTCCGCTCAGCCACCGACTCCCCATGTTTGTACACAATATTGTACTTGTTTACGACTTGTCATTCATATCTTGATGTAATTATGCAACAAAAGAGTTGCTGAGACGGTTTGACTGTATCAGATACAGTCGTAAGCGAAAGATAGATCAGTGGTTCCACGGTTTATCGTAACTAATTTGCATATGGGCAGACAAAAGTTTTACATTTTGAAATTATCAGAATAAATGCATTAAATTTATTCTGTGATATTAGTTTGAAAGTTAAGAAGAAAATGATGCTCTTTTGGGAGAGTAAATGGTGACCCGGATGGGGTGGTGCAGCAGACGTGAGGATCGAACCCCTAGGGCGGAGATGGTTGCTAGGAGACCATCAATCTAGGCCACTTTTCTGCCACAAACACCACCGCACCACCACCACCACACCCACACGCACACACACACTCCCTCAACACCACCACAACCACCACACACACACACCCACTCCCTCAACACCACCACCACACCCACACCAGTGTTGTAACACACATACACACACACACACGCCAACCACCAACCACCAAAATGTGTTAAATTAAAAAAGCGAAATGGCAAAGGAGCGCCATGCGATGTTTAGTGAAGATCCGGCTTCGCCGAAGTCTGAAATCCTCAGCTTTAATGTGAGTGGTTGTACTCCTGGGGGAAGCCAAGGGCGGGCTTCAGAGTGAACGATGGTAGGTACTCCGGGATGAAACCAAGGGCTTCATATAACATATAGTGTACCAGTCATTACATCCTGGTGGAAACAAAGCAGCAGGAGAGCGAGGGGTGGGGGTGGGGGTATATATGGGACACGAACATGTCGCAGAAATCTCAGAAGGAATTTCATCGGTTTAACAGTCTTAAATAAATGGTGTGGACTTGATAAATTTTCAAAGCTAATTCTATACACAGTTTTAATAGTATATGTCTTAAGAAAGCCTTGTGAAAACACACACACACACACACACACACACACACACACACACACACACACACACACACACACACACACACACACACACACACACATACGAACTGGCCAACATACGAACGGCATTCAGAAACTTGTGTAAAGAATCATTCAGAACTTTGTATACCACATATGTCAGGCCAATCCTGGAGTATGCAGCCCCAGCATGGAGTCCATATCTAGTCAAGGATAAGACTAAACTGGAAAAGGTTCAAAGGTTTGCCACCAGACTAGTACCCGAGCTGAGAGGTATGAGCTACGAGGAGAGACTACGGGAATTAAACCTCACTTCGCTGGAAGACAGAAGAGTTAGGGGGGACATGATCACCACATTCAAGATTCTGAAGGGGATTGATAGGGTAGATAAAGACAGTCTATTTAACACAAGGGGAACACGCACAAGGGGACACAGGTGGAAACTGAGTGCCCAAATGAGCCACAGAGATATTAGAAAGAACTTTTTTAGTGTCAGAGTGGTTGACAAATGGAATGCATTAGGGGGTGATGTGGTGGAGGCTGACTCCATACACAGTTTCAAGTGTAGATATGACAGAGCCCGATAGGCTCAGGAATCTGTACACCTGTTGATTGACGGTTGAGAGGCGGGACCAAAGAGCCAGAGCTCAACCCCCGCAAACACAACTAGGTGAGTACAACTAGGTGAGTACACACACACACACACACACACACACACACACACACACACACACACACACACACACACACACACACACACTCCAGGTATAGGACAGGAAAATTAAGCAAAGTTTTGGGTAAATAACCTTTAAAAATGATAATGAATATGGCCGTGTGTGGGGGGAAGTGGGGAGTGTTTTTGTGAGAGGCGAGCGTGGCTGTGTGAGGGAGAGGCAGAGATAAGGACAACCTTCCCATCAGGACAGGAAGAGAGAGAGTGGAAGGGACACGGACATGGAGAGGAAGTGGAGGAAAAGACAATGAAAGAGGAGAGGGGAAGGAGAGAAAGAGAGAGGTATAGTGAGATTAAGGAAATTATTATTTAAAAGAGAAAGACGTTATATTTGCAAAGAGAAAATGATTGAAAATGCGAAAGAGAGAAATAGAAAGAGTAGGAGAGCGAAAGATAGTGAACAGGTTGACATTTGCCACAGTGACCCAGAATCGATATGTGGAGTGAGGGAAGAGAGGGTGGTGAAGGGTGGGGGGGGGGGGGGGGTAATGAAAAAAAAAAAGAGTTGGTGATAGGAGACAGTAAGAAGAGAGCTGAGTAGTTATAGGAGGAGGGGCATGGACGGATATAGAGGGACAGGAACACTAGGAGACGAAGGGATGAGGGAGAGTAGAGAAGAATGAGAGATGGACAGAGTAGGAAGAAGAGACTGTGGGAGAGGTTCGATTGATGCTCGTTTACCCTCCCTAGCCCCGTTCTTTTGATGTGATAACACACACACACACACACACACACACACACACACACACACACACACACACACACGCACGCACGCACACACACACACACACACACACACACACACACACACACACACACACACGCACGCACGCACACACACACACACACACACACACACACACACACACACATACATGACCAAAGAGCCAAAGCTCAACCCCCGCAAGCACAATTAGGTGAGTACACAGCCCAGTAGGCTCAGGAATCTGTCCACCAGTTGATTGACGGTTGAGAGGCGGGACCAAAGAGCCAGAGCTCAACCCCCGCAAGCACAATTAGGTGAGTACACACACACACACACACACACACACACACACACACACACACACACACACACACACACACACACACACACACACGATGCTTCTGCATGTGTGTTACTCTGCTAATGTCCCACACTAGCAGAATAACAACAGCTGCATATGGCATACTGGTCAGCATCTTGGTATCCTTCATAAATCTGGAGAAAAGAAAAACCTGGAGTTTCGGGCACTATATACAGCAAAGGTGAGACCCACACTTGAATATGCATCCCCAGCATGGAGCCCTGAACTGAAAACGGACAAGGAAAAACTAGAAATGGTCCAGAAATATGAAACAAGATTCGTTCCCGAGTTAAAGGGCTTAAGCTATGAGGAAAGACTGAGAGAACTGGACTTTACCACACTGGAGGAAAGGAGAGATAGGGGGGATATGATAACAACATAAAAGATTCAAAAGGAAATTGATAAGGTAGACAAAGTATTGTTCAAAGCTAGGAGCACCAGAACGAAGGGTCATAGAAACCAGAGACGCAAATGAGTCACACGGACGTCAGAAAGAACTTTTTTCAGTGTCAGAGCTGTCGATAACTGAACAGATTAGACGTAAAAGTCGTTGAAACGAATTCGATTCGTGGTTTTAAATTTAAATATGACAAAAGCGTGAGAAATGAATCATTGCTTAAAATCTAAGAACGTTTGGAAAGCGGGGCAAGAATCTTGGCTCGACCCTATAAGAACATCTTGATGAGCACACACACTCAGAGGAGACATCAAACCAGCATACAAGATTTTCAGTAGTACTATATTGATAAGCTTGAAAAAGATATATAAGTGTAAGGCGCAGTAGAGCATTGAGAAGAATAGGAACTTGATGCGTAGATGAGCTACAACCATGTTAGAAAACGTTTTCAGCTTAAGGGATTTGAACAAATAAACATTACAAAGCTAAGAATTTGTCAGTGTCAGAACAGTGAACAAATGCAATGTACTAAAGTGAAGTGGTGGACGCAGACTCCACACACACACAGTTTCGAATGTAGACATGACAGTACCAGATAGCCTTAGGAACGTGTGCACAAGGTGACTAAACATTCAGGGGCAAGACTGAAGAGCTGAAGGTGAACTCCACTAGCACAACTAGGCGAGGATACACACACGTCCTGGTTGAAGAAGGAAGATGCACAAATTACACGCTATTTTTAGATCACACCAAATGTGTCGAGTGAGGGAGGGTTGGAGGAGTGAGGGAGGAAAGGTAAAAAGTGGATGGAATGATAGAGGTGAGATGGAGATTAGAGGAAGGGAAGGAAAGGGAAGGAGGCTAAATATGTGGGAGGAAGAAAGGGTTTTGGTGAAGGAGGGAGGGAGGGAGAGGGGTTGGGTAGGGCCACATAATTGTAGGAGAGAGGTAGAGATGAGGAATGAGGTGAAAATATAATAATATGTTGTTGTTGTTTAAGATTCGCTACTTGGAACAAAAAGTTCCAAGTAGCACGGGCTATGGTGAACCCGTAGACTCTTATAATAATATTGAAATAATGTTATTAGGAAAATGTATAATAAGTAGAATAATAATAAGCTCGCAGCCTCTCCAACCCTGCAAGGCGGACACCATCCAGGCCGAGCTGCCGGACCAGACAAGTTCTCAAAAATCGAGCACAGGTAAAGCACAAGCAAACCTTACACTGGACCATACGTCGCCTCACGTGGCAAGCGTCGGCAAGATCCCAGACGAGCACTGATGACTTTGTGAGCCCCCCGGGGGGCGAAGGGCCCCCTTACACTACCAGCTCTTAACACTTTAACTCTCCCTACTTCCTCTCTCATGCCCTCCTCCCCCCCTCCCAGGAACTGAATTTTCTTTCTCTTCCTTCTTCTCTTCCTTCTTCTCCAGCCCATCCTGATATTTCCCATATTTGTGTTGACCGGATGCCGACGTTTGTGGCTTCCGTCTTCAACAGTATAGAAAATTAAAGTTCGTTAATTAAAATTTCCTCCTCCTCCTCCTCGTCAGCTTACCTAAGAATGTTTACTAACAGTGACTACGGGGAAATGAGGTCAAACTCTTTTTGTCTCGCAAACTAACCTCCTTGTATTTGCTGCATTTTATTTCAACTTTCTTTGAATTCTTTGTCGTGTCTGGCCTTCTTTGTCCATCCTGGCACCTTAGGATGCAAGTGCCTTCTACATCTTCTATCTGTTGATCACCCGAAAAAGGGTATGAGTATTTCCTTGAATTTAAAAAGATCTTCGGAGAAGGACAGCAGGATGAAACCAACGTCCTGGGTAACCCCAGATGCACGCCATACCCATGAACATGTCTCACGTGCAACCCGCATCCACTCTGGTTGGGTAATGGAGTTCTTGGTTCCTAGTCTCATGAGGAATTATTTCCTCACTCCATCTCTTATATTTTCATAGTATAAATAATTTTGTATCTCTCGCCTGCACGCTAGAGAATACAAACTTATAAATTGTAAGCGTTCCCAATAATTTGGGATGGATATATGGAGGTGCATAATAAATGAACAAAAATAACAAATCAATCTGATAGTATGCATTTCAATTAATAACTCTTCTTAAATATAACTTTCAATAGTCGATTCCTTTCAATCCAAGACTTCCCTAGCCTGCAATAACGTTCCATTTCCATGATTGCTGCTCTAGTCTGAGTTTTATTGAGAATTTCTGTAATTTTTTTTTTCCTCTCTTCTGCTTTGCATGTTTCTCTGATAAATTACAAGGGATTTGTCCCTCTCCAACCCTCCGTGTCTTAATCTTTCTCTTTTCACCCCTCACCTTGCCTCATTATTATCTCTTCTCCACGTCATGTAACTCAGTCTCACCCTTATTCACTCCCGTTATTCTCTTCGTTCTCAATGTTAAACCTCACTTCTTTATACTTGTGCATGTCTCGCTTCTTATTGTTCTTTATTTATCTTAGTTTTAGTTCTTGTTCTCTCTTCCTCCTGTTGCCCTTCTCCCTCTCTCAGGCGGGTGCCTAGCTCTGCCTACAGCTGAGATAACAGGTGGGAGTGTGGGAGAGTGAAGGATCAATAAGTGAGGGCCCGCTCTCTCTCTCTCTCTCTCTCTCTCTCTCTCTCTCTCTCTCTCTCTCTCTCTCTCTCTCTCTCTCTCTCTCTCTCTCTCTCTCTCTCTCTCTCTCTCTGTCTCTCTCTCTCTCTCTCTCTCCCTCTCTCTCTCTCTCTCTCTCTCTCTCTCTCTCTCTCTCTCTCTCTCTCTCTCTCTCTCTCTCTCTCTCTCTCTCTCTCTCTCTCTCTCTCTCACATTCTCTCTCTCTCACATTCTCTCTCTCTCTCATTCTCTCTCTCTCTCTCTCTCTCATTCTCTCTCTCTCTCATTCTCTCTCTCTCTCTCTCATTCTCTCTCTCTCTCATTCTCTCTCTCTCTCTCTCTCTCTCTCTCTCTCTCTCTCTCTCTCTCTCTCTCTCTCTCTCTCTCTCTCTCTCTCTCTCTCTCTCTCATTCTCTCTCTCTCTCTCTCTCATTCTCTCTCTCTCTCATTCTCTCTCTCTCTCTCTCTCTCTCTCTCTCTCTCTCTCTCTCTCTCTCTCTCTCTCTCTCTCTCTCTCTCTCTCTCTCTCTCTCTCTCTCTCTCTCACATTCTCTCTCTCTCCTCTCTCTCTCTCTCTCTCTCTCTCTCTCTCTCTCTCTCTCTCTCTCTCTCTCTCTCTCTCTCTCTCTCTCTCTCTCTCTCTCTCTCTCTCACATTCTCTCTCTCTCACATTCTCTCTCTCTCTCATTCTCTCTCTCTCTCTCTCTCTCATTCTCTCTCTCTCTCATTCTCTCTCTCTCTCTCTCATTCTCTCTCTCTCTCATTCTCTCTCTCTCTCTCTCTCTCTCTCTCTCTCTCTCTCTCTCTCTCTCTCTCTCTCTCTCTCTCTCTCTCTCTCTCTCTCTCTCTCTCTCATTCTCTCTCTCTCTCATTCTCTCTCTCTCTCATTCTCTCTCTCTCTCATTCTCTCTCTCTCATTCTCTCTCTCTCTCATTCTCTCTCTCTCTCTCTCTCTCTCTCTCTCTCTCTCTCTCTCTCTCTCTCTCTCTCTCTCTCTCTCTCTCTCTCTCTCTCTCTGTCTCTCTCTGTCTCTCTCTGTCTGTCTGTCTCTCTCTCTCTCTCTCTCTCTCTCTCTCTCTCTCTCTCTCTCTCTCTCTCTCTCTCTCTCTCTCTCTCTCTCTCTCTCTCTCTCTCTCTCTCTCTCTCTCAGCCTTTCGTTTTCTTTCCTATCTCCCCCTCCTCTCCCTCTCTTATCTCTCTGCTATCTTGCTCTTGCTCTCTCTCACCCACCTCCCCAGCTTTATATACTCTTAGACACGCACACGTGCCAGGAAGAGGGTGAAGGAGCCAGGGAGAAGGCGAGGGCGCCAGACAAAGGGTGAAGCTGGACACATCGTGAGGGCGCCAGGAACAGGGTGAGGGAACCCGCACGAGGGTGTGGGTAGGCAGGGAAGAGGGTGATGGAGGCAGGGAACAGGGGGTGAGGAAGGCAGAGAAGAGGTGATAACAGGTGAGTGATGCTTGTGACGTGTAAAGGAATGAGAGAAGGCAATGAGTAAATGAGTAAGTCGGGAGAGCAAACGGCGCTGAAGATATGAAAGGGGATGATTGGGGGATTAGGGAGCTGGGGTGATAATGAGGTGGCTGCTCCTGCAACCATGGGTATACATGCACCTACCTGCAGCCTACCTACAGCCTACCTACAGCCTACCTACAGCCTACCTACAACTAATGTTGGCTGGTTCCTAACCCGTATAGTCGACCGGTGTGATGCTGACTTCACCTCGTGGCTTGTGTTGAATTCTCATTGGAGTTCATTCATAATTTTCTACTACTTCCTGTTCTATTTTATTCTACTCACAACACTTATCTCGACAAAATTCGTTCTTATATTCAGAGTATCATTTCTTCTTAACAATCTACCTTTATCCCACCTTATTACTTCAAGTACTGTATTTTGTATGTTGTGATTATGTCCTGTCTGCATGTCTGTTTATCCCAAAGGTGCGCGTTTTAGGTTTTCAAACTGGCTTTATAACTCAGGTCCTTTATACCAGGGATGAGGTAGAAATGGAGTTGTAGCTCCATATACAGCTACAAATGTAAATATAAATATAGCCCAATAGGCTCGGAAACCTATACACCAGTTGAGTGAAAGTTGAAAGGCGGTGCTAAAGAAGCACATCTCAACTCCACCAAACACACACACACTTAGGTAATTACTAGCTTTATAAATGTGCAAGTTCTTCCTTTATTGTGTAGTAGTGTTGAAATTATTGTTAATTATTTTTATTGTATCATCCACATTTTGAGTAAATAATTCTCGCAATCAAAGTGTCAGATTATTTCTGTATTCATTTCTGGACATTTGAAATTAATTCACTGATAATTCAGAGAAAAATCGCCGAGGAAAGATAATTCACTAAGTACATTTTTTGTAATTCATTGAGCGCTTTTGTACAAAAAAAGGGGTAATGTTTTGATAAAATATTAAGAATTTTTTGTTTGTAAACTTTTGAATTTTGTTGTAATATATCTTGAGCACACCTGGAAATTAGTAAACATAATTTTAGGCATTTGTAGTATATTTGATATATTTGAAAGTATTATGCTTATATTCATGAAGCATTTGGATGAACATTATAATATATTCATGGAATACTCGGTTTTTGTAAATTAAAGAAACAATGATAGGGCCTACACAAGTTTATAGGATATCCAGAGTTGTAAAGCAGACTTTGTAAATACGGTTGGTAAATTAAAGTGAAATTATTTGTAAAATGTAAAAAAGTATTGGAAAGTGTGTATAGGCAGTTTTAACGCATTAAAAAGTTGCTAGCCTAATATCGACTTAAAAAATATACGAAAAGTATGAAAAAAGACAAATTATAGATTTTGTAAAAATTTGTCATTGTTTGTATTACACTTAGAAAGTTTATACACTCCATCATGACACTTACGACATTTCAGAGAGTTTAAAGAACCCAATAAGGTTACTAAACCATAAGATAGTTTGTAAATGACATACTAATGACTGAAAGTAATATTCTGAATCCTGTAAACATACACGAAAGTCTATATTGCACACATTAAAGTCTAAAAGAGTTTACACAAAAGTCTGACAAATCATACAGAAAGTCTGACAATTCACACAAAAAAGGCTGACAAATCATACACAAAGTCTGACAAATCACACAGAAAGTTACAAATCATACACAAAGTCTGACAAATCATACAAAAAGTCTGACAAATATAGAAAGTCTGTCAAATCATACAGAAAGTCTGTCAAATCATACAAAAAGTCTGACAAATCATACAAAAAGTCTGACAAATCATACAAGAAGTCTGACAAATCATACACAACGTCTGACAAATCATGCACAAAGTCTGACAAATCATACACAAAGTCTGACAAATCATACACAAAGTCTGACAAACCATACAGAAAGTCTGACAAATCATACACAAAAAGTGTTGTTGATAACTTACCATACAAGTAGCCTCATGCAGCTTACCCAACTTGGGTCTGATGAATGGACTGTGGGGGGGGAGAATATGAATGAATGAATAAATTCTGACTTACTGTCAGAATTAGTATAGAAATAAGATTTAGTACATTAGTGTCCAAGCAAGAGTGAGTGTCAACATGAGGTTCAGTACCAGATTTGAACAGTGAAGGTTTAGTGACACCTTTGAAACGTTTAGTGAAGGTTTAGTGACACCTTTGAAACGTTTGGTGAGGGTTTAGTGGCACCTTTGAAACGTTTAGTGAAGGTTTAGTGGCACCTTTGAAACGTTTAGTGAGGGTTTAGTGGGACCTTTGAAACGTTTAGTGAAGGTTTAGTGACACCTTTGAAACGTTTGGTGAGGGTTTAGTGGCACCTTTGAAACGTTTAGTGAAGGTTTAGTGGCACCTTTGAAACGTTTAGTGAAGGTTTAGTGGCACCTTTGAAACGTTTATTGAAGGTTTCCTAAGCTACAAAATGATTATTTTTCCCCATGGTCTCAGTCTCCTCTGTAATTCCAACACATATTACTTAATTTAGACTATTGAGCTATTATATGAGCAGCCTCATCCTGCTCCAAACATTTTCTCAAGGTACACATTGATCACTATAGGCCGCTCTCTCGACTGATCTATCACTACGGAAGTGTGTGTGTGTGTGTGTGTAGTTGGTAAGGGGGAGTGCCAGCCCCTCCCTTGCCTCTCACCTGCTCTGGCGCCATAGGAACGTCTGTATTGGGAGAGGGACAGCCAGCTCCTCTCTCTCCCAGTCTTCATCACAAGCTTTCCTCTTCACCATTCTCTCCTGTCCGTTCACTCAAGCTGTCGGCGGCGTTCACATGTTCTGGTGATGTCAGTGTCGCTCACTAGTTTTGGGGACCGTCCTCTGCGTTCAGTAGGATTTGCGCGTTATTCGTTCATTTGACCGCCGCGTTCATTGGGGTCAATTGGGGTAGGGTTCTTTTGGGTGAAACGACAGCCACGTTCCATAGGTTCACTTGGCGGCCACGTTATATTAGGTCAGTTAGCGCTGACACGCCTCGGCTCCTCTCTGCACATCTAAGCCAGCACCCACAACAAGAAACCAATATATTATCAAATTATAAACAAAATTATATAAATTAAAAATTTTCTCTATGAATTTAGTAGATCACATCAATTATATTAAAATTGTGTTGGGTTTATAGTGTGTTTCCAAAGCCTGGGCTCACAATTTCACTCCGTAAAAAGTGTAACTGTTTAACCTAACTACTTGGGCAAGACGGTAGAGCGACGGCTTCGCTGCATGCAGGTCGGCGTTCAATCCCCGACCCTCCAAGTGGTTGGGCACCATTCCTTCCCTCCGTCCCATCCCAAATCCTTATCCTGACCCCTTCCCAGTGTTATATAGTCGTAATGGCTTGGCGCTTTCTCCTGATAGTTCCCTTCCCTCGCCTAACCAGAAACGTACGAACCCCAGCAACCCACCTAACCCGTCGAGGCTGAGGCATAGAAAGCGTCAGTATTCCGGTGCTTTAAGATTTATTCCGGTGCTTTAAGACTTAATACTTTAAGTATTGCGTGAGAAGACGGGATGCGAGCCTTGTACTCACCTAGTTGTGCTTGCTTGGGGGGGGGGGGGTTGAGCTTTGGCTCTTTGGTTCCGCTTCTCACCTGTCAGTCAACTGGTGTTATTAGAGTGCTACAGGAACTTTCCCCAGTGCTACAGGAACTTTCCCCAGTGCTACAGGAACTTTCCCCAGTGCTACAGGAACTTTCCTCAGTGCTACTAGAATTGTCCATGGTGCTTCTATTATATATCTCAACACTTCAGTGTTGCACAACCAGGTGGCGCTGCCACTCACAGGGAATCAGTCAAATCCCGTAAATACAGAGAACTGGATCACCACTACAATTTTGTCCCCGTTGCTTCTGAGACACTCGGCGCCTGGGGTAAAAGTGCTACCAGTTTTTTGAAGGAACTGGGTTCTAGGCTAATTGAAACAACAAGGGACCCTAGAGGACCAAAGAGCCGAAGCTCAACCTCCCCCTAAGCACAATTAGGTAAGTATGCGAGTACCAGTACTGGCAGTGAGGCGCCAGTACAAGATAAGGACACCATTACCGAGCAGTACAATCCTTGGCAATCATATTGACCTCCAAAAGCCCAGTCTTAATACTTGTATACAAACACCTTAGTTTTCACTTGCTGTGAATCTTCAAATGTGGTACATAATTGATTTATTTTCCATCCAATGTGTCTAATTATAGTGTTACCGTTCATGTTTTTTATATACTGTATATGAGGTGCCTCGTATGGGTGAATAAGCCTTTTGCTATACCCTATGTCTATTTTCATAGGCCTTATGCTATCTATGTCTATTTTCACTCAATTTGCACTTTTATATTATCTTAAAAAATTATGTCTAATTTATCAATGGAAATCGTGGAAAGATAATTTGTAGCAAAATTTCTGAAAGTTTTTTTTTTATGTAAAAATCACATTTCTTCACTAATAATATCGATTATATTTTCAATCGATTGTTGAATATCTCTCATCTATCACAAACATTTTTAACTGGTTAGAAACTAACCATTTAGTAATAGTTGTAAAGATTTTTCCGCTCGTTTACATTCATGCTTAAATTTCATTGCAGATGGTTTTGTATAAGATTCTATTGGGTAATATTGGAGAGATGGTGCCACTCGGAGGACCAGAGCATGACTGCCCTCCGGCGCTCAGGGATGCTGGGCGACCCCTCGTCCGCCAGCGCATCACGGTAAGCTAAATCTCACGATCTTGCCATTTTTACCCATTAATACCCATACAAACCTTTAGTTACTTAATGTTGTGTAGTGTATAGTAATAGGATATATATTGTTAAACGTCGTGTTAAAATGTCGTGTAAAATGTACGCGTGGTTGAAGCGTTTTGGTGTATGAGATACGTGATGGTTAGTGTGAGCGGCGCGCGCCAGCACAGGCGCCGTCAGAGACAGGGGCGGAGGATGAACAACAACAGGTTGATGGCAGCAATATTATTATGGCGCCACATTACCACAATTACCGCTCCCACCTCCCTCTATGGCACCGCTGTCACCTCCCTCTATGGCACCGCTGCCACCCATAATGACCTCTCACTGCCTCCAGTGCCAGCTGACAATGAGACCAGGCAGAAGGATTACTAGCTGGAGGTAGGGTGTAGGCGCCTGACAGCTGTGTGGACTGCGCTTCGGCTTCGTTGTCCTGAGGTTCCGGGTTCGATCCCCGGTGGAGGCAGACACAAATGGGCAAAATGTTTCTTTCACCCTGATGCCTTCTGTTACCTAGCAGTAAATTGGTACCTGGGAGTTAGCTGCTGCGGGCTACTTCCTGGGGGTGTGCAACAAAAAAGAAGCCTGGTCGAGGACCGGGCCGCGGGGACGCTAAGCCCCGAAATCATCTCAAGATACGTGTGCCACATATGATGACGTCTTAAATGTTAATGCAGTCAAAATGAATCATTCTGTGTATGACACACAGAGATCACACTAACGTGATGCATCAAATGAACAAATCCACAAAGGCCGTGACGAGGATTCGAACCTGCGTCCGGGAGCATCCCAGACACTGCCTTAATCGTCCGAGCTACGACAGGGTAGGTAGGTTCGAATCCTCGTCACGGCCCTTGTGGATTTGTTCATTCTGTGTATGATTTATTTACGCCATCGGCTGTATTCAAACGTGAAATGTTTTATACATGATTTGTGTTCATTTCAAGGAAGAATTGTCTAAAAAACAGCTGATGGCATCGAAACGACAGACCTCAATATGTTTATTGAAATTGTAAACTAAAATCTCAATTAATACAGTAAATATTAAGAATGGTTTACCACTGGTATACTTCATAATATTGTAAACTTATCTATTTCAGTATTCGATATTATTCTTACCGAATTATTTATTATTTATCATTGTTATTATTATTATTATTATTATTATTGTGCAGCATGAGCTTTTCTGTAACAGTGGTTCACTTAGGTTAGAGCCGCAGGGCACTAACATATTCACCGTATAGGCCTACATTCCACACAGTATTGCAATTGTGAACATTCCCAGCCCTTTATTAACGTATTTAGAGCTCGGGAGGAACTCACAGTGGCCTGATATATCAGTGAGAACCATTTTGAGGCGTTGGAGTGACTCGAACCCGTGCTGGTGAAGCATTCATAAAATATATACATATTGCTACAATATTGAGCGAGAGATGGGGAGGGGGTGGAGAGAGAGAGGGAGGAGGGTGAGAGAGAGGGGGGGGAGGGTGAGAGAGAGGGAGAGAAGGGGGGGGGGTGAGAGAGAGGGAGGGGTGAGAGATGAGGGGGGGGGGGGAGGCAGAAGAATGTGGGCAGCCTCCACATAAACACTAGTCAATTTGTTTACATTGAGTCAGGCCCTCTTACCACCCCCCATCCACCTCCACACCCCCCTCAACCTCCAACCCCCCTTCCCACCCCTTCATCCGGCCCCCTTCCACCCTCCTTTACTGGGGGTTACAAGTATAGAATCATCACTCTTCATTTTATCAGTTATCCATGTTTTATAGTTATTGAATTTTATTTTTTGACTGAATCTCATGAGTTGTAAGGCTAGCTAAATTTTCTTAACTGATAAAGTATTCAGCTAGTTGTACTTGCGGGGGTTGAGCTCTGGCTCTTTCGGCCCGCTTCTCAACTGTCAATCAACTGTTACTAACTACTAACTAATTCCCCCCCCCCCCCCACCCACACACACACACACACACACACACAGAGGGTGAAAGAAACTGCCCATTTGTTTCTGCCTGGTCCGGGAATCGAACTCGGGCCACAGAATTACGAGTCCTACGCGCTGTCCGCTCAGCTACCATGCCCTCCCCCCCCCCACAGTCATAAAGTCTGGTAGTTTGTAGCCATAAAGTATGTGGCTACAAACGTTTACATATTAACATATTAATTATTGTATTATTTGTCGGGACCTGAGAATAAAGGGAGCTTCTGGAGCGTTTCAAATTTTGCTCGTGTATGCGTGTACGGAATTTCGAACAGGATAGTAGTATTTTGAGAGATAAGGTCTATGTGGTGTTCGATTTGGTCCACTTGGCCGGAGGTTAGGGAATGTACCTCAGTGTTTACTCACCTAGTTGTGCTCCCCTAATTGTACTTGGGGGATTGAGCTTCCGTTCTTTGGTTTCCGCCTCTCAGCCGTCAATCTACTGGTGTACAGGTTTTTGAGCTGCTCGAACTCTTAACATATCTACATTTGAAAGTGTGAATGGAGTCAGCCTCCACCACATCACTTCCTAGGATGTGGAAGTGTATAGAAATGTGGAAGGTGTACTCACCTAATTGTGCTTGCATGGGTTGAGCTCTGGCTCTTTGGTCCCGCCTCTCAACTGTCAATCAACAGGTGTACAGGTTCCTGAGCCTATTGGGCTCTATCATATCTACACTTGAAACTGTGTATGGAGTCAGCCTCCACCACATCACTTCCTAATGCATTCCATTTGTCAACCACTCTGACACTGAAAAAGTTCTTTCTAATATCTCTGTGGCTCATTTGGGCGCTCAGTTTCCACCTGTGTCCCCTTGTGTTAAATAGCCTGTCTTTATCTACCCTATCAATTCCCTTGAGAATCTTGAATGTGGTGATCATGTCCCCCCTAACTAACTGTGTGTGTGTGTGTCTGTACTTACTGTACGGGTAAGATAGTAGTCGTGTGATGACTTGACTGTTTCAAGCGTAGGTTAGACATTTGTATGTTAGGTAAACACCAGCACGCTGAAACAGTAAGGTACGCGGTCTACCGTACCTTAGGAGCCGGTGGCTGAGCGGACAGAACACTGGATGCGTGATCCTGGGGTCCCGAGTTCGATCCCGGGCGTCGGCGAGAAACGATGGGCAGAGTTTCTTTCACCCTGATGCCCCTGTTACCTAGCTGTAAATAGGTACCTGGGTGTTAGTCAGCTGTCACGGGCTGCTTCCTGGGGGTGGAGGCCTGGTCGAGGACCGGGCCGCGGGGACACTAAAGCCCCGAAATCATCTTAAGATAACGTCAAGATAGCCGTAAGGGTCTACAAAGGGCCTGGTGGTCTTCAACGTCCCGCCAGTAATGTCTTCAGCGACAGTATAAATGTATGTTGATGAATGTTGGGGTGTTATTGGTGCTTTGATGTGGCCTTCATTCTCTCAGTCTGCGTCTCTATCTCTTAGCTTTGTGGTTGTATGTTTCTCTTCCTCTCTCTCTCTTCTCTTATTCTACCTTTCTCGCTCCCTAATCCTTCCCGCCTCCTTCATGTGCGTCCTTCTTACCAGTCTTCCTTACAACCTACACTTCTCTTTCCCTTTATCTCTGTTTTTGTCCTTCCCATCTTCCTTCGACGTCTCTCTCTCTCTCTCTCTCTCTCTCTCTCTCTCTCTCTCTCTCTCTCTCTCTCTCTCTCTCTCTCTCTCTCTCTCTCTCTCTCTCTCTCTCTCTCTCTCTCCTTCTCTCTCTCTCTCCTTCCCTCTCTCCTTCCCTCTCTCCTTCCCTCTCTCTCTCTCTCTCTCTCTCTCTCTCTCTCTCTCTCTCTCTCTCTCTCTCTCTCTCTCTCTCTCTCTCTCTCTCTCTCTCTCCTATCTCCGTCCCCCCCCTCCTCTGTCTCCTCCTATCCCTTCCCATTTACTAAGTCGCTCCGCCTCAAACGTATCAAAATGTTTTTTCCTGTAAACTGCCAAGTCTCCTTGAAGAGGGTCATTAATAATTCATTTTAGGAGAGTCGGGAGAGTGGGGGAGAGGGGCGGGGCCAGCCCGCGGCCCGGGTTACTGGGAGGTGTCTCTCGCTGTCTCTCTCTCTCACTCCTATATTACTTTTGTATCTTGGCTCACCTCTTATCTTGCTATTCCTCCACTCCTTCTACCTCTTAATGCAACTATTCTTCTTCTTCTTCCTTTTGTTGTTGTTGTTATTATTATCATATACAGGTAATATAATATCATATAATGTATACTATACTGCTGTTACCTAGCAGTAAATAGGTACCTGGGTGTTAGTCAGCTGTCACGGGCGGCTTCCTGGGGGTGGAGGCCTGGTCGAGGACCGGGCCGCGGGGACACTTAAAAAGCCCCGAAATCATCTCAAGATAACCTCAAGATAGATCATTATTATTGTTACTGTATCCGTCTTTATGTGTGCACTGTGTACTCACCTTGATGTAGTTTACTCAGATGTGCTTTGTAATGTGCTTTGTTTACTCAGATGTGATGTGCTCAGATGTGCTTACAGGGGCGAGCGTCACTACTTAAGCCCCGCCCTTTGAAACATTGTGTTGTTTGAGGCAAGTCACTGGTTACCGCTATCATATTTACATTTAAAATTTTGTGTATTAAGATAGCTTCGGCAACATGTTCATCTTAGCCATTCAATGTCGTGCCACTCGCCTTCAAGATCTTTACGTCTGTTCCCCCTCCTTCTACTAGTCCTTGATTTCCACATTGGCCTGTGTGCTTGTTGGATCATTTACTCATAGCTACTGGTTATGGTGAGGTTCATATTCTCTCTTCCAACGTCAAGGGGTCCAGCTCCTCAGACTTTCTTCACAGCTCAGAAACGAGCCGTGTAGGAGCACCGCTCCTGTGCCAGGTAAGTCCACTACGGGCTCACCATAGCCCGTGCTACTTGCCCCGCTCCTGTGCCAGGTAAGTCCACTACGGGCTCACCATAGCCCGTGCTACTTGCCCCGCTCCTGTGCCAGGTAAGTCCACTACGGGCTCACCATAGCCCGTGCTACTTGCCCCGGTCCTGTGCCAGGTAAGACCACTACGGGCTCACCATAGCCCGTGCTACTTGGGACTTGCTCAGAGTGGGTGAATCTATAACAACAACGAGCCGTGTTGTATGTCTTGAGATCTTCTTCTGGTTTAGTTTTGGTTCTCTTTAGGTTTGGGAAGGAAGGTGTTTGTGATGCTGGTGTATGGCCACTTGTATGGTGATGAGGTGGCTCTTATTGATGGTGTCCCGTTGTGATGCTGGTGTATGGCCACTTGTATGGTGATGAGGTGGCTCTTATTGATGGTGTCCCGTTGTGATGCTGGTGTATGACCACTTGTATGGTGATGAGGTGGCTCTTATTGATGGTGTCCCGTTGTGATGCTGGTGTATGACCACTTGTATGGTGATGAGGTGGCTCTTATTGATGGTGTCCCGTTGTGATGCTGGTGTATGACCACTTGTATGGTGATGAGGTGGCTGCTATTGATGGTGTCCCGCCTGCGGTCTTCTTCCTGGTGACGGTATGAAGTCTCTTGGACGTCTTTCCGTCATTTCCTTCCTCTTCGTGGGGGTTTCGTCAATTTCGGACCGGATTGTTCTGTTATTTCTCCCTTAGTATTTTTGCGGATTGTCATTATTGTGTCATGTCCAGGCGGGGCAGGACAGGCTCGTCCTCACATAGGATGTATAATTGAATATAGCACTCAGTATGGTCCTTTGTCCAGGGGGCAGATTCACGAAGCAGTTACGCAAGTACTTACGAACGTGTACATCTTTTCTCAATGTTGACCAGACCACACACTAGAAATTGAAGGGACGAATCGACTTGAGAATGGTCCAGGACGGACCGAAACGTCGTCGTCCCTTCAATTTCTAGTGTGTGGTCTGGTCAACATACTTCAGCCACGTTATTGTGACTCTTCGCCTGCATATTTTCTCAATCTTTGGCGGTTTCGGTTACATTTGTTAAACAGTTTACAAGCATGAAAACTTGCCAATCAACTGTTGTTATTGTTATAAACAGCCTCCTGGTGCTTCGGAGCTCATTAACTGTTTAGTAATTGTAAACAAAGCCGCCAAAGATTGAGAAAAGGTGTACAGGTTCGTAAGTGCTTGCGTAACTGCTTCGTGAATCTGGCCTCAGGCTCCTGAAGACTATCCGGCCGTTTGGTATATATTGCCAACGTTATCTTTAATTTTGTATATGTGTAAATTGACTTATAGTATTGATGTTTACCTCCGATGTTAGTCCTGAGCTAATGTCTACTACCAGGACTGTCTTAGATGTGAGAAGTTGCCTTCCCTTCATCTTGGAGTGTAATTGTTGTCTTCTCACTCATGCTTCTGTCCTCACAAACCTGCCATTGTGTCCTCACAAACCTGCCATTGTGTCCTTACAAACCTGCCATGGTGTCCTCACAAACCTGCCATTGTGTCCTTACAAACCTGCCATGGTGTCCTCACAAACCTGCCATTGTGTCCTCACAAACCTGCCATGGTGTCCTCACAAACCTGCCATTGTGTCCTTACAAACCTGCCATTGTGTCCTCACAAACCTGCCATGGTGTCCTCACAAACCTGCCATTGTGTCCTCACAAACCTGCCATTGTGTCCTCACAAACCTGCCATGGTGTCCTCACAAACCTGCCATGGTGTCCTCACAAACCTGCCATTGTGTCCTTACAAACCTGCCATTGTGTCCTCACAAACCTGCCATGGTGTCCTTACAAACCTGCCATTGTGTCCTTACAAACCTGCCATTGTGTCCTCACAAACCTGCCATGGTGTCCTTACAAACCTGCCATTGTGTCCTCACAAACCTGCCATTGTGTCCTCACAAACCTGCCATGGTGTCCTCACAAACCTGCCATGGTGTCCTCACAAACCTGCCATTGTGTCCTTACAAACCTGCCATGGTGTCCTCACAAACCTGCCATGGTGTCCTCACAAACCTGCCATTGTGTCCTTACAAACCTGCCATTGTGTCCTCACAAACCTGCCATGGTGTCCTTACAAACCTGCCATTGTGTCCTTACAAACCTGCCATTGTGTCCTCACAAACCTGCCATGGTGTCCTTACAAACCTGCCATTGTGTCCTCACAAACCTGCCATTGTGTCCTCACAAACCTGCCATTGTGTCCTTACAAACCTGCCATTGTGTCCTCACAAACCTGCCATTGTGTCCTCACAAACCTGCCATTGTGTCCTCACAAACCTGCCATTGTGTCCTCACAAACCTGCCATGGTGTCCTCACAAACCTGCCATGGTGTCCTTACAAACCTGCCATTGTGTCCTCACAAACCTGCCATTGTGTCCTCACAAACCTGCCATTGTGTCCTCACAAACCTGCCATGGTGTCCTCACAAACCTGCCATTGTGTCCTCACAAACCTGCCATGGTGTCCTCACAAACCTGCCATGGTGTCCTCACAAACCTGCCATTGTGTCCTCACAAACCTGCCATTGTGTCCTCACAAACCTGCCATTGTGTCCTCACAAACCTGCCATTGTGTCCTCACAAACCTGCCATTGTGTCCTCACAAACCTGCCATGGTGTCCTCACAAACCTGCCATGGTGTCCTCACAAACCTGCCATTGTGTCCTCACAAACCTGCCATGGTGTCCTCACAAACCTGCCATTGTGTCCTCACAAACCTGCCATGGTGTCCTCACAAACCTGCCATTGTGTCCTCACAAACCTGCCATTGTGTCCTCACAAACCTGCCATGGTGTCCTTACAAACCTGCCATTGTGTCCTTACAAACCTGCCATTGTGTCCTTACAAACCTGCCATGGTGTCCTTACAAACCTGCCATGGTGTCCTCACAAACCTGCCATGGTGTCCTCACAAACCTGCCATGGTGTCCTCACAAACCTGCCATGGTGTCCTCACAAACCTGCCATGGTGTCCTCACAAACCTGCCATTGTGTCCTTACAAACCTGCCATGGTGTCCTCACAAACCTGCCATTGTGTCCTCACAAACCTGCCATTGTGTCCTTACAAACCTGCCATGGTGTCCTCACAAACCTGCCATTGTGTCTTCACAAACCTGCCATGGTGTCCTCACAAACCTGCCATTGTGTCCTCACAAACCTGCCATGGTGTCCTCACAAACCTGCCATGGTGTCCTCACAAACCTGCCATTGTGTCCTCACAAACCTGCCATGGTGTCCTCACAAACCTGCCATTGTGTCCTCACAAACCTGCCATTGTGTCCTTACAAACCTGCCATGGTGTCCTCACAAACCTGCCATGGTGTCCTCACAAACCTGCCATTGTGTCTTCACAAACCTGCCATGGTGTCCTCACAAACCTGCCATGGTGTCCTCACAAACCTGCCATGGTGTCCTCACAAACCTGCCATTGTGTCCTTACAAACCTGCCATGGTGTCCTCACAAACCTGCCATTGTGTCCTCACAAACCTGCCATTGTGTCCTCACAAACCTGCCATTGTGTCCTCACAAACCTGCCATTGTGTCCTTACAAACCTGCCATTGTGTCCTCACAAACCTGCCATGGTGTCCTCACAAACCTGCCATTGTGTCCTCACAAACCTGCCATTGTGTCCTCACAAACCTGCCATTGTGTCCTCACAAACCTGCCATTGTGTCCTTACAAACCTGCCATGGTGTCCTCACAAACCTGCCATTGTGTCCTCACAAACCTGCCATTGTGTCCTCACAAACCTGCCATTGTGTCCTCACAAACCTGCCATTGTGTCCTCACAAACCTGCCATTGTGTCCTCACAAACCTGCCATTGTGTCCTCACAAACCTGCCATTGTGTCCTCACACACCTGCCATTGTGTCCTCACAAACCTGCCATCGTGTCCTCACAAACCTGCCATGGTGTCCTCACAAACCTGCGGTTACCTGCGGTTAAGGTCCATCAGCCGCGGTCCTCACCCTTCTCTAAGATGTATCTAGGTCACCTTGCTCTCTTCTCATTCGTATCCTTACTTTCGCATCAGAAAAATCATTTATATCAATGAACTTAAGTCCTCTTTTAGGGGGTGTACATATTTGTTAGAGCATGATGCAGGTGTACATACTTGTAACAACACTACCACAACACGCGTAGTTGTGGTAGTGTTGGAGGCCTGTGCAGAACGCGTGTATGGAGAGGTCACAGTGCGTGGAGAGGTCACAGTGCGTGGAGAGGTCACAGTGCGTGGAGAGGTCACAGTGCGTGGAGAGGTCATAGTACGTGAAGAGGTCACAGTATGATGAGAGTTCACAGTATGAGGTGGTCACGGTATGAGGTGGTCACGGTATGAGGAGAGGTCACAGTATGAGGAGAGGTCACAGTATGAGGAGAGGTCACTGTGTGAGTAGAGGTTACTATGAGGAGAGGTCACAGCACAAGGAGAGGCCAGTGTGTGTGCTGGGGGCTTACACACACACATAACACGGGGGTGTGTGTGTAAAATAGAACACAAACGGGGGTTCTAAATTACACAAGGAGCGAGAGAGTCGTGGGAGAATGGTCCGTCCTGAGTCTCTAGCTCAACCATGCAACTGGCCCTCCAAAAATGATACTACTTATAACAGCTGTTGATTGAACGTACGAATATAGACTGTTGTGCTTTTAATTTTGTTGAGGTAACGAGAAAGAAGGCAACAACTAGACCTAAACCTTTCATAGGCCTTTTGTAGCACATAATGGTGATGATACTTGTTGATGAGCAAGTCACACATCCGTAGATGAAGAGACGACGACGTTTCGCTCCGTCCTGGACGGACCGAAACACAGTCACAGTCGACTTGATAATGGTCCTGGACGGACCGAAACACAGTCACAGTCGACTTGATAATGGTCCTGGACGGACCGAAACACAGTCACAGTCGACTTGATAATGGTCCAAGACGGACCGAAACACAGTCACAGTCGACTTGATAATGGTCCAAGACAGACCGAAACACAGTCACAGTCGACGTCAGAATGGTCCTGGACGGACCGAAACACAGTCACAGTCGACGTCAGAATGGTCTTGGACGGACCGAAACACAGTCACAGTCGACTTGATAATGATCCTGGACGGACCGAAACACAGTCACAGTCGACTTGATAATGATCCAGGACGGACCGAAACACAGTCACAGTCGACTTGAGAATGGTCCAGGACGGACCGAAACACAGTCACAGTCGACTTGATAATGGTCCAAGACGGACCGAAACACAGTCACAGTCGACGTCAGAATGGTCCAGGACGGACCGAAACGTTGGCGTGTCTTCATTTTCTGGTGTGTGGTCTGGTCAACACATCTTCAGCCATGTTATTGTGACTCCTCGTCTGCAGATGATATTTGTTGTGTTGGTGGTGCGGGAGTGTGAGTGGTGTGGGTGGTTGTGTTGGTGGTGCGGGAGTGTGAGTGGTGTGGGTGGTTGTGTTGGTGGTGCGGGAGTGTGAGTGGTGTGGGTGGTTGTGTTGGTGGTGCGGGAGTGTGAGTGGTGTGGGTGGTTGTGTTAGGGTGGTGATGCTGGCAGTGGTGTTGATAGTGGTTATGAAGGAAATGATGGCGGTGGGGGATTTTATATGGTGTTGGGGGGAGGGGGGGGCAGTAATGGTAGTGAAGATGGGGATGATGGTGGTGGTCTGCGTCATGGTATTGGGGAGGGTGATGGTGGTGGGCGTGGGAGATGGTATTGGGAGAGGGTGGTGGTGGTGGGCGTGGATGTGAGGAGGTCGTATGAGGCTGGGCGTGGCATGGGCGTCGTCCACCACGGAAAGTTATGTTCTTGAGATGAGTGCTCAGGCCTTGGCCCCGGGGGTGGACCAGTCCCGGGCCACGTGTGGTCCAAGACTGGGGATGGACCGGGCCAAGGGTGTGTATGGAGTTAGCATCTTCCCCATCGTCTGATTCATGACGCTTATTGGCACTTCTAACACTGAGTTCTTTTTGACATCTCTGTGACTTATTTGAGTCCAAGCCCTCAGCAGAGATATCCTGACTCGTAACGTCTAAATAATCAAGAGATATCCAGACAATATGACACTTGACATAGCCAAAGTACTTGCCATTATGCACTCTGGTCTAATTATCAAGGGCCAGCTTACATCTAGGTATTCGTCTTAGCGTCGACAAGACCAAAGGCGACCTGCCAGTTGACCCACAGCTACTGTCTCAGCCGGCCAATCTGAATGCACGGCATCATTTCACGTTCCCTGGATAGGGCGACCGCCTGATTCTCAACACGCAAATATGGAATATAAACTACTCTCCCTCTGCCTCCGAGGATGCTCAGGTGTGTTTTAGCGAGACGGGATCTTTTAGCAACACGTGACAGATCGATTTAAACTATTTTTAAGTGTGAAATTAATTTGGGTGAGTTAATATTTCAACTTCGTTTCAAATTGAAGACGAACGTAAGATAACACACACACACACGCACACACACACACACACACACACACACACACACACACACACACACACACACACACACACACACACACACACACACACACACACACACACACACAACTTGTGTAAGGAATCTTTCAGAACATTATATACCACATATGTCAGACCAATCCTGGAGTATGCGGCACCAGCATGGAGTCCATATCTAGTCAAGCATAAGACTAAAATGGAAAAGGTTCAAAGGTTTGCCACCAGACTAGTACCCGAGCTGAGAGGTATGAGCTACGAGGAGAGACTGCGGGAATTAAACCTCACTTCGTTGGAAGACAGAAGAGTTAGGGGGGACATGATCACCACATTCAAGATCCTCAAGGGAATCGACAGGGTTGATAAAGACAGGCTGTTTAACACAAGGGGCACACGCACAAGGGGACACTGGTGCAAACTGAGTGCCCAAATGAGCCACAGAGATATTAGAAAGAACTTTTTTAGTGTCAGAGTGGTTGACAAATGGAATGCATTAGGAAGTGATGTGGTGGAGGCTGACTCCATACACAGTTTCAAGTGTAGATATGATAGAGCCCAATAGGCTCAGGAACCTGTACACCTGTTGATTGACAGTTGAGAGGCGGGACCAAAGAGCCAGAGCTCAACCCCCGCAAGCACAACTAGGTAAGTACAAATATAAACACACATGACTGTTTTGAGAACACAAGCAAATATATTATAGGGCTTGAGAATTTAACATTATTTATGGAAAGACAGATTTTTTCGAAAATTGAAAATAATATTCAGTCATTCGTTTGTTAATGTTATCTCACTTTATATGTGTTTGGTTTAGGGTGTGTGAGCTTACCTAAAGTGTACTGCAGGGTCGAGTTCCAACTCCCGAGTCCTGCCTTACCAGTTAAGTATTGTATTAGATTTTTTTTTTTTTAGATATATACAAGAGTTGTTACATTCTTGTACAGCCACTAGTACGCGTAGCGTTTCGGGCAAGTCCTTAATCCTGTGGTCCCTGGAATACGATCCCCTGCCGCGAAGAATCGTTTTTTCATCCAAGTACACATTTTACTGTTGCGTTAAACAGAGGCTACAGTTAAGGAATTGCGCCCAGTAAATCCTCCCCGGCCAGGATACGAACCCATGACATAGCGCTCGCGGAACGCCAGGCGAGTGTCTTACCACTACACCACGGAGACTACACCACGGAGATTTTCTTTCCCTCTATTAAATACCTCGCGTTCGCTTGCATTGTACTAAAAAAGTGCTTTCTAACACTTTTACGGGGAAGGTGTTAGGGCAGGTGTGGGGTGAGGTAGGGGGGAGGCTAGGGCAGGGCAGGTGTGGGGTGAGGCAGGGGGGGAGGGGCTAGGACAGGGCCGGTGTGGGGTGAGGTAGGGGGGGGAGGCTAGGGCAGGCCAGGTGTGGGGTGAGGTAGGGGGGAGGGGCTAGGGCAGGCCAGGTGTGGGGTGAGGTAGGGGGGAGGGGTGAGGGGCAGGCCAGGTGTGGGGTGAGGTAGGGCTCCTCACATCAGTGGTGCGGTGCTCCGAGAGACATTCACATGTGCTCTCTGTCGGCCCGCCTCTGCACCTGCCTCGCCTCGCTACCTAGGCGCTGTTCCGTGTTCCGTAGGACACTCTGACTCGCGCTACTCTTTTTCCTATTTTATGGCTGAAATGTGCAAATTGTTCCGAGTTCTGTAACGATTGCTTAGCTACTGTTCCAGTCAGCCTGATTTATGTCTGGTGTTCCGTAATTTGTGCGTTGCGACTCGTGTTTCCTGTTCCTTGATGTGTGGCTTGACTTTATCGTTCCGTAAGCAACATTAGCAGCTGGAGCTCTGTTTATACAGCGTTCCGTTCAGTATTTGAAATCGAGTTTTGGTCATAGTTCCTTGTCTATAAGTGCAGTGATCGTGTTCTGTAAGCCCTGTATCACCTGATATGTTCCGTGTTCCGTAGCGTGGTGTCACGTCATTGTATCATGGGTAGTTGATGAGTACTGTTCACTCCGTGGTCCGTGTTCCTTACCACTACCCGCTCCGTGGCCCGTGTTACAGCAGTACAGTAACAGAACTTTGTCTGCCAGTTTGAGGGAGCCTGTGGCTGAGTGGACAGAACACTGGACGCGTGATCCTGTGGTCCCGGGTTCGATCCCGGGCGCCGGCGAGAAACAACGGGCAGAGTTTCTTTCATCCTGATGCCCCTGTTACCTAGCAGTAAATAGGTACCTGGGAGTTAGTCAGCTGTCACGGGCTGCTTCCTGGGGGGAATGGAGGCCTGGTCGAGGACCGGGCCGCGGGGACACTAAAAGCCCCGAAATCATCTCAAGATAACTCAATATAACCATCAACTGTAGCGCAAGAAACAACATGAGAGTGAAGCGATCGCTACAGTGTTTACATCTAAACAGATAATGACTAATAAGAACAATAATATTGATAATACTCGGCACTAATGTTTCAGTAAAGAAAAAATTGATTACCAAGTGATCGCTATTGTCATTAAGGTAAGTCATAATTTGATCCTAGTGTATTGTTTAGATATGAATGGTAATTGTGCTCTGATATGCTATTGTTGCATCGTTGTGTATTAAATGCGTAATTAAGAGGGCGATAACTATCAGCATTGTCTTAATTCAGTTTATAGCGCGGATGATAGTTTAAATTCCCGAATATCTGAATACATTTTTTTTCTCGAATACAACTGAGCGTTATTTTTGTTTCTCTCTGCATATCGTTCGGTGTTTATTGTTGTTGAACTGAGGGAAAATATATTTGAAAATGGTGTGTTGGTGATATGTACTCACCTAGTAGTACACACCAGTACTACATATGTATACTACATAATATACCACTGGAGGACAGAAGAAAATGTATATATATGCTGGTTAGCATTGTAAATGTGTGGCCACGTCTGTGGTAGAAAATAATAATAATAGTCTACTACATATAATATGTAATATGTGAGAATGTGTAGATGGTGGCTAGGCCAGAGACGCCCATAAGACCTACACGACGGGACCCGGTTATTAAGATGGTGATGTAATCACTTTAAGCCAATAAAGGACATAATGATCCACACAAGGGGACCACGTATCACACACACACAATAAGGGCATAACCTACAGGAAGGGATAATTGAAATAAGTTTATTGAGATATTAATACACACAAGGGGGGGGGATGAGGCAGCTCTGGCTCTTCAACCCGTTCACTATGTTCACACATAGTGAACATCATAAACAGTCGAGATAATATTGAACATTCAGGCTGGTAAACCACTATGCATATAGCATATGTGGCTATTTATATATATCCATACGCATTGCCAATTTGATTTCATTCACCTGGGGTCTGGGAGACTCGAACAGCGGATCCCACACGTGTCAGGCCGAAGCTTTTATTGCCATTTGATACTTTCTTAACTGTTGGCAGCGTTGATTCTTCCTCTTCTTTCCCCTATATTAATATTTCTTCATTTGCCCCAAAATACTAGCATCGTGCTAATTCTGATTAAACACAAATGAATGTGAATTGCCACAGCTCAGTGTATGACAGTGGAGCCTCGACAATGTGTCAGTATTATGCAAATAACAATAGCAACAACGACAATAATTATCATAAAAATACTAATACTACTTTCAATAATAATAATAATAATATAAATAAATTGCTGGAACTCGAAATGCGAGGCTTTTAAGCGCAGAGTTTAACGAGGTGTAATGACTGCCACACCAACCCGTCCTCTTAAAAATAACGTCACTTTTGGCTCGTATGTGCACTATGGGCCAAATTTGGACGTAATTTGAAATGAAATCGACTCACAAAAGTGACGTGCGCCACACAACACATTATTGAATGTCCAGACATTACACTCTTCAGACCCACACGTCTGCCCAATCACCATGAGGTACCTTCACAATTATCTTATTCACTCTCTTATTCTTGAGGATATTCCCATAATTCACCCAAAGTTGGCCAGTGCAGACTACTGATTAAGTACCCCCCCCCCATGATTCACTATAAACATGCTATGAGATGGGGCTTCTTAGCATCACAAACTATGCTACATATAGTCTAGGGTAGCTACATAAGCATAGAGATGTTTGAGGCACTACGGGCTCACCATAGCCCGTGCTACTTGCCCCGCTCCTGTGCCAGGTAAGTCCACTACGGGCTCACCATAGCCCGTGCTACTTGCAACGTTGTTCCAGGTAGCACGAATCTTTAACAACAACAACATGGAGATGTTAAATACGTTACAACAGATATAGGGTTAGTGTCTTGGACTGCTAGTTCGTGCATATTAACGTCCTACAGTCGGTCTACTTATAAAAGAACAGAGTTAACATATAGTAGAATACTTTTAATGGCGCGAAGTCTATTTCACCCCACCAACATAGGCTACGTTTTTATATACTTTTTGAATTTCTAGTAACAACAAATATAAAAGTCTATGTTACACACTTTTGGTATATTGTATTTAAACTTGTTTTATCATAATATGCTAGAAACAAGCAATATCTTAGAAACCCGCACTATACTTGAAGCCTGGTGTATACTAGACCTCCGTAATATTTAAGAAAACTGCAAATATGCTAGAAACCTGCAGAACCTTCCCTTGTCCCATCCCTTACATCGTAAACACCAACCAATTTATGTAGAATGTATCTCATGAATTTCACGTATCTCATGTACAACACATTAAACTGCTGTTGGCGGACTCGTCGCTAAGAACTTCATACCTGAAAGCCTAAATTACATTTACAATATAATAGCGAGGTGTACAAGAAGCCTAACCTAACGTTAGGTTAGGCTTCTTCTAAATATTTCGAGCATCAAATAAACCTTGTTATATTGACGGGAGTTCTAATTTATTATTATTCTAGAGTTTATTATGTAGTATCATATGCGTTGGAGCTTAGCGATGCTCAAGAGTGGAGTCTGATACAGTCTGATAGGCTACGATGATGGGTAATTTGGGCTCGGCCTGCCTGCCTGCCTGCCTGCCTGCCATCTCAGGGTTGAGGAGCATGAATCAGAGTATCGCGCGCGTTCAGGCTTAATGCAACCATAAAACATGATATATTGCGTATATAAAACTCTGGGCATGATATAGCGACATATAAACTTGTGATGTGTGTGTGTGTGTATGAGAGAGAGAGAGAGAGGCAGATCTTGCATACTCTTGGCTTAGCAGCTCCGGTACTAAAATTCTTGGTTTATTGGTTTGTGTTGTGCGTAACCTCTGGAGGGTTATTAAACCTCTGGAAGGTTGTTAATCATCTGGAGTTATTAATCCTCTGGAGGGTTATTAAACTTCTGGAAGGTTGTTAATCATCTGGAGTTATTAATCCTCTGGAGGGTTATTAAACCTCTGGAAGGTTGTTAATCATCTGGAGTTATTAATCCTCTGGAGGGTTATTAAACATCTGGAAGGTTGTTAATCATCTGGAGTTATTAATCCTCTGGAGGGTTATTAAACATCTGGAAGGTTGTTAATCATCTGGAGTTATTAATCCTCTGGAGGGTTATTAAACCTCTGGAAGGTTGTTAATCATCTGGAGTTATTAATCCTCTGGAGGGTTATTAAACTTCTGAATTGTTGCTTATCCTATGGAGGGATATTAATCCACTAGAGAGTTATTAATCGTCTGGTGGGTTATTAAACCCCTGAAGGGTTAGGGCCCCCCACAATTTGCTTACTGACCAACCGGCAAGAATTCCCTAGGCCTAAACATAGTCCAGGATAAAAGTAAACTCTTGTTTGTTTACACCGAGAAGCGAGGCACAACTCACTATATATATATATATATATATATATATATATATATATATATATATATATATATATATATATATATATATATATATATGTCGTACCTAGTAGCCAAAACGCACTTCTCAGCCTACTATGCAAGGCCCGATTTGCCTAATAACCCAAGTTTTCCTGAATTAATATATTTTCTCTAATTTTTTTCTTATGAAATGATAAAGCTGCCCATTTCATTATGTATGATGTCAATTTTTTTTTATTGTAGTTAAAATTAACGTAGATATATGACCGAACCTAACCAAACCTACCTAACCTAACCTAACCTATCTTTATAGGTTAGGTTGGGTTAGGTAGCCGAAAAAGTTAGGTTAGGTTAGGTTAGGTAGGTTAGGTAGTCGAAAAAACATTAATTCATGAAAACTAGGCTTATTAGGCAAATCGGGCCTTGTATATTAGGCTGAGAAATGCGTTCTGGCTACTAGGTACGACATATATATATATATATATATATATATATATATATATATATATATATATATATATATATATATATATATATATATATATATATATATATATATATATATAATATTTCAGTATTTACATATTATATAAGGGGGAATGTCTGTTCGAAGTTGGAGGCCAAACGCTTTGGGTTAGTCTCATTAAATTTTACAGGGAGATTTGTGATTGTGTTCCGAGTGGTATAAGGTGGCTGGGGTCGACTCCCATCCCTGTTTTTAAACAAAAATTGGCTACTATATATTCCGAATCCCAGAGATTCGTGTGAAGAATGAAATGTGGGTTCGATTGTCCATAGAGTGTTAAAACATATTTTTTACAGCCATTGACGACATTGAATCGAAGTCGGTAACGTTGATTGAATGTTATTCGAAACATCTTTTGTCCATTGGAAGCGAGAAGGAGGGAGGGACAGAGGGCAGGTAGCAGCTACAAATGAAGATAAAATGGGAGAGACGGAGAGAGGCTAACAGATTGGGAAGGAGAGAGAGAGAGAGGAAGAAGAATGGAAGGGAGAGGGACAAAGAGAACCAATGAGAGAGAGTTAGAGAGAGACCCAAGTATCGGAGGGCAACCCATTTAGTATCCTTATGTATGTGTTACACAATATATATAACATATATATATATCCGCTGTTATCAGTTGCATATATATTTATATATAATGTCACTTCCACTTGCTCACTAGGGTAATTACCACAGCATTACTTATCATAATGTACTAGGTGAGTTTGTCAATACGTGTTCCAAAGCAGCCGTAGCCAATAGTCTTCACCAGCGGAGGTTAAAACTGGACGTTTGATCTGGTCACAGTTAAGTATTGAGTCGTACGAGGCGTGAATTAGAACCAGGTTTTTATAGGGCCTTCCGGTAGAGCGACGTGTGACTGGTCGAGGTACTGGAGAGTAAAAACGTGATTGACTGGCGGTCCCGTCTCGATACGGACCAGTCAGCTGGTGATTGAGATGATCGGTTGTTAGTTTGTGCTGGCTGGCATATTATTGGGTAGACTGAGGTAGACACTGATAGTTAGTTGATTATACAGTGGATTAGAGGATCTTAATTTGTGCAGGTATGTGATCATTGGTGTATGAGCGTATACCTGAAGGCGAG
>NC_091199.1:7820989-7833489 GCF_040958095.1 Procambarus clarkii | reverse complement strand
CCCACCCCACCTAAGTCTTCCCCTCTCCCCCACTCCCCTAAACCCTCCCCTCTTCCTCACCCACCTCAGCCCTCCCTTTTCCCCCACGCCCCCCAAGCCCTCCACCCTTTTCTCTCCCCCCAAGCCCCCCCATCTCCCCTATCCCCCACAGCCTCTCCTCCCCCCATGCTTCCCCAACCCTCCCTCTCTTACCCACCCCCTGTACCCTCCCCCTCTTATCCACCCCCTGTACCCTCCCCCTCTTATCCACCCCCTGTACCCTCCCCCTCTTATCCACCCCCTGTACCCTCCCCCTCTCCCCCACCACCCCAAGCCCTCCCTCCTCCACCAATCCCCCCGTGCCAGGTCCCCCCAGCTCCCACTCACCCCAGATCCCAAAGGTCCCCCCCAGAAAAGAAGCAGAAGAGAGTCAGTTTCAGGGTGATGTACTCGAACATAGATGGGATCACAAGCAAGACAAGTGAACTAAGGGAAAGAGCACAAGAAGTTAACCCAGATGTAATCGGACTCACTGAAACAAAACTCTCTGGAATCATAACGAATGCCGTGTTTCCCCAGGAGTATACAGTAATAAGGAAAGAGAGGGAAGGTAGAGGAGGAGGCGGAGTGGCCCTACTCATGAGAAGGGAATGGAGTTTTAAGGAGATGGCCATCCCGGGCTGTGAGGAGTTCAGAGACTACATAGCAGGCACCATAACAATGGGAGGACCAAGAATAGTAGTAGCAGTAATATACAACCCTCCACCAAATGACAGGAGACCCAGTCAAGAGTATGAAAACAACAACAAGGCAGTTAACACTATAATTGAGAGGGCAGCCTCTGCTGCCTGTAGAAATAGATCCCACCTGCTCATCATGGGCGACTTCAATCACGGAAAGATTGACTGGGAGAACAAGGAACCGCATGGAGGCGAGGATACGTGGAGAGCCAAACTATTGGAGGTGGTGACAAGCAACTTTTTAACGCAGCATGTCGGAGAACCCACAAGGATGAGAGGCAATGACGAACCAGCGAGACTCGACCTAGTCTTCACTCTGAACGACTCCGACATAAGAGAAATCGGTTATGAGGACCCAGTAGGAATGAGCGACCACAGTGTACTGGTGTTTGAGTACTTGATTGAAGAAGGGTTATTGAACTCGAGGAGGGATACCGAAACCAAAAGGTTAGCATACCGAAAGGGAAACTATGAGGGGATAAGAAAATTCCTAACAGATATAGCATGGGAAACAGAGCTCAGGGGAAAGACGGCCCAAGATATGATGGATTACATCACGCAGAAGTGCAAGGACGCAGCAAACAAGTTTGTCCCAGTCCAAAAGGAAAACAGAGAAATGAAGATGAGAAACCCATGGTTTAATCAAAGATGTAGGCTAGCTAAGCAGCAAAGTAAAAGGGCATGGAGAAACTATAGGAATAACAGGACACTGGAGAGCAGAGAAAGATACCAGAATGCCAGGAATGAATATGTCAGGATGAGAAGAGAGGCAGAAAGACAATACGAAAATGACATCGCAAGCAAGGCAAAGACTCAGCCTAAATTGTTGCATAGCCACATTAGGAGAAAAACAACAGTAAAGGAACAGGTTATGAGATTAAGGATAGGGGCGGAAGGATTCACTACAAATGACAAGGAAGTGTGTGAGGAATTGAATAAGAAATTGAATAAGAAATAAATTGAATAAGAAATTCCAGGAGGTCTTCACCTTAGAACAAGGAGAAATTCCAGAGGTAAGTGAGGGAATAGCTAACCAGGAACCACTGGAAGAGTTTGAGATTACCAGTGGGGAAGTAAGGAAGTGTTTACTAGAGTTGGACGTGACGAAGGCTATAGGCCCAGATGGAATCTCCCCTTGGGTTCTAAAGGAAGGAGCAAGAGAACTGAGCCTACCACTCTCCATAGTGTATAACAAATCACTGGCAACAGGGGAACTGCCAGATACTTGGAAAGCAGCTAACGTAGTCCCGATATACAAGAAAGGGGATAGACAGGAGGCACTGAACTACAGGCCAGTGTCCCTAACCTGCATACCATGCAAGCTGATGGAGAAGATTGTGCGAAAAAAACTAGTGGAGCATCTGGAGCGAAGGAACTTTGTAACACAGCATCAACATGGGTTCAGGGATGGCAGGTCCTGCCTCACAGGGTTACTTGAATTCTACGACCAGGCAACAAAAATAAGGCAAGAAAGAGAAGGGTGGGCAGACTGCATATTTTTGGATTGTCAGAAAGCCTTTGATACAGTGCCACACAAGAGGCTAGTGCGAAAGTTGGAGATGCAGGCTGGAGTGAGAGGGAAGGTACTCCGGTGGATAGAGGAATACCTAAGCAACAGGAGACAACGAGTCTGTGTGAGGGGTGAGGTCTCAGATTGGCGAGACGTCACAAGTGGAGTCCCGCAGGGGTCAGTCCTTGGACCTATACTGTTTCTGGTATATGTAAATGATCTCCCAGAGGGTATAGATTCGTTCCTCTCAATGTTTGCCGACGATGCAAAAATTATGAGGAGGATTGAAACAGAGGATGATAGTAGGAGGCTACAAGATGACCTGGATAGACTGAGTGAATGGTCCAACAAATGGCTGTTGAAGTTCAACCCGAGTAAATGCAAAGTAATGAAACTAGGCAGTGGAAACAGGAGGCCAGGCACAGGATACAGAATAGGAGATGAAGTACTTAATGAAACAGACAGAGAGAAAGATCTAGGAGTTGATATCACACCAAACCTGTCTCCTGAAGCCCACATAAAGAGAATAACGTCTGCGGCATACGCGAGGCTGGCTAACATCAGAACGGCGTTCAGGAACCTGTGTAAGGAATCATTCAGAATCTTGTACACCACATATGTAAGACCAATCCTGGAGTATGCGGCCCCAGCATGGAGCCCGTACCTTGTCAAGCACAAGACGAAGCTGGAAAAAGTCCAAAGGTATGCTACTAGACTAGTCCCAGAACTAAGAGGCATGAGTTATGAGGAAAGGCTGCGGGAAATGCACCTCACGACACTGGAAGACAGAAGAGTAAGGGGGGACATGATCACAACCTACAAAATCCTCAGGGGAATCGACCGGGTAAACAAGGACGAACTTTTCAACACTGGTGGGACGCGAACAAGGGGACACAGGTGGAAGCTGAGTACCCAAATGAGCCACAGAGACGTTAGAAAGAACTTTTTCAGTGTCAGAGTAGTTAGCAAATGGAATGCATTAGGAAGTGATGTGGTGGAGGCTGACTCCATTCACAGTTTCAAATGTAGATATGATAGAGCCCAATAGGCTCAGGAATCTGTACACCAGTTGATTGACGGTTGAGAGGCGGGACCAAAGAGCCAGAGCTCAACCCCCGCAAGCACAATTAGGTGAGTACAATTAGGTGAGTACACACACACACACACACACACACACACACACACACACACCCACACAACTCATTAAAAACGACAATAGTTGTTTCCGTTTGGCCAGCTGCTGTCATCACGCAGAGCACAACTGACAACTGGTGGTGCGGGTTAACAAGTCAACAAATTGCAAAGTTATAATTGCAACAAGCCAATGAGCGTCGCGGCACCTACGCCGCACAGGTGAGTAATTATAACCGGATTGCTTAGAGTGCATAACTGAGTTCTTAACCGTTATGTACGGGTTGTAAATGTGTGTTGTACCCCCCCCCCCCGCACCCCGTGGGCTCGGTTCATGTGTTGTGTGTGCTGAGAATGTGTCTGATCTCCTCAACACTATCCATAAGTGTCAGCAGCCCTCGTCAGCCCCCAGCACTGGTCAAGTGTCAGCAGCCCTCGTCAGCCCCCAGCACTGGTCAAGTGTCAGCAGCCCTCGTCAGCCCCCAGCACTGGTCAAGTGTCAGCAGCCATTGTCAGCCTTCAGCACTGGTCAAGTGTCAGCAGCCATCGTCAGCCTCCAGCACTGGTCAAGTGTCGGCAGCCCTCGTCAGCCCCCAGCACTGGTCAAGTGTCAGCAGCCCTCGTCAGCCCCCAGCACTGGTCAAGTGTCAGCAGCCATTGTCAGCCTTCAGCACTGGTCAAGTGTCAGCAGCCATTGTCAGCCTTCAGCACTGGTCAAGTGTCAGCAGCCATTGTCAGCCTTCAGCACTGGTCAAGTGTCAGCAGCCCTCGTCAGCCCCCAGCACTGGTCAAGTGTCAGCAGCCCTCGTCAGCCCCCAGCACTGGTCAAGTGTCAGCAGCCATTGTCAGCCTTCAGCACTGGTCAAGTGTCAGCAGCCATTGTCAGCCTCCAGCACTGGTCAAGTGTCAGCAGCCATCGTCAGCCTCCAGCACTGGTCAAGTGTCAGCAGCCCTCGTCAGCCCCCAGCACTGGTCAAGTGTCAGCAGCCATTGTCAGCCTTCAGCACTGGTCAAGTGTCAGCAGCCATTGTCAGCCTTCAGCACTGGTCAAGTGTCAGCAGCCATCGTCAGCCTTCAGCACTGGTCAAGTGTCAGCAGCCATTGTCAGCCTTTAGCACTGGTCAAGTGTCAGCAGCCATCATCAGCCTCCAGCACTGGTCAAGTGTCAGCAGCCATCGTCAGCCTTCAGCACTGGTCAAGTGTCAGCAGCCCTCGTCAGCCTCCAGCACTGGTCAAGTGTCAGCAGCCCTCGTCAGCCCCCAGTACTGGTCAAGTGTCAGCAGCCCTCGTCAGCCTCCAGCACTGGTCAAGTGTCAGCAGCCATCGTCAGCCTCCAGTACTGGTCAAGTGCCAGCAGCCATCGTCAGCCTCCAGCACTGGTCAAGTGTCAGCAGCCCTCGTCAGCCTCCAGCACTGGGCAAGTGTCAGCAGCCCTCGTCAGCCCCCAGCAGCATTCTTCTGCCCTCCAAGGTGGCGCCAAAAACCTGTAGTCTTCACAGCTTTGTAGCAACCGTCACCAAACTTGTGCCAGCCGCTGTAGCCTTCACCGGGGCTAGTCAACACTGCCATCCAGTCCTCACTGGCCTTCGTCAGTTGTTGTCGAGCAGTAGGAATCTTCGCCATCCTCCACAACCCGCCCCACTCCACGCCCGTAAATCCTCCCGTCAGAGCGCAGTAACCTCGGAGTATGGTGGCCTCCGCAGCCTAGCATTCCTCCACAGCGCCATCCCGTGTTGGTCTGGGCGTTGAGGTTAAGCCCAGTGTGGGCAGCGTGTGTTGCCTTGTTATGGTGTATGTTTACCTAGTTGTGCTTGCGGAGGTTGAGCTCTGGCTCTTGCGGCCCGCCTTTCAACTGTCAATCAATGAACTTTTTTTTAGTTCACACATACACACACACCTTTAGGAAGCAGCCTGTAGCAGCTGTCTAACTCCCAAGTACCTATTTACTGCTAGGTAACTGGGGCATCACGGTCAAAGAACCCAAGCCCGAACACAAGTAGTAAATAGGTACCTGGGAGTTAGACAGCTGCTACGGGCTGCTTCTTGGGGATGTGTAACAAAAAAAGAGGCCTGGTCGAGGACCGGGCCGCGGGGACACTAAAGCCCCGAAATCATCTCAAGATAACCTCACGATAGCTGGCCACCTGGTGGAACAGAGACTGCCGCCATGCTGCACATTGTTCCGTTAACCGTCGCCAACCTCCTTGCACAATGTCCGGATTTAGACAATGTTCAGAAGGTTAGTTTACCTCCCATTTCTTTGAAACAATATCTGCAATTTGCAGATATTGTAAATCTGCCGCCAGACATACAGATGAGTGGCCAAAACCTAGTGTTCGGTGAGGAAGTTGAGACACGTGAAAATAAAGTTTGACTCTTTAATTACCATGAAAAGCCACGTGCTCAAGCTAACAAATAAGGCAGCCAAGAAACTTTGAGCCCTACGGCGCATCACGTACCTTCTTGTCAGCAGGAGTTGCAAAGCCTTATTCGAAGCACAAGTTCCCTACCATCTTCAGTACGCACCGCCCTACTGGACTGCCTGCTGACACCCCCCTGTCCCAATCGTTATCAGAATCGTTATCTTGAGGTTATCTTGAGATGATTTCGGGGCTTTTTAGTGTCCCCGCGGCCCGATCCTCGACCAGGCCTCCACCCCCATGAAGTAGCCCGTGACAGCTGACTAACTCCCAGGTACCTATTTTACTGCTAGTTAACAGGGGCATAGGGTGAAAGAAACTCTGCCCATTGTTTCTCGCCGGCGCCCGTGCTCAAAGTAGTGGAAAACATTGCTAGAAGGCTCATCTGTAGCCTTGACCGACCTGGTAGAACTGGTTAGGACATCAAGACCTTCAACACCGGAGAAATATTGGTGGATTTACTGCTATGTAGAAGACCATTATTCTCAATGTTCCCCAACTGGTCAAACTTTGTTGACAAGCAGATGTCGGCATCAGTAACACAAGGCGCTCAGCCATCAGCAGCCTCATGCTGGCATCAGTAACACAAGGCGCTCAGTCATCAGCAGCCTCATGCTGGCATCAGTAACACAAGGCGCTCAGCCATCAGCAGCCTCATGCTGGCATCAGTAACACAAGGCGCTCAGCCATCAGCAGCCTCATGCTGGCATCAGTAACACAAGGCGCTCAGCCATCAGCAGCCTCATGCTGGCATCAGTAACACAAGGCGCTCAGCCATCAGCAGCCTCATGCTGGCATCAGTAACACAAGGCGCTCAGCCATCAGCAGCCTCATGCTGGCATCAGTAACACAAGGCGCTCAGCCATCAGCAGCCTCATGCTGGCATCAGTAACACAAGGCGCTCAGCCATCAGCAGCCTCATGCTGGCATCAGTAACACAAGGCGCTCAGCCATCAGCAGCCTCATGCTGGCATCAGTAACACAAGGCGCTCAGCCATCAGCAGCCTCATGCTGGCATCAGTAACACAAGGCGCTCAGCCATCAGCAGCCTCATGCTGGCATCAGTAACACAAGGCGCTCAGCCATCAGCAGCCTCATGCTGGCATCAGTAACACAAGGCGCTCAGCCATCAGCAGCCTCATGCCGGCATCAGTAACACAAGGCGCTCAGCCATCAGCAGCCTCATGCTGGCATCAGTAACACAAGGCGCTCAGCCATCAGCAGCCTCATGCTGGCATCAGTAACACAAGGCGCTCAGCCATCAGCAGCCTCATGCCGGCATCAGTAACACAAGGCGCTCAGCCATCAGCAGCCTCATGCTGGCAATACCTTTCTCAAGAACATTATTCCTTCGGCAAATATGCTGACTTGCACCTGGAACTTGTTCGCTCAACACAAAAATACGCGTGAAATTAAGTTAACCAGCCACATAAAGGCTCTGGCACACAGGTGGCTCCTGGCTCATCCTGTTCCTTACATGATAGTTATTTAGCATAAATATAAGTTTATTCCTATTGCATACATACAATAAGCTCAAGAAATGTAGGATAACAGCTCTTAGCTTGCAACTTCACTTCGAACATCATCTATTTTCCTAAAGAACCCAAACCTTGGCTTAATATAGAGTAGAATGAGAGAGAGGAGAGAGAGAGAGACAGACAGAGACAGACAGACAGACAGACAGACAGACAGACAGACAGACAGACAGACAGACAGACAGACAGACAGACAGACAGACAGACAGAGAGCTCAACACCAGTTAAATCATAACGTAGGAGTATTTCCAAGCCAGAGCTCACGTCCTAAGTGACTGCACAATCCCTGAACATAAGACGGTGAACAGCGTGATCAGGTAAACACCGGTGCGAGGTGTTATCAATATGGGCCAAGATTGGCCGAGAGGGGCGCCTCCACCGACCAATCAGACGAGGGCGCGTGAGCACTAAAAACACCAATAGGAGCATAGCGTTGGGTCGTAGTGGGCAGAGATGCGTAGGAGAGACCTGGTCCATATCGTCCTCACGCCCACGCCCACGGTGACACTGGCGCCCACACTTACTGCTAGACCGCCGTGTGAACCACCAGTAAGACTCACGCCCACGGTAACACGGGCGCCCACGGTGACACTGGCGCCCACGGAAAGGATTTCCACCTATTTCCACTGTTAAATTCGCCCGACATGAGAGATAGGCCTACAGTGCACACTAGAGCCGGAGCTGAGGTGCCAGGTGAGGGAGGGAGGGTGAGTTAGTGTGCCAGGTGAGGGAGGGAGGGTGAGATAGTGTGCCAGGTGAGGGAGGGAGGGTGAGTTAGTGTGCCAGGTGAGGGAGGGAGGGTGAGGGGGCCAGGAGGCAGGTCATGAGGGCGTCACGCTTCACCCTCACACCACTCTACCAAAATGTAAATATAATACATAGCTCTCATGTAGTGATATATATATATATATATATATATATATATATATATATATATATATATATATATATATACATATATATATATATATATATATATATATATATATATATACATATATATATATATATATATATATATATATATATATATATATATATATATATATATATATATATATATATAACTATGGCGATGGGAGACGATGAGAAAGATGAGGAACAGTGGGGCGGGGCGACCTCTCGCTGGACACCTTCGCATTCCTTCCTCACCGAAAATATTGGGAGAAATGAGAGGGATATATGAGAATCCGGGTCACGCCGTGATCTCTGGAGGCAGGCGGGCAGGTGGGTGTACGGGCAGGTGGGTGTTCGGGCAGGTGGGTGTTCGGCCAGGTGGGTGTTCGGCCAGGTGGGTGTACGGGCAGGTGGGTGGGTGGGTGTTCGGCCAGGTCGCTGGCTGGCGTTTTTATGTCATCTCTCATAATCCACACCATCATTTCCCTGACATGCTACATGTGCAATTGACACACACACACACACACACACACACACACACACACACACACACACACACACACACACACACACACACACACACACACACACACACCGGTCACACTCTACGAGAAGGTGTGATTGTGACCTGCATCTTGCATCCAGTCTGAGGTCTTAATTTCTTCTACGGAAACCATTTTCCTGCCGAGTTTGATAGCGCAGGATGACACATGACTGTGGTGTCTGTTTTTGCCTGTCTAGTATGAGACTGATAGTGCCACGAGGACAGTAATTGTGGCACTCGGCTTTAGACTGTATGCGGAATGAATTAATTTTTGTTTACCCTTATTATTGTGAGCTGTTTGGGACCTGTTTGTCAGTAAATTTAAATATTCTTCGCCCCATTTTTGCTTATTATTATTATATGTCGCTATATTTATGGCGGCTAGGGTGGTCACGGACGGCTCTGCTGGTCCTTACTGGCGGCTAGGGTGGCCACGGACGGCTCTGCTGGTCCTTACTGGCGGCTAGGGTGGCCACGGACGGCTCTGCTGGTCCTTACTGGCGGCTAGGGTAGCCACGGACGGCTTTGCTGGTCCTTACTGGTGGCTAGGGTGGCCACGGACGGCTCTGCTGGTCCTTACTGGTGGCTAGGGTGGCCACGGACGGCTCTGCTGGTCCTTACTGGCGGCTAGGGTGGCCACGGACGGCTCTGCTGGTCCTTACTGGTGGCTAGGGTGGTCACGGACGGCTCTGCTGGTCCTTACTGGCGGCTAGGGTGGCCACGGACGGCTCTGCTGGTCCTTACTGGCGGCTAGGGTGGCCACGGACGGCTCTGCTGGTCCTTACTGGTGGCTAGGTTGGCCACAGACGGCTCTGCTTGTCCTTACTGGTGGCTAGGGTGGTCACGGACGGCTGTGCTGGTCCTTACTGGCGGCTAGGGTGGTCACGGACGGCTCTGCTTGTCCTTACTGGCGGTTAGGGTGGCCACGGACGGCTCTGCTGGTCCTTACTGGCGGTTAGGGTCGTTACGAACGGCTGTGGTGGTAGTTACAGGCAGTCAGGGTCGTCACGGACGATTAGGAGAGGAATGCAATAGGAAGCGAGGAGAACAAGGTGTAAGAAGGAGGAAGAGAGAGAGAGAGAGAGAGAGAGAGAGAGAGAGAGAGAGAGAGAGAGAGAGAGAGAGAGAGAGAGAGGGAGAGAGAGAGGGAGAGAGAGAGGGAGAGAGAGAGGGAGAGAGAGAGAGAGTGAGAGAGTGAGAGAGAGTGAGAGAGAGTGAGAGAGAGAGTGAGAGAGTGAGAGAGAGGGGGGGGGCAGACTGAGGAACGAGGGAGTCGTTGGCATACAAAGACAATAAGAATTATAGGGGAAGTAGGTAGAGAGTGAAGAAGGAAGGGAAGGAGGAAGGTGGGAGGGAGAATAAAGGATAGAGAGGAAAGTAAAGGGAATAGAGAGAAGGCTGATGGAGGGAGTTGAGTAACTCGTTACAAACAAGTACCACTGATGAACATCTGGGAGCATCGCTGGTATTTGTGTCTTTGTTTGCATAGTTTTTTTTTTTGCGGAAGGGGGAGGGGGATAAACAGGATGGAGAGGTGTAAGTGAAGAGAAAAGTTTTGAAATGGGAAATGTGAGTTATGATAGCAGGCGGGCTGTCCGCCTTGCTGACACGAGGTGTGTGTGTGTGTGTGTGTGTGTGTGTGTGTGTGTGTGTGTGTGTGTGTGTGTGTGTATGTGTGTGTGTGTGTGTGTGTGTGTGTGTGTGTGTGTGTGTGTGTGTATGTGTGTGTGTGTATGTGTGTGTGTGTGTGTGTGTGTGTGTGTGTGTGTGTGTGTGTGTGTGTGTGTGTGTGTGTGTGTATGTATGTGTGTGTGTGTGTGTGTGTGTCAGTTAAGCTAAGCTTGCTCTCTTGTCAGGGAGCTGCGAGTGTAAAATTCGTATGTATTTCAGCAAATATAGATGTCTATATTTGCTGAAATATATATTTGCTATATTTGCTCGCGATGTCTCTAGGTGAATACTTTGTAGCACGCACTTATTAACACTAAGACGCGTGTGTGTATATGTTTTAAATCCTCCCCCGGCCAGGATACGAACCCAGGCCAAAGCGCTCGCGGAACGCCAGGCGAGTGTGTTCCCTCTTCGCAACGGCGACTGCGGGATTCTAGTTTGCATGTTAGTTTCCGTTGAGGTGTGTAGCGGTGCTGGGAGATGTTGGAGATGCGGCCGGACTAGAGCCTTGTGTAAGTGTAGCTGTGTGTTGGTGCTGAGACAACGGGTTCTCCTCAGTTTCTGCAGGAGAATCTCCAAGAGGAGATTCTCCTCTCCTCCTGATAAGGCTGTTTTTGCTTTGTACTTCGGCGGTAGGTGGCCCAGACAAAGGCTTCTCCCCCCCCCCTCCCCCTCTCCCCTCTCCCCTCTCCCCTCTCCTTCCCCCTTCTCTCTCTCTCCTCGTCTTCCCTATCCCCTCTATTCTTGCTTTCCCTCCCTCTCTTCATGTCTTCCCCCTCCAAACTTTGCTTTTCCTCTCTCCTTGCCTTGCCTCTCCCCTTGCCTTCCTCCTTACCCCCTCTCCTTTCTTTCCCCTCTCCTTTCTTTCCCCTCTCTCCTCACCTTCCCCCTCCCCTCACATCACCCCTCTCTCCATACCCTCATGTTCGCCAATCTTCCAGGTGGGGGGAATAGGTTCAAACGGTAGCGCGCGCACACTCACGCACTCTCAAACACACGCACTATTACGCTTTGGTCGAACAAATGGTTGTTAGACTTTAACCCAAGCAGTTAGAGTTTAACCCCAAGCAAATGTAATGTAATGAAGACAGGTGTAGGGAGCAGGAGGCCAGATACAAAGTATCATTTGGGAGATGAAATTCTTCAAGAGCCAGAGAGAGAGAAAAAAATTTGGAGATTGATATCACGCCAGACCTGTCCCCTAAAGCCCATATCAAGAGAATAACATCAGCGGCATATGCCAGGTTGGCCAACATAAGAACGGCCTTTAGAAACTTGTGTAAGGAATCATTCACAACTATGTCTACCACATATGTCAGACCAATCCTGGAGTATGCAACTCCAGCATGGAGTCCATATCTAGTCAAGCATAAGACTAAACTGGAAAAGGTTTGCCTTTTCAAAGGTTTTGAACCTTTCAGGCCTTTGAAAAAGGTTCAAAGGTTTGCCACTAGACTAATACCCGAACTGAGGGGGTATAAGCTACGAGGAGAGACTACGGGAATTAAACCTCACGTCACTGGGAGACAGAAGAGTTAGAGGGGACATGATCACCACATACAAGATTCTCAGAAGAATTGATAGGGTAGGCAAAAACAGTTTATTTAACACAAGGGGCACAGGGTGGGGAGGGTATGAGTAGGGAGGTGGAGGGTATGAGGAGGGAGGTAGAGGGAGGGGAAGGTATGAGGAGAGAGGGAAGCGTATGAGGAGGGAGGGAGGTGGAGGCCATGAGGAGGGAGGTAGAGGGTATGAGGAGGGAGGGTATGAGGGGGCACTATGATAAAGACACATGTGAGAGTGGTCCAGCAGAGCCAGAGCAGGAACCTGCAGCAGGTGGGCAGGTATCCAGTCTGCCCACCTGAGCTTTACCTGGAATCAGTAACCTTGAGTGTCCTGACGGGACAGCCCCCATACCCCCCCCCCCTGGCCCCATGCCGGCCTAGTAGCTACCTGGCTCTCTCGCTGATTGGCTGGCTACCTAGCTAGCTAGTTGGGCCTTGAAATGTTCACCTGTTTATCGTACTCTACTACTCCTCTCTAAATTCCTTCATTAAAAATTAACCATTATAG
>NC_091199.1:7763489-7815989 GCF_040958095.1 Procambarus clarkii | reverse complement strand
AAATACGGAAGTGAGGGGGGGGGGGGGTAGGAGGGGGGTGGAGGGGGAAGGATTGGTTATGGAGTAGTGGGAGGCGACTCCCTGATGATTGGAGTCTGTGGAGGATGAATAGGTCATGGGAACTGTGGGTCAAATATGACGGTGACTGGATCGCAAGATGATTAGGGGGCAGAAATATTCCTGGGAGAGAGACCCATGATTGGAGGGAAGGGAAGGGAAGGGGAATTATCAGGAGAAAGCGCCAGGCCATTACGATTGTATGTGATTGGAGGGAAGGGAATTAGCAGGAGAAAGCGCCAAGCCATTACGATTGTATGTGATTGGAGGGAACTGTAGTGTAGCGCACCATAACAGACAAGATGAACAAATCCACAAGGGCCGTGACGAGGATTCGAACCTACGTCCGAGATCATCCTAGACGCTGCCTTAATCTGTCTGGGATGATCTTGGACGCAGGTTCGAATCCTCGTCACGGCCCTTGTGGATTTGTTCATTGATGCGTCACGCTATTCCCTGGAAACACAAACCGAAATTGTCTCTATTTTCCGCTTGTTACAACTTGTAATAAAGTTGTTACATCGTGGCTTAACGTGTTTATGACGTATTAGAACGTTGTTACAAATTGCTATATTGGTTGTTATAACTGGTTAGGTGTTAAAGCTTGTTCGAACGTTGTACCAACGTCGTAGTTTCGGTGTGTGTTTGGCGGGTTGTGATTTCTGTGTGTAACAGAGAAGATGAGCATCGTTCGACTAGGTCCTGGGAAGATAGTGTAAGGTAGAGAGACTTCCCCATGAAGGCTCCCAGTCAGGAATGTAGGGCAAAGACGACTCTTAAGATGGTTAGGAGGACAAATGTCGGGTAGACCAGCTCCTGGGAAGGGAGGGAACGGGAGGGGAGGGCAGGGTTTGAGGGGAGGTGTGGGGGAAGTAATTATAGTGGGAGGGGTAATTACTGTGGAAGTCGGGGTCGCGTGCAAGGGTCGGAACGCAGGGCTGCAGGGCAAGATGTGGGCCACAATAACCACAACTTTATATATTTATCTCCCCCAGTTTATCTTTACTTCCGTCCCCTCGTTTAACATGTCTTGGCGGATGACTTCCTCTTGAGCGCTAATCCCCCAAGTGGGAAGGTGAGTGATGAGTGACAGTCTGTGAGACAAGATGAGCTTAAGTCTACTCACCGGAAAGTGTTCGGACACTGCCGCCGAGTACAAGTCTCACGGATCCCTCAGGTCGAATCCTCCAAACAGCCCCTTAAGCGACGGTCATAACCACCCCTCCTAGCCAATCGCGGCGCTTCCACACATACCCTCCGACCAATCAGGGGAGTGACCGCCCCGTCAAACATCAGCCACCAGCCCCTTGTGCCACCACCACTCTGAATTCCTCTCTCCTAGAATAGTTTGCATTCTCGTGGACGGCAAACAATATGATGCAAATAGCGCGCGGAATGCCCGGCTCGCCAACCTCGAGGGTAAACACACACACTTTGAGAGAAAACACGCGGCACAGCAGAAGAGTTAGGGGGGATATGATCACCACGTACAAGATTCTCAGAGGAATTGATAGGGTAGATAAAGACAGGCTATTTAACACAAGGGGCACACGCACTAGGGGACACAGGTGGAAACTGAGTGCCCAAATGAGCCACAGGGATATTAGAAAGGATTTTTTTAGTGTCAGAGTGGTTGACAAATGGAATGCATTAGGAAGTGATGTGGTGGAGGCTGACTCCATACACAGTTTCAAGTGTAGATATGATAGAGCCCAATAGGCTCAGGAACCTGTACACCAGTTGATTGACAGTTGAGAGGCGGGACCAAAGAGCCAGAGCTCAAGCCCCGCAAGCACAAATAGGTGAGTACAGCACCGCTCCTATGCCAGGTAAGTCCACTACGGGCTCACCATAGCCCGTGCTACTTGCCCCGCTCCTGTGCCAGGTAAGTCCACTACGGGCTCACCATAGCCCGTGCTACTTGCCCCGCTCCTGTGCCAGGTAAGTCCACTACGGGCTCACCATAGCCCGTGCTACTTGCCCCGCTCCTGTGCCAGGTAAGTCCACTACGGGCTCACCATAGCCCGTGCTACTTGGAACTTGTTCCGAGTAGCTGAATCTATAACAACAACAACAGCACTCAGCGGAGAGAAATTTTAACCTGTCCTCTTGCAAAAAAGCGCTTGAGAGGTATACCTCGCTTCTCTGTGTATATGCGCTTGAGAGGTATACATCGCTTCTGGGTATACATGCTCAGTATTATGTACAAACCTACAGTGGTAATGGCTTAGCACTTTCTCAGGATAATTACCACCTTACCTGTAAACTTTGTTCTTTCTCAAGACATCTTTAAGGACTAAAAGTCATGTTATCATTAGTGTAATTATGTGAACTATTTGGGAATTGGGAATTATTATTATTTGTGATTATTCTTAATCATTTTTTTTGTGCTGGATCTTTTCAGCGTTTTGTTATAATGTTATATTTTACGATTATCTTAGGGAATTGTCCGTCACCACAATCATTACCATTAGTATTGTTTATACCACCACCACCACTACCACCACCACCACTACCACCACCACCACTACCACATCCACCACCACCACCACCACCACTACCACCACCACCACTACCACCACAACCACCACCACCACTACCACCACCACTACCACATCCACCACCACCACCACCACCACATCCACATCCACCACCACCACCACCACCACTACCACCACATCCACCACCACCACTACCACTACCACCACCACTACCACCACCACCACCACCACAACAACCACCACTACCCCCACCACTACCACCACCACCACCACATCCACATCCACATCCACCACAACCACCACTACCACCAGCATGAGTACCAATCCACCCCTGCCCTTCCGCTAGTTTACAGACCAGTTGGGCAAATTAATAAGTTTAAATTAATACTATGGACGGCTCATTATAGGAACTGGTTTGTACCAAGGCCGTATGGAACAGTCTTCAACCTGTCCTGCCCTAGTCTCTCCCTCTATACTGCCCTGCCCTAGTCCCTCCCTCTATACTGGCCTGCTCTAGTCCTCCCTCTATACTGCCTGCTCTAGTGCCTCCCTCTATACTGCCCTGCCCTAGTCCCTCCCTCTATACTGCCCTGCCCTAGTCTCTCCCTCTATACTGGCCTGCTCTAGTCCCTCCCTCTATACTGCCCTGCCCTAGTCCCTCCCTCTATACTGCCCTACCCTAGTCCCTCCCTCTATACTGCCCTACCCTAGTCCCTCCCTCTATACTGCCCTACCCTAGTCCCTCCTATAGTGCCCTACCCTAGTCCCTCCCTCTATACTGGCCTGCCGTAGTCTAGTCCTTCCCTCTATAGTGCCCTGCCCTCCCTCAGTTTTTGCATCATCAGCAAACATTAAGAGGAACGAGTCTATGCCAACTGGTAGATCATTTACATGTATAAGAAACAGTATAGGTCCAAGGACTGAACCCTGCGGGACTCCACTGGTGACGTCTCGCCACTCAGAGGCCTCACCCCCTCACAGTGACTCGCTGTCTTCTGTTACTTAGGTACTCCCTTATCCAATGGAGTACCTTCGCTTTCACGCGTGCCTGTACTCACCTAGTTGTGCTTGCGGGGGTTGAGCTCTGGCTCTTTGGTCCCGCCTCTCAACCGTCAATCAAGAGGTGTACAGATTCCTGAGCCTATTGGGCTCTATCATATCTACACTTGAAACTGTGTATGGAGTCAACGAGTCAACTGTGTGTGTGTGTGTGTGTGTGTGTGTGTGTGTGTGTGTGTGTGTGTGTGTGTGTGTGTGTGTGTGTGGTCTTCGGATATTATGTCATGTTTACTCAATTTATTCATTTACTCTTCAACTAAATAAATGTTTCCTTACTCATCTGTTTCCTAGTGCTCATCTTCGTGGCTTCCATTCATCTTCAGTAAACAGTTAATCACATTAATAATGGCACTCTTAATCGTAATTTTTTTGAGGGGAATCAGAACAAAATTATGAAGTAAATTAGTACTTTAGCCGGTAATTGTTTATGAAGCTAATAAAGTTATAAATATTTTTCACCGGGTCATGCAACCACGTGAAGGTATACATATGGGAGGAGGGTGGTAACAACCATGTGAAGGTATACATATAGGAGGAGGGTGGTAACAACCATGTGAAGGTATACATAAGACAAGAGGGTGGTAACACAAGTGTGAAGGTATACATATCTACATACATACCTTCGTGAAGGTATACATAAGACAGGATGTATCAACAACACTGGAGGCCGGCAGGAGTTGAGGGGGAAATGCCTTTCATAATTCCTTACTCCGAGCTTTACTTCTTGTCAGAAAGCACTTACGAGAAACAATAGATGGTGGTGAGGCGTGTCAGGAGGCAGGAAGGAGTGTCAGGAGGCAGGAAGGAGTGTCAGGAGGCAGTATAAGGAGTGTCAGGAGGCAGGAAGGAGTGTCAGGAGGCAGTATAAGGAGTGTCAGGAAGCAGTCAGGAGTGTCAGGAGGCAGTAAGGAGTGTCAAGAGGCAGTCAGGAGTGTCAGGAGGCAGTATAAGGAGTGTCCGGAGGCAGTCAGGAGTATCAGGAGGCAGTAAGGAGTGTCAAGAGGCAGTCAGGAGTGTCAGGAGGCAGTATAAGGAGTGTCAGGAGGCAGTCAGGAGTATCAGGAGGCAGTAAGGAGTGTCAGGAGTGTCAAGAGGCAGTCAGGAGTGTCAGGAGGCAGTATAAGGAGTGTCAGGAGGCAGTCAGGAGTGTCAGGAGGCAGTATAAGGAGTGTCAGGAGGCAGTATAAGGAATGTCAGGAGGCAGTATAAGGAGTGTCAGGAGGCAGTATAAGGAGTGTCAGGAGGCAGTAAGCATGGACAACGTGTGGGAATGTAGGCTGGCTGGCAAGACCCCACTCCCTCCCCCCCTCACCCACGCCTAGTGTTTCCTAGTACATGTTACAACATATATTCCCGGTATATCTTTCCGATTCAGCATATATTCCCGGTATATCTCGTTACAGCATATATTCCCGGTATATCTCGTTACAGCATATATTCCCGGTATATCTCGTTACAGCATATATTCCCGGTATATCTTTCCGATTCATCTTTTATGAAGGAACCTGGCGGGTGAGAGAGTCATTTCTGCATTCCTGGTTGATGTATTCCGTTGTATAAAATGTATATTGTATGGTGTACGTTGTATAAAATCTCTATTGTTTAATAAAACTGAAAAAAAATCCTAATATGAAAGCTGGTGTTTAGCGAATCTATAGGAAGAGTTTGTACCTTAAAAACAAAATATAACTTGGCATATACCACATATGTACTTATTAATCAGCCAAATAGTGACTACAAGCAATAAGTCATATATGTACTGTCTTGTGCGAGAGCGTGTTGCAACCGTGTGTCATTGGATGTCTCCTGTTCCGTCTTTCCCCGTACATGTCTACCTGTTCCATTTTTCCAGCACATCCATCAATTTACCTGTTCTTGCTTTCTTGCATATGTTTACATCTGATCCATCTATTCCAGTACATCCGTCTACCTGTGCTTTCTCTCCTTTACATGTCTGCACGTTCCATCTGTCCCAGTTCATCCAGCTATCTGTTCCTGCTTTCCCGTATATATCTAACTTTTCCATCTTTCCAGCACATGCATCTACCTGCTCATTTTTGTCCATATATCTAGTTATCATATGGCGGGTTTTATGTTGCTCTTCCTGTACACATTTGCTTCCTGTACTTCCTGTACTAGAGACCAGTCAGTCCACGCTCTAGCTATCATGTTTTTCTGACTTACTTGGGTCAGGGGAAACAGTTCTAGTGGGGTATTGGGGGGTAGCCAACTGTTAGCACTGGAAAAAAGTTCCAGTTGGCTGCTCCCTGTCAGGTCTGGAAAAGAGCTACAATGAATTTATTTGTGTTAGGTGAGGGAAAAAGCATCAGCAAGCATCTCTTTACTAAGTTTGGACTGGCACTCCAGTGTGTGTGTGTGTGTGTGTGTGTTCTTGTAAGCTGGATGGCGGCCAAGTTCTTGAAGGTAGCACGGTGGAGGGCGGATGGGTTTTACAATTATTGAGTGCTGAGTGTGGCCAGGGGATCTTGCCTTGTGGTTACCTGCGTTGGTTCCGAGGATCACTGTCCCCGCGGCCCCCTCTCTCTCTCTTACTAGGGAGGTACATTACGTATATCTTATGGACAGTTGTTGTTTGAGTGTATAAGGAGAGTTAGTGTATTGTCTCGTGGTATAGTCTTGTCTGACTCTCTCTCTCACTCTCTCTCTCTGTCTCTCTCTCTCTCTCCCTCTCTCGTGCTGAGAGACTGGTGTTTGCATACCTTGGTGTTCAAGGAGAGTTCAGTATGCTGCTCCTGGCTACTCGGGTCTCCTGTGAATACCCTCAGCACAAACGCGGGCACCTTGCTGCTGCTGCAGGTTCAGGTCTCCTATGTATATTCCTGTTTAAGATCGCCATTATATGCCGCTGCAACCCTTCCCAACACCGCCTACGGGATGGGTATGGGTTGCATAATAAGCCAGTAAACTCATCAGGTTAAGATGATTACACTGAAGACTGTTGCTACTCTGCTCTACCACTCTTGACTCGCTGCTCCACGACGGCTCCGGATTCATCCTTTCCTCACGCTAAGTCTACTCTAGGAATGCTTATCAATCAAAGTGATCTGACGCTGACTGCTCTAGGAAAGGTCAGTATTCTTACTGACGTAACATTGTAGAGCTGTTCTAGGAAAGATTAGTGTTCTTACTGTCCTCACACTGTCACTCTGCTCTGTGTCAGAGCAGTAGTCTCAGGGGAGACTATGCTGGTGGCAAGATGGACTACCAGTGGAGACTATGCTGGTGGCAAGGTGGACTAGCAGTGGAGACTATGCTGGTAGCAGGAGAGACTATGTTAGTACCATGGGAGACTATGCTAGTAGCAAGGTGGACTAGCAGTGGAGACTATGCTAGTAGCAGTGGAGACTATGCTAGTAGCAGGAGAGACTATGCTAGTAGCAGGAGAGACTATGCTAGTACCAGGGGAGACTGCTAGTGGAAGTACCTTGTGTGTGTAATGTGTGTGTGTGTGCCAGGGAAGTCTCTGGCCCCTAGTTCCTCCCGAGGCTGATAAATGTCAACAAAAACTAGATCTGGCCGTAGTAGCCTTTTCCCCCACGGGGGAGAACTGGCGCTGAAATATAACGTACGTTTACGAGGAAGGAACTTGTGCTATTGGTCTGCGTTCGTATAGTTGGCCGGTGTTCGGATTGTTGCTTACTCTTTGGTGTGATTTGCTGTGGTGGTGGTTTATGCTGTGTATGGTTGTGGTGGGTGACTGGTTGTGGTTGATAAGAGTAAGGTTGGTACTCGATTTTTGTTATATATCATTGGTTATATATCAAGTTTTTGGCCTTACGGGATTTATACGTTAAAATGCGGGGAACTGTTCCAAAGGCCGGGGAGGAATTATCGGGAGAAAGCAGTAAGTCAGTACGACTATATATTATATATATATATATATATATATATATATATATATATATATATATATATATATATATATATATATATATATATATACCACTTAAAGGGAATATGAGGATAAGGACTTAGGATAGGACGGAGGGAAAGGAATAGTGCCCAACCACTTAGACGGTCGGGGGATTGAACACCGACCTGCAAGAAAAGACCATTGCTCTGCCGTCCAGTCCAAGTGGTATTAATCACTTCTTTTTAGTTTATTTTCTACCATAGACGTTGCCATACATTTATGTAAACACATTTTCTTGTTTACACGTGTTTACATGCCATGTAAACACGTTAGGTTAGCACACACCCTCCAGCTGGGGCCCCCGAATGTAAACACTGTAACTAAGAACTGTACCAGAAGTGTGAGACTTGAACTATGAGGAAAAGCTATGCCAGCTTAACCTCCAACGTTACACTATGCCACCTACTATGATTTGTAATATCTACTCACAAACATTCCACGTTTTCCACGCATTGGACTCGATTGGTTAAGTGGGTTGCTTGGGTTGGTAAGTTCCCGGGTAGGTTAGAAGGCTGGATTTGTCACGGAGTGGCACATGGCTGTAACCTCACCCACAGCTAAAAAGTAGCGTCGAACGTTTCTGCTTGGGAAAACGTTTGTGTGTGTTGACGCGGCGTGAGAGAGTGAGAAGAGGCAGCAGGTGAAGTGAGACATCCTCGGTGAGACATCGTGGGTGGGACATTGTCGGTGGGACATCGTCAGCGAGACATCACGTCCACATTTATAATTCTCATTTCAATTGATGAGGTGGATTAGGAGGACATAATCAGTACAGGACTGGTAGAACAAGTGAACATGATAAGAACATAAGAACAAAGGTAACTGCAGAAGGCCTATTGGCCCATACGAGGCAGCTCCTATTTATAACCACCCAATCCCACTCATATACATGTCCAACCCACGCTTGAAACAATCGTTGACCCACGTTTGAAACCCACGTTTGGGTTTCCCAAACGAAACGTCACAAACGTTTCCCAAACCCAAACGAAACCCACGTTTGAAACATGATTTAACTCAATAAAGAATTGTTTAAAACTTTATAAAGAAAAAGGAGTAAATAAACTGGTAATGTTGGAAAGACGGGGTACAGGAGCTAGAGCCGCGTCAAGCCACGCAGATAGACGCATCTATGCGAGTACACTGTAACCACCAGGATAACTTCCCCCGGATTACACGTGATTTAGTAGAAGATTATCCGGACCAGACCAACCAGTCCGGCCCACCACGGCTGCTGCTGCTGCTGCTGCCCTGGACACCTGCTATCCTCTCCTCTCCTCCTAGTCCCTATCCCTCTTACACCCCCCTCCCCCACCTCCTGGTCCCTATCCCTCTTACACCCCCCCCCCCCTCCTTGTCCCTATCCCTCCCTTACACCCGCCCCAACTCCTGTAGCCTCTCTTGCCACTGTAATGTTCCCAAAAGATGGTGAACCGTGTAGGAATGATCTCAGTTGCTGCTGTAGGGAGCAGGTGTCCCCCAGCCCCTTACCTCTCTCTCCTCATCACTATGTATTATCATCATCATCAGTATCATCATTATCACGGTTACATTATGACTAACGCCTGGGAATTAGTTATTTAACTCAGGCCTGGCTTATCTCACCAGTATCTCATACCTTCATCATTATATTGTGTCGTAAGTTGTAAGGATTTCTTGAGATACTCCTCAAGGTAATCTCGGGGTAACCTCAAGGTAACCTCGGGGTAACCTCAAGGTAACCTCGGGGTAACCTCAAGGTAACCTCGGGGTAACCTCAAGGTAACCTCGGGGTAACCTCGAGGTAATCTCTGGGTAACCTCGAGGTAATCTCTGGGTAACCTCAAGGTAATCTCGGGGTAACCTCAAGGTAATCTCTGGGTAACCTCAAGGTAATCTCGAGGTAACCTCGAGGTAATCTCTGGGTAACCTCGAGGTAATCTCTGGGTAACCTCAAGGTAATCTCTGGGTAACCTCAAGGTAATCTCTGGGTAACCTCAAGGTAACCTCGGGGTAACCTCGGGGTAACCTCAAGGTAATCTCGGGGTAACCTCAAGGTAATCTCGGGGTAACCTCAAGGTAATCTCGGGGTAACCTCAAGGTAATCTCTGGGTAACCTCGAGGTAATCTCGGGGTAACCTCAAGGTAATCTCTGGGTAACCTCAAGGTAATCTCTGGGTAACCTCAAGGTAACCTCGGGGTAACCTCAAGGTAACCTCGGGGTAACCTCAAGGTAATCTCTGGGTAACCTCAAGGTAATCTCTGGGTAACCTCAAGGTAATCTCGAGGTAACCTCGAGGTAATCTCGAGGTAACCTCAAGGTAATCTCTGGGTAACCTCGAGGTAATCTCTGGGTAACCTCGAGGTAATCTCTGGGTAACCTCAAGGTAATCTCGGGGTAAACTTACAGTAAAATAGACAAGGTAGTAATTATTTATCTCATAACTGACCAGCGGGTTTTTTTGGTCATTATTGGATTCTTGTTTTAATTTTAATGGTGTCGCGCAAGTGAGAGGCTCGTTAGGTCGTGTTGCAGGTGTGTTGCCAGCTAGGTCGTGTTGCAGGTGTGTTGCCCGTTAGGTCGTGTTGCAGGTGTGTTGCCCGTTAGGTCGTGTTGCAGGTGTGTTGCCCGTTAGGTCGTGTTGCAGGTGTGTTGCCCGTTAGGTCGTGTTGCAGGTGTGTTGCCCGTTAGGTCGTGTTGCCAGCTAGGTCGTGTTGCAGGTGTGTTGCCCGTTAGGTCGTGTTGCAGGTGTGTTGCCCGTTAGGTCGTGTTGCAGGTGTGTTGCCCGTTAGGTCGTGTTGCAGGTGTGTTGCCCGTTAGGTCGTGTTGCAGGTGTGTTGCCCGCTAGGTCGTGTTGCAGGTGTGTTGCCCGTTAGGTCGTGTTGCAGGTGTGTTGCCCGTTAGATCGTGTTGCAGGTGTGTTGCCAGCTAGGTCGTGTTGCAGGTGTGTTGCCCGTTAGGTCGTGTTGCAGGTGTGTTGCCCGTTAGGTCGTGTTGCAGGTGTGTTGCCCGTTAGGTCGTGTTGCAGGTGTGTTGCCAGCTAGGTCGTGTTGCAGGTGTGTTGCCCGTTAGGTCGTGTTGCAGGTGTGTTGCCCGTTAGGTCGTGTTGCAGGTGTGTTGCCCGTTAGGTCGTGTTGCAGGTGTGTTGCCCGTTAGGTCGTGTTGCAGGTGTGTTGCCCGTTAGGTCGTGTTGCAGGTGTGTTGCCCGTTAGGTCGTGTTGCAGGTGTGTTGCCAGCTAGGTTGTGTTGCAGGTGTGTTGCCCGTTAGGTCGTGTTGCAGGTGTGTTGCCCGCTAGGTCGTGTTGCAGGTGTGTTGCCCGCTAGGTCGTGTTGCAGGTGTGTTGCCCGTTAGGTCGTGTTGCAGGTGTGTTGCCCGTTAGGTCGTGTTGCAGGTATGTTGCCCGTTAGGTCGTGTTGCAGGTGTGTTGCCCTTTAGGTCGTGTTGCAGGTGTGTTGCCTGTTAGGTCGTGTTGCAGGTGTGTTGCCAGCTAGGTTGTGTTGTCAGCTAGGTCGTGTTGCAGGTGTGTTGCCCGTTAGGTCGTGTTGCAGGTGTGTTGCCCGTTAGGTCGTGTTGCAGGTGTGTTGCCAGCTAGGTCGTGTTGCAGGTGTGTTGCCCGTTAGGTCGTGTTGCAGGTGTGTTGCCCGTTAGGTCGTGTTACAGGTGTGTTGCCAGCTAGGTCGCGTTGCAGGAATGTTGCCAGCTAGGTCGTGTTGCAGGTGTGTTGCCCGTTAGGTCGTGTTGCAGGAGTGTTGCCAGCTAGGTCGTGTTGCAGGAGTGTTGCCCGTTAGGTCGTGTTGCAGGTGTGTTGCCCGTTAGGTCGTGTTGCAGGTGTGTTGCCAGCTAGGTCGTGTTGCAGGTGTGTTGCCCGTTAGGTCGTGTTGCAGGTGTGTTGCCCGTTAGGTCGTGTTGCAGGTGTGTTGCCAGCTAGGTTGTGTTGCAGGTGTGTTGCCCGTTAGGTCGTGTTGCAGGTGTGTTGCCAGCTAGGTCGTGTTGCAGGTGTGTTGCCCGTTAGGTCGTGTTGCAGGAGTGTTGCCAGCTAGGTCGTGTTGCAGGTGTGTTGCCCGTTAGGTCGTGTTACAGGTGTGTTGCCAGCTAGGTCGCGTTGCAGGAGTGTTGCCAGCTAGGTCGTGTTGCAGGTGTGTTGCCCGTTAGGTCGTGTTGCAGGAGTGTTGCCAGCTAGGTCGTGTTGCAGGTGTGTTGCCCGCTAGGTCGTGTTGCAGGAGTGTTGCCAGTAAGGTCGTGTTGCAGGAGTGTTGCCAGCTAGGTCGTGTTGCAGGTGTGTTGCCCGTTAGGTCGTGTTGCAGGAGTGTTGCCAGCTAGGTCGTGTTGCAGGTGTGTTGCCCGTTAGGTCGTGTTGCAGGTGTGTTGCCAGCTAGGTCGTGTTGCAGGTGTGTTGCCAGCTAGATCGTGTTGCAGGTGTGTTGCCCGCTAGGTCGTGTTGCAGGTGTGTTGCCCGTTAGGTCGTGTTGCAGGTGTGTTGCCAGCTAGGTCGCGTTGCAGGAGTGTTGCCAGCTAGGTCGTGTTGCAGGTGTGTTGACCGTTAGGTCGTGTTGCAGGTGTGTTGCCCGCTAGGTCGTGTTGCAGGTGTGTTGCGGCCTCCCTATACCCTACAACCTCCCTCCTAGTAACACCTGACCTTTCCTCCTTAGTCTCTCTCACCTTTACCGCTGGAGATCAATTAATAATAAGTCAATCAATCTGGCCCGTGTTGACGCGGGGCCGCGGCGGCCGCACCTGCGGCAACCTTCAAGGTGTTGGTGGTGCCGCACTCCTGGTGGCTGGCCTCCGTCTGCTGAGCTGAGTGCGCGCGCGCACACACACACACACACAGTGAGAAGGTGGTGGAGGCCAAGACCGTCAGTAGTTTCAAAGCATTATATGACAAAGAGTGCTGGGAAGACGGGACACCACGAGCGTAGCTCTCATCCTGTAACTACACTTAGGTAATTACACACACACACACACACACACACACACACACACACACACACACACACACACACACACACACACACACACACACACACACACACACACACACACACGTGTTGATGTGCAGGTGTCGTGGAGGTGGTGGTTGAGTGTGTACTCACCTAGTTGTGCTTGCGGGGGTTGAGCTCTGGCTCTTTGGTCCCGCCTCTCAACCGTCAATCAACTGGTGTACAGGTTCCTGGGCTCTATCATATTTACATTTGAAACTGTGTGTGTGTGTGTGTGTGTGTGTGTGTGTGTGTGTGTGTGTGTGTGTGTGTGTGTGTGTGTGTGTGTGTGTGTGTGTGTGTGTGTATCGTGGTTGCGCTGCCCGTTTCTTGATTTGCGACTACGTAAAAGATCCAATCTCCCTAAATTAACCAGAAGCGAACAGACCCAAGCAACCCACCTAACCTCTCGAGGCCGATGCATAGAAAACGTAGATATTTGTCAGCCATTAATTTTCATATAGTAGACTGCATTTGTAACGTTGTTTACCGTAACGTGTAAAACTCGACCTATTAGTTGAAAGGATGGGTCAAGTTATCGAAGGTTGCCACAATAGTTATCGAAGGTCGCCACAATAGCTTACTGGGGCCAGATTCACGAAGCAGTTACGCAAGCACTTAAGAACCTTTACATCTTTCCTCAATCTTTGGCGGATTTGTTTACAATTATTAAACAGTTAGTGAGCTCCGAAGCACCAGGAGGCTGTTTATAACAATAACAACAGTTGATTGGCAAGTTTTCATGCTTGTAGTAAACTGTTTAATAAATGTAACCAAAGCCGTCAAAGATCGAGGAAAGATGTACACGTTCGTAAGTACTTGCGTAACTGCTTCGTGAATCTGGCCCCTGGTTTATAAGCAAGTTTGGTGTTGAGCGTAAAGCCTATCGACCTCTAAAGGGTTATTAAGGCCAATACAGTAACCTACTGATCAGCCAGTAAGTATACTGTAGTTCTGAACATCGTCCAGGACAAGTGTCAACTCTGTTGACCAAACCACACACTAGAAGGTGAAGGGGCGACGACGTTTCGGTCCGTCCTGGACCATTCTCAATGGAGAATGGGTCCAGGACGGACCGAAACGTCGTCGTCCCTTCACCTTCTAGTGTGTGGTCTGGTCAACTTTAGCCACGTTATTGTGACTCATCGCCTGCAAGAGTCAACTCTCAATGTAAAGGACTCAAATTGTTGTGGAATAATCCTTCACCTATGGGACTTGAAGAACATAATAGTGACCCCCTCACCAAGCTTGCAGTAAATAACGCTACCGTTGAACATAATCTTCTGCTTTCATATAGAACTTTAAAGCGTCTCATTAGAGAACACAGATAAACTTGAAAATAGAAAAGGTGAAAACAGGAACTAATAGATCCATTGTTTATCACATTGAAATGTGTCAAACAAGTGATCTACCTATGATATGGGGTGAGGGGGGGGGGGGTAACAAAACCAGTAGACAGACATGTCTATCTATTGGTTAGATAGACAGCAACTCGAATACTGCTTGACAACAGGTATCTCTGCCAGTTTTAGCTTGTTTGGAGATCTATATGACAGGAAGTGTAGGCAGTGTGTGTGGACCAAGATAGAAACACACTGCACAGCCTTACATTTAACACTTATGTCAAAATTTAGTAATTTAGAGAGAAATCTAAACGATCAGACGATTTGTCACAATAACGTGACTGAAAATATGGTGACCAAACAGACCTCGTGATGGTAGTGTTGTGGTGTATTTCACGATGTTGCTCTTAATGATGGTGAAGGACTGAAGGTGGTGGTGAGAGCGATGAAGAAGATTTATGAAGGTGATGACAATGGTGGCAAAGATAGTGAGGGTGTGATGACATTAGTGATGAACGCTAACAGTATTTGTGGGAAATAATATGGATGTAATATTAGTGTCCATAGACAGTCGAAATTATCAAGTACGATGATAACTACTATTATTATCATTATTATTATTAATATATACGATTTGTTTCAGATTTGATTTGATATTATATGCGCGAGTGCAACAATATATTAGTTTATCTTAAACCAGTAGTGATGAACGTTTTCTATTTCAATGGAGTTTATAAAGAACGCGTTTTACGATGGTCGCAATGGTACACTAACGTATTTTGACTTTCCCGGTTTTTGTTCGAAAGATTAGACTTGTAAAATTTAAGTTATATACAGAATTTACCTACATTAGTGCGTGTTACGAACTCCTCCTCCGTAACCGGGTTCATTTAAAAACTCTAATACTTTTCAAGGCCATAGACTCCTAACCTGGGTGGAAATAACTAGCCCTCATGCTAGCTCGCTTCCACGGTGACAGATACTATTTACATCCCTCTAGGAATGTCTTCCAGCACCGCTCCAGTGCCAGGTAGGTCCACTACGGGCTCACCATAGCCCGTGCTACTTGGAACTTGTTCCGAGTAGCTGAATATATAACAACAGGTCTTCCAGCGCTCCACTAGCCCACTAGCTAGCACTCTCCAAAGGGAAATAAGTCTTCCAGCACTCCACTAGCCCACTAGCTAGTTCGCTCCAGCAGAGGCGTCCCAAGGTTGACCAGTGTACTGCTTCACTCTCTGCGCCTCTCTGCCGTCTGCCACCCGTCACCTCCCAGAACAGCAGACTAGAAGATGGGAAACATTATTAATGGGTGGGTAAACTGGATTAACTCGGAACCTGGATCATAGATGGCGCTGAGGTTCGTCACAGTGCAGCAGGTGTAAGAAGCATAATAGATTTGTTTTCATGTGTGATTATTATGGAAAATGGATAAATTACATATACTTAATGCGTTACACTACGCTTATTTCTGTGTTGTGGAGAACACACATGTTGTGTGCAAAATACTAGAGGTAATTGACCTAAATTTACCTGAGGGCCGGTAACAATATAGAGACCTTGGGTCAGATTCGCGAAGCAGTTACGCAAGCACTTGCGAACCTGTACACCTTTTCTCAATCTTTGGCGGCTTTGTTTATACTTATTAAACAGTTAATGAGTTCCGAAGCACCAGGAGGCTTTTTATAACAATAGCAACAGTTGACTGGGAAGTTTTCATGCTTGTAAATTGATTAATAAATGTAACCAAAGCCGTCAAAGATTGAGGAAAGATGTACAGGTTCGTAAGTGCTTGCGTAACTGCTTCGTGAATCTGGCCCCTTGAGGACAGGAAGCCGTCGGTCCCCCCCCCCCCCTATTTCTCCTGATGATTTTTGTTAAGCTTTATTTTGTAATTTAGCGTTTTGGCATTTACGATCTCGACAGGTAAGAGGTTCCACTGGTTTATGGAAAGTGGCGCAGCGGTAAAGCACTTGACCGGCGCTTCGCGAGCGCTGTAGTCTGAGTTCATATCATGGCCGGGGAGGATTGACTGGGTGCCAATCGTATTTCGTGAATCGACTTCTTCCGTAATTCCGCAACACAAATCAGAGTACACAACACACTACAGTTACTGTACTTATAATAATTATCGCTATGCCTATGACGTATAATAATGACCAAAATAATACCAATATACATAGATCTCTGAAGGTATATGTTACTTTCATCACTTAATAGCTATATAGTCGTAATGGCTTGGTGCCTTCCCCTGATAATTCCTTCCTTCCTTCATCACCCAATAGTAATAATGATAATGATAGTACTAATAATAATAATAAGAGGAGGCAGCCTAACACCCGCCCGCGTCAACGCGTCAACACGCACTGAACACGGGCGAGGTTCCCGCGCTGGTGCGAGGCCCTGATTATCACGTCATCAGTGACGTCACGGTCGCCACCCTCGCCTAATAAGCCTATCACAGGCGTCTGTGGACCAATTGGTTCCTTTCATCAGTTATGGGCTTAACGAGCCGCTCAGATATAATAACCTGCTTTATAAGGTGCTAGTTGATAACGAGCCGCTCAGATATAATAACCTGCTTTATATGGTGCTAGTTGATAACGAGCCGCTCAGATATAATAACCTGCTTTATATGGTGCTAGTTGATAACGAGCCGCTCAGATATAATAACCTGCTTTATAAGGTGCTAGTTGATAACGAGCCGCTCAGATATAATAACCTGCTTTATATGGTGCTAGTTGATAACGAGCCGCTCAGATATAATAACCTGCTTTATAAGGTGCTAGTTGATAACGAGCCGCTCAGATATAATAACCTGCTTTATAAGGTGCTAGTTGATAACGAGTCGCTAGAATGGTTAATGCTCTATTAGTAATACTTGTTTTATTGCTTGCTTCTGATGATATTTTTCGTTTCGTCTTAAATTTGTGATCATTCTTCTTTTCATAATAATGAGAAAATCGGTAGGAGCCATGAAGAGGATTCGAACCCGCACACTTGGTACACCCAAGTGCACACCCCTAGACCACTGTACCACATGGTCTAAAAGCAATGCAACCTGGGATTCAAGTGAATCGTCTAGGGGTCGTGAGGCTTCCATTGAAACCCAACCAGAGATTCACACATTGCCCCCTCCCCCCCCCCCTGTGGAGTCCCACAGGGCTCTGTACTCGGTCCTATCCTGTTTCTGATAAACGTGAATGATCTCCCAGAGGGTATAGACTCATTCCTCTCAATGTTTGCTGACGACACCAAAATTATGAGAAGGATTAAGACAGAGGAGGACAGCTTGAGGCTTCAAGAAGGCCTGGACAAGCTGCAGGAATGGTCAATTAAATGGTTTTTAGAGTTTAACCCGAGCAAATGTAATTTAATTAAGATAGGTGTAGGGAGCAGGAGCCCTGATGCAAGGTATCATTTGGGAGATTAAATTCTTCTAGAATCAGAGAGAAAGACTTGGGGGTGGATATCACGCCAGACCTGTCTCCTGAAGCCCATGTCAAGAGGATAAGATCAGCGGCACACGCCAGGTTGGCTAACATAAGAACGGCCTTTAGAAACTTGTGTAAGGAATCATTCAGAACCTTGTATACCACATATGTCAGACCAATCCTGGAGTATGTAGCCCCAGCATGGTGTTCATATCTAGTCAAGCATAAAACTAAATTGGAGAAGGTTCAGAGGTTTGCCACCAGTCTAGTACCATAACTGAGGGGGGCATGAACTGTGACGTTAGAAAGATTTTGATTAGTGTCGAGTAGTTAATGAAATACATTAGGAAGTAATGTGATGGAGGCTGACTCCATACATAGTTTCAAGTGTAGATATGATAGAGCCCAATAGTCTCAGGAACCTGTGCAACAGTTCATTGACAGTTGAGAGGCGGAACCAGAGAGCCGAAGCTCAACTCCCGCAAACACAACTGAGTACACATGGCTGTGGTCCGGGAGTGCTGCCCACAAGGCTGCTCTTCAAATGCACAATGACATCACATTACCGCGATGTCTCAGTAAGATAGTCAGTAGGAGCCTTGAGGAGGACTGGGAACTGGGCGAGGTGTGGCACCGGGCGAGGCACCGAGTGTGGCACCGGGCGAGGCACCGAGTGTGGCACCGGGCGAGGCACCGGGCGAGACACCGGGTGTGGCACCGGGCAAGGCACCGGGCAAGGCACCGGGCGAGGCACCGGGCGAGACACCGGGTGTGGCACCGGGCAAGGCACCGGGCGAGGCACCGGGCGAGGCACCGGGCGAGACACCGGGTGTGGCACCGGGCAAGACACCGGGCGAGGCACCGGGCAAGGCGCAGATCACTACCTGGTGTCCTGTTGAAATTACCACACTCCTGAGGGCCAAGGTTCACCATACAAGTCACCACTTACCGAACCTATTATTTATAACAATAATAACCTTGGGTTGTGGAAGCTCGTATAAGCTGTTTAATGTAAACAAAGCCGCCATGATTGACGCAAGATGTACTGGTTTCGTAAATGGTTGTGTAAATGCTCGATGAATTCTGGTCAAGGTATATTGCGAGCTCAACACCATACTCCTTCATCACAGGACCACGTGTCACACTAAGTATGATCTATTGTCCGCAGGACCACGTGTTAGTGTATAGAGGACCATGTGTTATGTGTCCACAGGACCACGTGTTATGTGTCCACAGGACCACGTGTTATGTGTCCACAGGACCACCTGTTATGTGTCCACAGGACCACGTGTTAGTGTATAGAGGACCATGTGTTACAGCATGTTTTGTGTTGAGTGCTGACCAGCACCTAGTCACTTTCCTCATAATATGTTGTCTTCCATTTATTGCAGAGTGGCGGCAGTGTTGGCGGGGGAGGGTCGGGGCGGCAGGTTCCGGCCGGCCAGGCGCCCAGTGGCCAGGGTGAGTAATGTCTTCCCCTAGGGTGATGCACTGCCCCTTAACTCTCACTAGTTATAATGAGACACTTTCTCTACAATCACACTTTCCTGAAGTCTTCCCCGTAACTACTTGAACCCACCCCTCCTCTCCCCCTTCTTCCCTGCCTCCCTCTTCAATCTGATCTCTTCTTAGACCGGAGCGCCCCTCCAAATTTCCTTTAGGTGTAAAGACTGAATAATGGAATGAATAAATTAATACACCCCCTGCAGAGCGCGCGCGCACACACACACACACATAGGTGTGTGTGTGGGGGTGTCAGGAACAGGTCAGGTGTACAACAGGTGTACAGGAATCTGTACACCTGTTGATTGACGGTTGAGAGACGGGACCAAAGAGCCAGAGCTCAACCTCCGCAAGCACAACTAGGAGAGTACAATTAGGTGAGTACACACACACACACACACACACACACACACACACACACACACACACACACACACACACACACACACACACACACACACACACACACACACACACCACACACCACACACCACACACACACAAACATTAAAGCTACATTCAGTAGAAAGGCGTAGATTGAACCCCACGGATGAGACATAACTGAACTCCGTAGATGGACAAAAAGCACAAACAAGGTATTGATATAAAATCAAGATAAAGCTCATAATAAAAAAAAAATTATACCAAATTTAGAGTTTAGCAATTATATAATTAATTTTAATGAACTATGAACACTTGATGAAGACTCGCAGGAAGGAAAGATAAAGATACATAAGTGACTTTGGATTAGCTATGTAGAAATTTGTCTGTATGGCCAACAGGGGTCTGTTGCAATGGTCAACAAGGTCTGTTGTAATGGTCAACAGGATCCGTTGCAATGGTCAACAGGATCTGTTGCAATGGTCAACAGGATCCGCTGCCATGGTCAACAAGGTCTGTTGTAATGGTCAACAGGATCCGTTGCCATGGTCAACAGGGGTCTGTTGCCATGGCCAACAGGATCCGTTGCAATGGGGCCCTGTTCTTCTGTTTTATCCCACTGTTCTTATTTGGTTCTGTTCTGTTCTAAAAAAAAAGGCTAAGTCTTACGTCAGATTAATTGACAACCAGCTTTCATCACTTAAAAATATAATCTAAAAAGTTTATTAGTGACAAAAATCCTAGACATACACACTTTAATCCTATTTATAAGTAGGTGAATGAAACTCATCCCTGAACTGTGGTTTATGTTACTTTTATAAGTGGCGAATAACAAAATGTGTATATTCTTGTTCAAAACTTGACTCACTTGTAAGTAACTTAGAAATCATTTCAAATAATGTAGCACAAATATAAGTGACATCAATTTATGGTATATGTACATTATTATAAGCTTTGTAAATGACAATGTCACTTATAAATTAATACGTTAGTTATCAATAAATGAGTTACATGTAAATGTATGTAATTTTAAATGATTAGTTAGGAGTAACTTATAAATTAATATGAGTAACTCATAAACTGACATAAGTAACTTATAGATTTATAGACATAACTTACAAATAAGATTGATGAACTTAAACAAGTTTTGCAATTTGCCTTGTTAAAGTGAGGGAGAGGATGAAATGATCTCAGATGATGAGTGGAGAGCTCCAAGTGACTTATAAAGTATCAGATGATGAGTGGAGAGCTCCAAGTGACTTATAAAGTATCAGATGATGAGTGGAGAGCTCCAAGTGACTTATAAAGTATCAGATGATGAGTGGAGAGCTCCAAGTGACTTATAAAGTATCAGATGATGAGTGGAGAGCTCCAAGTGACTTATAAAGTATCAGATGATGAGTGGAGAGCTCCAAGTCACTTATAAAGTATCAGATGATGAGTGGAGAGCTCCAAGTGACTTATAAAGTATCAGATGATGAGCGGAGAGCTCCAAGTGACTTATAAAGTATCAGATGATGAGTGGAGAGCTCCAAGTGACTTATAAAGTATCAGATGATGAGTGGAGAGCTCCAAGTGACTTATAAAGTATCAGATGATGAGTGGAGAGCTCCAAGTCACTTATAAAGTATCAGATGATGAGTGGAGAGCTCCAAGTCACTTATAAAGTATCAGATGATGAGTGGAGAGCTCCAAGTGACTTATAAAGTATCAGATGATGAGTGGAGAGCTCCAAGTCACTTATAAAGTATCAGATGATGAGTGGAGAGCTCCAAGTGACTTATAAAGTAGAGCAAGTGTTACCAGGCCTCGGGTGTGAGGGACAGAGCCAAGGCTGTTGTAGGGAGTTTAACGAGGAGAAATCTGCATATAAAATGTCAAAGATCTTTTGGTGAAACTGTAGTGTGTTCTCACCTATTTGTGCTTGCGGGGGGGGGGGGGGGGTTGAGCTCTGGCTCTTTGGTCAATGTGTGTGTGTGTGTGTGTACTCACCTAGTTGTGCTTGCGGGGGTTGAGCTCTGGTTCTTTGGTCCCGCCTCTCAACCGTCAATCAACTGGTGTACAGATTCCTGAGCCTACTGGGATCTATCATATCTACAATTGAAACTGTGTATGGAGTCAGCCTCCACCACATCACTGCCTAATGCATTCCATTTGTCAACCACTCTGACACTAAAAAAGTTCTTTCTAATATCTCTGTAGCTCATTTGGGCACTCAGTTTCCACCTGTGTCCCCTTGTGCGTGTGCCCCTTGTGTTAAATAGCCTGTCTTTATCTACCCTATCAATTCCCTTCAGAATCTTGAATGTAGTGATCATGTCCCCCCCTAACTTCTGTCTTCCAACGAAATGAGGTTTAATTCCCGTAGTATCTCCTCGTAGCTCATGTGTGTGTGTGTGCGTGTGCGTGTGCCTCTTGTTATTTTAAGTCACTGTTTGTGTACATATCTGTGTTCCATTGTATGATTTTATGTTAATTTTCAAGTCTGTGTCGCTACATGACTTGCTTCACGTATCTGTGTGTTTATTCCTCCCCATCTGTCTCTTTAGAAGAAACATGCAGCCGTAAATTAGCAGAATTGATATGTTGTCAGTAATATTTTGTTTATATTTCAGGGCTAACTAACACGGCCAGACAACTGTCTTGAGAACCTCTCCTTCAGTGACCACAAGAAACGAGAAAAAAAAACGAAGCTAACCAATGAAAGAAAACGTGGATATAGAAAACCTGGAGCGAGGGGTTGCCAGCAGCGGCAGGTGACCTAACGGACATGTCAGGTCAAGGGAAACTTCTCTCACCGGATCCCCTGACCCCTGCTGGCTTCTCCTCAGCCCCATGTCCACCTGGAACTCCCCCCATCCCCCCATCCCGTTCACCATCCCCCCCTCTATCCTCTCCCCCGCCCCCCCTCCACATTGGATGGAAAGTGAAAGCCTCACAGTACGGCTTTGAAAACTCTCTGGAAATGTTTGTGAATGAGGTAACAAAAGCGATGTTTTGTGGGATTTTGTACACTTAATAAGAGGATTTGGCTGATGATGACTGGAGCGAGAAGGGAAGCAGTCGTGGCCCACACCTACCACAATCACCACCACACCTACCACAATCACCACCACAACGGGGTCGAAACATGTGCCACGTATGCTCCCCCCTCCAGGGATAACTACAATTCTCTACCACAACCGGCCGGTGAAGGTAACCGTAACCTGCTTCCCTCCGGTGATAATAACGGCCATCATCCTAACGACCTGAAGCTTGGATGCTGCGAGGGAGAGAAGACCCACCAGCATCCTGGGAGGAGAAATGTCTTGGACGGAGGCGGGAAGGAGGGCGGAGGGTGGTGGTGTGAGTGTGTTGGGCGGAGGAGAGTGGCTGAGGAGGAGGAGGAGGAGGTTGTGGGGGTCGGAGGAGGGGGTGTGGGGGCGGGAGGGGGTGAAGGAGGCGGGTGTTGGCTCAGTGTTGCCGCCGCTCCACAAGCGGACGGTAGTGTGAGCTGCCGCCGCCTGTCACCCGCGCCTCGCTGCCCGTCCCCCCACCACGCCGCCAAAACCACGCCCCAGCACCTCCCCGGCTCCTCCCCCTCGAGTCCCAGCTGTCAGGCGGCCCTCAGGGGCAACCAGCACACACCTTCCGTCGGGAGCAACGGAGCAATCCTTGATAAAGAGGAGATAGTGCAGCGGGTGATAACAGGAGATGAAATACAAATACAGTTAATAAGCAGTGAAATCTTGTTGAAAAGCCGCTCGGAGCAGAGCGTTGAGCCCCAGGGTCTAGTGGTAAGCGCTGCTGGAGAAGAAAAGCCCAGCAAGAAAAAAAGAAAATTCATTATCATTCTCAAAGGTCTGCTTAATAAGTCAAAACGAAACGAGAAAAGTAAGTGTAGGCAGCGTGGGCGGCTGTGTGAGTCAGGCGTCGGTGATAGTAACAGGTTACTTGATAAGGATAAGGCAAGTGATGGAGTGAGTGCTAGTAAATATAAGGCGAGTGATGAGGTATCTGGTAGTGTCAGTGAGGCAAGCCAGAAAGTACTCGTTACCAGTAGCGGTGATAACAGCGTACGAAGTGTTGGTGGTGATTACAGCAGCAGAGCAAGATTAGTCGAGGGTGGAGGGTGGAGTAGCAGGAGCAGCATCCCAGGTGAGAGGCGCTCTCTACCTGTCCACCACCACCACCAGATAAACACCGCTCAGGTTGATGACCAAGGCGGTGAGACCACCACTGGTGAGGCTTCAGGTGCAAGCAGAGGCTTCCCCCACTCCAGCCAGAGGAGTTGTAGCGGTGGGGAGAGCAGCGTGGGGAGTGTCGCCTCCACAACCTGCTTGGGCACACACCACAAGCTCACGCTACTCTACCACGCCGCACTAACCACCAACACTGGCATAGAAAACGGCGCACGTCACCACAACATCACCTGTGAAGGAGTTGTTGACAAGTGTTGGTCACCATCAGTGCCACACCACGCTCCTCACACCTCCCCCCTCCTTCTCCTCCCCAGACACCACACCTGCACGGATACCAGCCTCCAGCGGTGTGCTTCTCACACTTCACTCTCTTCACCGGGCCTCTTAGACTCTGCGGTTCACGCGGCGTCACAGGACAGTTCCGTTAATCTACAAGCTCCTGCTTCGGTGACTAGTGATTGTCCAGTTGTCGCAGACGGTGATCCTCATCTACTGACCACTGGTACAGTTGACATTGTTTGTGAAAATAGTCTTGATAATTGCTCATTACCTTATTTTGCTACTGGCGATAATGATAAGTTGAGAGAAAATAATCTTGATAATCGACCAATTCCTGTATTTGCTACTAATGGTTACGAAAGTGTACTAGAAAATAATCTCGATAATCGGCCGCTTTCTGATTTTATAACTAGCGATTCAGACACTTTAATTGAAAATATTCGTGATAATCGACCACTTCCTGAGTTTGTGACTGGTGAGGATTTCCACTGTGTTGAAAATAAAAGTGATATTGGACCATCTTCAGACTTAGTGTTGTGTGTGCTTGAGACAAGTGTTGAGGAGGCTCTTGATAACCGGCCAACTGAAGCTGTGATCAATACGCCTGAAACTACTGCAGGAAGCTCTCTCGACGCTCCACTGTCTCCTAACACACTTGACGTTTCGAGTCGTTGTCTTTCTTACGAGAGTCTAAGTTTCCGTTCGTGTTCGGAGTTTGAAGACTTTGACGGACCTCCTGAAGACAAGGAGGAGTCTGACTCACATTGTTGTGCTTCCTCTGACTCTGATGATGGCCCTGAGAGCTATGGCTCAGATCTCCGTCAGTGTGAGAGCGTAGCCAGTGTCCCACAGAGGCTGTGTTTGCTCCAAGAGCTGCCACACAATAAGTGTGACGCCGAGTGCGAGGAGGAGGATTGTTTCCTCAACAATACAGGGTGCGGAAGTGAGGCAGGCAGCAGTGGTACACTGGTTGTGAACTTTACCCGTGCACCGGACCCACACTGTGACCGCCTCACGCCTCACGGACTCCTGCCGAGTGCACCTGATGCTGGAATTCCCGAGCCGGAAAGAGAGCCATTGAGAGGTTCGCTTAGCGACTCTGATCAGAGTGACAGCAGCGACGACTGCGATTTCCCAGCTGTTGACGACAGCGTGTACGACCTGCAGTTTGACCCTTACTTCTATCAGGGTAGCATATCCCTAGAGCATATCCCAGACGACCAGCCCATAGATTACCCGTGTCCTTATGATGTGAACGGAGGCTACATAGCCATCACCAGCCGCCAGTATAACCCAAACTTTACCTACATAGACAGCTGGAGCTGCAACCGCGTCACCGCTCCGGGAGATTTATATAGAAGTCAGAGTCATCCAGAAGACATTAGCCACAGCCGTTACGAAGACGAGCCTTTGGACGGCAACGCCCCACTCCACGTGTTCCTGAGTCAGCCGCTTCCTGGCCAGGTTTCGGCCGGCTTCTCCCTTGAGACCACACTCCTCAGGCCCAGGAGACGCGGCGAGTTCAGCTCGTTGTGCAGCTTCGGCGGCTCGCAACTGTACACAATCACAGAGGAGGCTGAGACTGACGACCCCTACGACGACTCCTACACAAGGAGGAACTACTCAGAGTCCAACCTCTACTTCGGAGACCCCGAGGAGCTCTACGGGGACTCGTACTACATTAACTCCGACCTCTACTACGGTGATACTGATTCTGACAGTGACTCGACCATCCACAGTGAACTGTCAGATTTTAAACTGTCGACAGAAACTCTTGAACAAGATTCAGAGAGTTGTGAGGAAGTGAATCGGAAATGGACAGAGGCCACCACTGACGAAAATCAGGTGGAATCTGGCATTAGAATTAACCCCTTTAAAGAATCTTGCCCATACACTATTGAATACCTAGATGACGACTGTCAAGACACTGTAATAGACCAGGAGGACTTGGATAATATTTGCGAAACCTCTCAGCTAAAGCATCCAACTTCACCTTCTCCAGAGGTTGAGGGATCACTTTGTCAGGACTCTGAAGGCTCGTGTCAGGGTGAATACCCAGATGAATTCTTCCTCTTCTGCTCCGAGGCGGAGATCACAGACATGCAAGTGATGGAGAAGGTCGACATGCTGTCCTACAACGGTGTCAAGGACGACTTCACCTACTTCAAGGTGGAGGACAAGCCGTCGGGTAAGAGTAGTCCTGCAGACCAAGACTTCCTTTTGGAGAGCTACAGCTGCAGGCTTGAAAATAATGAAAGCTACACGAATGCCGACAACCGCACGAAGACGACAACTGTCGTGCCTCATAACGCTAACTGGGAAGGAGGCGTTAACGGGACAGCAGACACGATGAAAGATTCGTTCATGCCTGTCTATCAGAACGTACCCATCAACACACGCCTCTCTAAGTCCAATCCAAACTTGGCAAGTATCACCGATGAGACGAATCATCGCAGTCACGTGTACCAGAATGTGCCAGTTCCTGCCAAGAGGTACCACCTGTCCGCCACGGAGGCTGATATCAACAACGCCAACATCTATGACAGGAACAGCAATTACTCTAACTACCGGAGAGCGGAGAAACAAACTAATAAAACATACACACCCTACGTGAATGTGCCTTACAACAACAGCAGGCGGGAAGCTTCAACTTTTGATCAAGGTGTGTCTCAGATGAAGCCCTCGAGCTCCCTGTTGAGTAGCTTGGACCTGCCGTCGTCGAACGGGCACAGCGACACGCACATGGAGGAACAAGTCCACTATCGCGATGTTGAGTCTATGAGGCACCGAAGCCAGAGGGCCAGCCAGGACCTGAGGTTTGTGGGAGTGTCTGAGTGTCCGCAGTTCGAAGGCTCTTTCGGGCTTCACAACCCGAGCTTCTTGGACTCGTCACCGCGAAGTCCGGCTGCCTTCAGTGCCTACGCCTCCAACACCAGTCTCGACCACGACACTTTCTCCAAGACGTCTAAGATCTACAAATGGAACGGCTCCTCGTCAGTATCGGACCTGACCTCGCTGAACCGTGATTTATCTCTGAGTCCGTCCGGTCTGGCCAGGGGTTCAGCCTCAGCCACAGACTTGACCCGGGTTGGGGGCGGCCCTGACGAGGACTGTGACCTGACGCGACGACCCTCCCTGGGAGAGACCAGCTACGCCACCTGGTCGGCCAGCGTCCACGACGACCAAGATGACCAAGAATTCGTGCTTCCTCTGGGCCAGAGGAATACTTCCCCCTTCGTCTTCACTCCTCACCCGAGTAAGTACCCCACCCTCTCTTGAACCCTTGACAGGAGGAGCAACGCTCCACATCTGTTTGCCAACCATTTTTTTCTCAGGTCATAAATAAAATAAAACAAGCACCAATTGCCTTTCTCCTCCTGTCACCGGTGTGTTCCACTTGATGACTTGCCTCTTTCTTTCCCGTCACTTGCAACACTTGCCGTGTTCCATCCAAAATAGAAACCATTAAGTTACTTGTGTTGGTGAGGCGGGTGTCGTCGGCGACTCACCAGTGGCCGATTGTGTCGGAGTGGGTCAAGGTGAAGATATTACCTCCTGTTAATTGTAGACTCTGACGACTACCTCGTCCAGGTAAAGTATAGACTCCTCCAGTTAGCCACGTTATCTTATTACCAACAATATTCTGACGATATTTGGACTGACCTCCTTGTAGTAATCTCCTTCAACCTGCTGCAGTGGAAGTTACCAGACCTCTTCATGACTGATAACACCACATATTTTGTCCGTTCGTAGCATAAACCAGTAGTTACATTGCCACAGTGGCCAGTGGGTCTCCTGTGAGGATCTGGAGTGTTTTCTGTGATCTATATGTGACCTTGCAGCAGTGTGTGTGGGGGGGGGGGGCACACTGGGGCGGTTACAAGTCTATTACGTGACGCATTGCAATGGCACACTTTAAGTGCATTTGTAAGTATACAATGCAATGGGTTTTGTGGTACCACGCGAGCATGCACACGCACCAACCCACGCACACACCCACATGCACGTACCTCCTTCCCCACTCACGCACACACGTACGTCATATGACGAAATGATTAGCTTACAAAACATCTTATCATTGTGTTGGTGTTAGCAGGGGATATTTTTCTCATTATATATATATATATATATATATATATATATATATATATATATATATATATATATATATATATATATATATATATATATATATATTCACCAACAGTGAAAAGAAATGTACGAAAGATCGAGAAAATTCGTGTTAGAATTATTAATCTTACTTTTTCGGTCATATTTAATAATATATATATATATATATATATATATATATATATATATATATATATATATATATATATATATATATATATATATATATATATATATATCACGAAAATAAACACGTGATTATATATATATATATATATATATATATATATATATATATATATATATATATATATATATATATATATATATATATATATATATATATATATATATAATATTGAACAGGCGTTACAGGTGTGGGGTCGTACAGGTGTGGGGGTTATGCAGGTGTGGGGTCGTGCAGGTGAGGGGGTTATGCAGGTGTGGGGTCGTGCAGGTGAGGGGTCGTACAGATGTCGGGTAATGCAAGTGTGGGGTCGTACAGGTGTGGGGTCGTACAGGTTTGGGGTCATACAGGTGTGGGAATCAAAAGTACACGAGACGCGACACCAAGATGAGAGTATACGGAGATAACACGTCCCTATCTGCTTTCACAGATAACACGCGATAACAGAAGGAAACCAATTAGGGTAGGTAAGGAATTATCAGGAGAAAGTACTAAGCCAACGTGACTATATAGCACTTGGAAGCGATGTGAGGACAAGGAGCTGGGATATGAGGACAAGGAGCTGGGATATGAGGACAAGAAGCTGGGATATGATGACAAGGAGCTGGGGTACGAGGACAAGGAGCTGGGATATGAGGACAAGGAGCTGGGATATGAGGATAAGGAGCTGGGATATGAGGACAAGGAGCTGGGATATGAGGACAAGAAGCTGGGATATGAGGACAAGGAGCTGGGGTACGAGGACAAGGAGCTGGGATATGAGGACAAGGAATGGGATATGAGGACAAGGAGCTGGGATACGAGGACAAGGAGCTGGGATAAGAGGACAAGGAGCTGGGGTATCAGTACGAGAACGTCCCTCTCAAACTACTGCATAATGTTCCGTGTTCAACTCTGAAGTTAGTGTGTTACAGTGATAAGTTATCCTCGCTCCCTGTATCACGTCTGTAAGTTGTCAGTCTCGCTCCCTGTATCACGTCTGTGAGTTGTCAGTCTCGCTCCCTGTATCACGTCTGTAAGTTGTCAGTCTCGCTCCCTGTATCACGTCTGTAAGTGGTCAGTCTCGCTCCCTGTATCACGTCTGTAAGTGGTCAGTCTTGCTCCCTGTATCACGTCTGTAAGTGGTCAGTCTCACTCCCTGTATCACGTCTGTAAGTGGTCAGTCTCACTCCCTGTATCACGTCTGTAAGTGGTCAGTCTCGCTCCCTGTATCACGTCTGTAAGTTGTCAGTCTCGCTCCCTGTATCACGTCTGTAAGTGGTCAGTCTCGCTCCCTGTATCACGTCTGTAAGTTGTCAGTCTCGCTCCCTGTATCACGTCTGTAAGTTGTCAGTCTCGCTCCCTGTATCACGTCTGTAAGTTGTCAGTCTCGCTCACTGTATCACGTCTGTAAGTTGTCAGTCTCGCTCCCTGTATCACGTCTGTAAGTTGTCAGTCTCGCTCCCTGTATCACGTCTGTAAGTGGTCAGTCTCACTCCCTGTATCACGTCTGTAAGTGGTCAGTCTCGCTCCCTGTATCACGTCTGTAAGTTGTCAGTCTCGCTCCCTGTATCACGTCTGTAAGTGGTCAGTCTCGCTCCCTGTATCACGTCTGTAAGTTGTCAGTCTCGCTCACTGTATCACGTCTGTAAGTTGTCAGTCTCGCTCCCTGTATCACGTCTGTAAGTTGTCAGTCTCGCTCCCTGTATCACGTCTGTAAGTGGTCAGTCTCGCTCCCTGTATCACGTCTGTAAGCCTGTCTTTGGTTCAAATAGTGAAAGTCATTCCTCTGTTAAGCACTCCTGTGTAGAGAGAGAGAGAGAGAGAGTTGCAGTGTGTGATAACTATGAGCAGTTATTATTGAGCAGGAGAGGCGTCGAGTCTCCTCTTCTTCCTCCTCTGCTTGTATTGTTGCTGTGGACTTCCGTTCCCTCCTGTCATTCTCAGTCACTCTGCACATGTCAAGGGGGAAATTCCTGTAATAATTTGTCAAATCACCTAAATTAGACAAATTACTAAAATGGGTCGAGTTTAGGTCTTGCTGTGACGCTGTGCGACATAAGCACGTATCCCTTCCCCCATGAACCATGTATTCCCTCCATGAAGCACGTATCCCCATGAACCATGTATTCCCATGAAGCATGTATTTTTCCCCATGAACTACCCGTCGTGGGTGCTGGTAAGGACGGAGAGGTGGCTTATGTGGTGTCGCTGGTGCGGTCATTTAACATTAGACCAAGTAGAGCAGTCTAGGAAATGTATATATTGATCTCTCAGACTGTTCGGTAATACGTTTATCGCTTGTGATGTGTGTCTATGTATGTATTAACACGTTGTACTGAACGGGGGTGAGAATAGCTTGAGCTACCTCATCCCTTTGTGTGTATTTTACCTCAATAAACTTATTTCAATTTCAATTTCAAGTAGAGCAGTGGTCCACACACTGATCTCTGGGTCCCACCACTACCCTAACGTTAGTGCCTCTAACGTTAGAGGGACTAACCCTCCCTAGGCGTTAGTGCCTCTAACGTTAGAGGGACTAACCCGCCCTAGGCGTTAGTCCCTCTAACGTTAGAGGGACTAACCCTCCCTAGGCGTTAGTCCCTCTAACGTTAGAGGGACTAACCCTCCCTAGGCGTTAGTCCCTCTAACGTTAGAGGGACTAACCCTCCCTAGGCGTTAGTCCCTCTAACGCCCCGTTGCTCACGCTACCTCTTGTCCGCTACTGTTCAATGTGTCTCCTGCTGTACCGCCTTCTGTTTTCAACTTATAGCGTAGCTTTTGTGAACAGCGGTGTCGGAAACCTTTTGTGAGGGAAGGAAATAAGGGTGTTGGATTGGTCTTACGACTCTTGAATTGGTCTTACAGGTGTTGAATTGGTCTTACAGGTGTTGAATTGGTCTTACAGATGTTGAATTGGTCTTACAGGTGTTGAATTGGTCTTACAGGTGTTGAATTGGTCTTACAGGTGTTGAATTGGTCTTACAGATGTTGAATTGGTCTTACAGCTGTTGAATTGGTCTTACAGATGTTGAATTGTCTTACAGATGTTGAATTGGTCTTACAGCTGTTGAATTGTCTTACAGCTGTTGAATTGGTCTTACAGGTGTTGAATTGGTCTTACAGATGTTGAATTGGTCTTACAGCTATTGAATTGGTCTTACAGGTGTTGAATTGGTCTTACAGATGTTGAATTGGTCTTACAGCTGTTGAATTGGTCTTACAGCTGTTGAATTGGTCTTATAGGTGTTGAATTGGTCTTACAGCTGTTGAATTGGTCTTACAGGTGTTGAATTGGCCTTACAGCTGTTGAATTGGTCTTACAGATGTTGAATTGTCTTACAGATGTTGAATTGGTCTTACAGCTGTTGAATTGGTCTTACAGCTGTTGAATTGGTCTTACAGATGTTGAATTGTCTTACAGCTGTTGAATTGGTCTTATAGGTGTTGAATTGGTCTTACAAGCGTTAGATTCATCTTATAAATTTAGTGTTAGTCTTACAAAAGTTACTGTGGTGGTTGACATATTCGGCTCCCGCATTAATTTGCTGGGTTGATACTTTTGAAGGAGATTATGTAAGCAAAGGGTTCCCTTACCTGCCTGTTGGGTCCGGGGATCAGTGTCCCCGCGGCCCGGTCTCTATCCAGCCCTTCCCTATAGGTTATGCCATGTATATCGGATGCAAAGTTGGCCGACTATGGGTGTTCCACTTGCTTGTGGGCTTATTTTGTTCAGGGGCCCCAGGTTTTGTCAGGTCTTTGTGCAACCACTTTACGAAACCTGTACATCTGTTCTCAATCATGACAGCTTTGTTTACGTTTATTAAAGAGTGTATGGACTCTGAGGCACTACAAGGATGTTTATAACAATAATAACCTTACCTTGAGGTTCTTCCGGGGCTTAGCGTCCCCGCGGCCCGGTCGTCGACCAGGCCTCCTGGTTGCCGGACTGATCAACCAGGCTTTACCTTGGCTGGTAAAGTTTCGTGTATCGTAAACTGTTTAATAAATGTGAACAGCGCCGCTATGATTGATGAAAGATGCACAGGTTTCGTAACTGGCTGCGTTAATGCTTACTGGATCTTGATGGTGTAGGATATTTTCGTTAGTAACACCGACCTGGGTCGTTTAGTGCCTCTGGCCTATTCATGTTCAATACGTTTAATGAGAACTCTATCCGTTTGAGATGTATTTCTTTCTTGTCTCAATAAGCACACTTGAACTTGAACGTTTAATGAGACATTAAAAGACATCTCAAAGGGCTAGAGTAGCTGAGGCTATGTCTACCCTCCTCTACTTCAAGTCCCTCAACGAGGCACACAAACTCAGTGAGTACTAATTCACAAATCACAGTACAAGAATCCCATTTAACATTGCAGGTTAATGTAGTCAACACAGCATATAAGTGTTACATTCTTGAGGCCAAGTGCTTGTAGCTCCTAAGTATTCTGTCTTATCATACCATTATCACACATCCAAACAATTTGATGAGGTACACTACTTATTTCCTTATTTCTATAGTTATCAATACGTTGACAAAGTAATACATAATGCTTGCAGGGAATGTCGTCGTCTCGTTAAATATCTATGTTGATGTGTCATCTTGTATAATGCGTTTGATGTGTTGAGTTCCCTGGGGAATGTGCATAATAGGGAGTGTGTTGCTGCTAATATAGAGATATGTTGGCAAGGTGTGTCTAGGGTGTGGGTGTGGGGGAGGGGGTGGGGAGGAGGGGGGGAGGCGTGTTGACCAACCCGGCCTCAAGGCTCCACGACTGCTGCCGCCTCCGGAAATCTCCAACCTGTGAAACCTGGCTTGTGGCTGTGGTGATCTCACACGCCAGGGTGGTGATGGGGTCTCTCTCTCTCTCTCTCTCTCTCTCTCTCTCTCTCTCTCTCTCTCTCTCTCTCTCTCTCTCCTCTCTCTCTCTCTCTCTCTCTCTCTCTCTCTTACTCTCTCTCTCTCTCTCTTACTCTCTCTCTCTCTCTCTCTCTCTCTCTCTCTCTCTCTCTCTCTCTCTCTCTCTCTCTCTCTCTCTCTCTCTCTCTCTCTCTCTCTCTCTCTCTCTCTCTCTGTCTGTCTGTCTGTCTGTCTGTGTGTGTGTGTGCGTGCTGTATTAGGTCTAAAGTAAACAAACATTTCTAAGCTCAATTAAACCGGTTGTTAAGAGAAACGTGGTGACTCATTACGGCATGTGTAGCTGTGTTGCTGGGCTACAAGCTGGTGAATAGGCCTATACAGCGAGAGGCCTCTTGTGTCGTGTGGAGGCTGGTAGGCCTACCTGATGGAGAACCAAAGCACACACACACACACACACACACACACACACACACACACACACAACACACACACACACCACACACACACACACACACACACACAAACACACACACACACACACACACACACACACACACAAACACACACACACACACACACACACACACACACACACACACACACACACACACACACACACACATAGAACATAGGTGGAACGTCAATGGACTAGAGAACCGACGGATGGAGGCGGGACCCAAGAGCTGCAGGCACAAATAGGTAAATACACATACACATAGAACGGAGGCAGACTACATTCAAATAAGATATGACAGGGCCCAATGGGTTTTGTGGTACCAATACACCTTTTAATAAAAGAGTTCAGAGGCGAGGCCCAAGAACCGAAGCTCCTCCTCAAGTACAGCAATTGTAAGATATATAAGAATGCCTCGAAATTGTTAAACCATAAAGATATATAATGTAGCAAAGAATCTTCAATATTTAATGTCGCCATAAAATATCATAAAATATATTATTAATTCCTAAGATTATGAGAACGAATCCTGACAAATATGTAAGAATTGTTATTAATGTTTTTTGGTTCATTTTCTCGTTGTATAACAAGTGTGAAGTATGTTTCGTCCGTGAATATTGGACTGGTGAAGACTTTCATTTGTTGCTGGAGTTAGCTAGAGGGAGGAAGGGAGTGGGTGAGTGAATGAGAGGGAATGGGTAAGTGAGTGAGTGAGTGAGTGGTACAGAAGAAGGACCGAGATAACGACAGTGATAAAGATAGAGAAACTGTGAGAGATATAAAGGCAGGGAAACAGAGAGCTAAAGACAGACAGAGAAATGTCTAATTTTCTCTTAAATAAATCTACTTTTGAACCAGCAATATTTCATATGTTTTCTTGGAAGATATTGAAAAGTCGTGGGCCTGTTATATTTAGAGTGCTCTCTGTACCTATGGCACCTCTTCTCTTCACCGGGTCTATTTTACATTTTCTGCACGACCCATCACCACACAGTAGATACCAAACACGACCTAACACCACACAATGGGACCAAACTCCACCCACCACCAAACAATGCGTACCAAACTCCACTCACCACCACACATTCCTCTCAATGTTTGCTGATGATCCGAAAACGCTGAGAAGGAGTAAGACAGAGGAGGACAGCAAGAGGCTACAGGATGACCTGGACAGACTGAAGGAATGGTCCAACAAATGGCTACTAAGGTTTAACTCAACCAAGTGCAAAGTGATGAAGATTGGCGTAAGGAGCAGGAGGCCAAACATAAGGTACCAGCTGGGAGAGAAAATTCTTCAGGAGTCAGGGAGAGAGAAAGATCTGGGAGTTGATATCACATCAGACTTATCCCCATGAAGCCCACATGAAAAGGATAACATCAGCGGCGTATGTAAGACTGGCAAACATAAGAACTTCCTTCAGAACCTTATGTAAGGAGTTACTGAGAACCTTGTATACGTTATATGTCAGACCAATACTGGAATATACGTCTCTAGCCTGAAGTCTACATCTAGTCAAACACAAAACGAAGTTAGAAAAGGTTCTGAGGTATACCACCAGGCTAGTCCCCGAGCTGAGAGGTATGAGCTACGAGAAAAAAATACTGGAACTAAACCTCACGACACTGGAAGACAGAAGAGTTAGGTGAGACATGATCACTATCTATAAAATTATCAGAGAAATTGACAGGGTAGCTAAAGATAAACGCGAACAAGGGGACTCGGGTGGAAACTTAGTACCTAAATAACGCCAAAGTGACGTTAGAAAGAACTTTTTCAGTGTCAGAGTAGTTAACAGGTGGAATGCATTAGGCAGTGATGTGGTGGAGGTTGACTCCATACACAGTTTCAAATGTAAATATGATAGAGCCCAGTAGGCTCAGGAATCTGTACTCCAGTTGATTGACAGTTGAGAGGCGGGACCAAATTGTCGTAGGCCAACCCCCTCCAGCACAACTAGGTGAGTACACACACCCACACCAACGCGGTAAAGGTTGACACTGTGAGAGCAATTTACGGTTTTCAGAGATTAGTGTTTATCCGACGAAAGTTTCCAATACCCTTGCTGCTGCTGCTGCTCCCGTCTGCTGGTGCTGCTCCCGTCTGCTGCTGCTGCTGCTCCCGTCTGCTGCTGCTGCTGCTGCTGCTGCTCCCGTCTGCTTGTGCTGCTGCTCCCGTCTGCTGCTGCTGCTGCTCCCGTCTGCTGGTGCTGCTGCTCCCGTCTGCTGCTGCTGCTCCCGTCTGCTGCTGCTGCTGCTGGTGCTGCTGGTGCTGCTCCCGTCTGCTGGTGCTACTGCTGCTGCTCCCGTCTGCTGGGGCTGCTGGTGCTCGAGCTGCTGGTGCTACTGCTACTGCCTTCTGCTGCTTCTGCTACCACTGCCTGCTCTCCCTTCTCACTTTTCCATCTTTATAATCTCACAATTGTTGGGAATGAACTCTTATCACCATTGTTCGCTCACTCCTGGAGTTTGTCAAGGTCTTCCTTCAACTTCCTGTAGTTCTTTGTTTTTGTATATCTCTCATCAGCTTTGTATCGGCTCTAAACATTCCCACGTATGAGCTCACTCCCTCGGGCAGGTCATGTGATTCATACTACGAGCAGCCGCCTCCAACAGCCTGGTGGACCAGACCATCAACCAGGAGGCCTGGGCAGAGACCGGGCCGCGGGGACACTAAAAAGCCCCGAGATCATCTCAAGATAACCTCAAGATGATTGGTGTATGCGAGGGCATGAGGGATTTCGACATTCAAAGTCACTGTATAATGTATTTTAGGTTTAATACATTTATGTAGACTTTAATGATATGCAAATCTGTGTCAGTGAATCCATATTAATTATGTAAGTTCGTGCAGAGCAATTGGTGCCTGATGAAGAGGTTATGCACGCACAATATATATAGTGTTGTTTTATGGCAGCATCTATGAATATTTATTAGCATGTTTATATAAAATATATACACAGCCTCTCATCGGATAAAAGGGATTAATTGTGTTCACTGCTCTGAGTGTTTAGGTGTTATGCCATGTGTGTTTGTATGTGTGTGTGTGTGTGTTTGTATGTATATGTGTGTGTGTGTTTGTATGTATATGTGTGTGTGTGTGTTTGTATGTATATATGTGTGTGTGTGTGTACTCACCTAGTTCTGCTTGCAGGGGTTGAGCTCTGGCTCTTTGGTCCCGCCTCTCAACTGTCACTCGTGTGTGTGTGTGTGTTTTAGGTAATTCCATGATGGGCCTGCATATTCGACGGCAGTTATCGCATGTCGCGTTATTCTGAAGACTTCATTATAGCGGCTCCTGAATGCTATTCGGGTACTTATCAGTTTTAGGTGTTATATAGAGAACTTGTACTAACACCCGCGCTAAATGAGCTACTCTAATACTCTCCCCCTTACTATTCACGCCTTGTACGGCGTTCTCTGATAAACACATTAAACACATGTCCTTCACCTCGTTGCTACCGTTAGAAACTGTCTGGCTGTGTCCTCTTCCTTTCCTTCCTTCCCTTCCGTCCCATTCCCTTCCCCCACAGTTGGGTGGGGAGCGCAGGGCGTCCCGTTACTAACGGTAGGACTAACGCCTCCTTGTCTGCCACTACCGTGACGTCATTCCCGCGCAGCGCTCGGCTTCTAAGTTTCCCGCCATTTTCCTGGGATTTTTGTTTCCCGCGCGCTTTTTATGCTTGCCCTTTTTTTGTGGAGGAAAGTGTGTAGAGCTGGACTGTTGAGCAAGGACGAGGCCTTGCTGAGTTGGTTCTTAGCAGCAGACACTGTTCTTGCAAGAAGTGCCGGGCCAGCAGGGGTCGCAGTTGATGTGTGGGGCCGGCCGGCCGGCCACTCCAAGCAACAGCCTGTTAAATCGGGTCTTTGAGTGGGCCACAGAAAATAACATTATGGGTAATGAAGATAAGTTCCATTTACTGCGCTATGAAAAAAAATATAAAAACGGAAATCACATATAAAACGCAGTCCAATCACACGATTAAAGCAAAAAAGAATGTAAAGTATCTGGGAGTAGTCATACAGGAAAACCTTACATTTCAACATTACAATAAAGTAGCTGCCACAATTGCAAGATAAGTTGTATAGCAAGAACCTTTCAAACATGAGATGCCATACCACTGGTGATAGTTTTTAAGACACAAGTGTTCTCCAGAGTGGAATATTATTGCACAATGACAGTCTCATTCAAAACTGGAGTAATTACTGACCTGGAGCAATTCTCAGGGCAATTGACAAGAGTAGATAAAGACGAACTATTTTGCATCGGTGGAACGCGAACAAGGGGACACAGGTGGAGACTGAGTACCAAAAGGAGCCACAGAGACGTTAGCAAAAACTTTGTCAGTGTCAGAGTAGTTAACAGATGGAATGCATTAGGCAGTGATGTGGTGGAGGCTGACTCCATACACAGTTTCAAATGTAGATATGATAGAGCCCAGTAGGCTTAGGAATTTGTACACCAGTTGATTGACAGTTGAGAGGCGGGACCAAAGAGCCAAAGTTCAACCCCCGCAAGCACAAATAGGGCAGTACAAATAGGCCAGTACACACACACACACACACCACACACACACACACACACACACACACACACACACACACACACACACACACACACACACACACACACACTCACTCACTCACTCACTCACTCAACCATTCCCAGACCAAACACATGGTTGATGCTGACTTTGCTTCTCGTCATCAACTGTGTGTATCCGCCTCCAGCTTCTCTCTTGTCATCACTTCCTCTTCATTGTCTCTCTCGGTAGTGGTTGATTATCTCACTCTTACTGCTCTCCTTACTTTTATCTCTCTCTTTATTCTCACTTCTCTCATTATGGATTCTCATTCTTGTATCTTAAAAGTTGTGTGCTTCTCTCTCACTTTCCTCTCACTCTTGCTTCATGTATTATGCTCTCAGTCCTCACCAGTACTCCTCAGTACTCACCAGTACTCCTCAGTACTCACCAGTACTCCTCAGTACTCACCAGTACTCCTCAGTACTCACCAGTACTCCTCAGTACTCACCAGTACTCCTCAGTCCTCACCAGTACTACTCAGTCCTCACCAGTACTACTCAGTACTCCTCAGTACTCACCAGTACTCCTCAGTACTCCTCAGTACTCACCAGTACTCCTCAGTACTCACCAGTACTCCTCAGTACTCCTCAGTACTCACCAGTACTCCTCAGTACTCACCAGTACTCCTCAGTACTCACCAGTACTCACTAACCGCCAGATTTTAAACACAATCTCATTAATATAACACCAATTTGATCAGCAGTAAATATACCCATAAAAGGCCAGGTCATTTGTCGATAATTGTCATTAACAGGTTCACTAAACCGTTCATTGTGCCCCAGTAACGGCCGTTAACAGATCAACATGCATCCCCCGTAACCCACACACACACTCCTCCATCCTGTTAACGGGTCGTCCGGGTTAACTAACGGGTTTTGTCAAGGGTAGTTAATAATCAGTTCGCAACACACCGCTTGTATGGACCACAGACCACTTAACCGGACCTTAAGGTAATGTGATCCCACGATGTGTCCCATCTTGGTACACATCACACCCACATACGTATGTGTATGTATGTATATATATGTGTGTGTGTGTGTGTGTATGTATAAATATATATATATATATATATATATATATATATATATATATATATATATATATATATATATATATATATATATATATATATATATATATATATATATATATATATATATAGGGTGGTAGGAGAAGAAAATATCAAAGTGTTCAGTGAGGATCCACAAGGTCTTCTCTGAGTACTCTTTGTTTTCTTCTCCGAGGCTATGGGTCCCTACACTTGCACCAGAGGTGGTACCCCTTTTAGGTATTAAAACAAAAATTAGGTATTTATATATTAGTATATTTATATATTAGTAGCAGAGTTTCCTTGTGTGCATATATTATTGAATGTGGTTTTGTTGTTTAAGATTCGCTACTTGGAACAAGTTGCAAGTAGCACGGGCTATGGTGAGCCCGTATATTATTGAATGTGACATATAGAGTGAGAGGAATTATTCTAGCACGAATTTTCTCTTATTTTTCATCACTTGTTGAGGTTATCTTGATATGATTTCGGGGCTTAGCGTCCCCGCGGCCCGGATCCTCTTCGTGTGTGTGTGTGTGTGTGTGTGTGTGTGTGTGTGTGTGTGTGTGTGTGTGTGTGTGTGTCTGTGTGTGTGTGTGTGTCTGTGTCTGTGTCTGTGTCTGTCTGTCTGTCTGTCTGTCTGTCTGTCTGTCTGTCTGTCTGTCTGTCTCTCTCTCTCTCTCTCTCTCTCTCTCTCTCTCTCTCTCTCTCTCTGTCCTCTCTCTCTCTCTCTGTCCTCTCTCTCTCTCTCTGTCATCTCTCTCTCTCTCTGTCCTCTCTCTCTCTCTCTCTGTCCTCTCTCTCTCTCTCTCTGTCCTCTCTCTCTCTCTCTCTCTCTCTCTCTCTCTCTCTCTCTCTCTCTCTCTCTCTCTCTCTCTCTCTCTCTCTCTCTCTCTCTCTCTCTCTCTCTCTCCTTCCCTCCCTCCCTCCCTTCCCCTCATCTCCGGCTCTGTAATACTCTCCATCCCTAAGCCCTCGCGAGGTCACACTGGGCAGATAACAGGTGACTGGATACACCGCATATATGAATACTCGCATGACGGGACTCGCAGACACGGGAGGAGAGAGAGAGAGAGAGAGAGAGAGAGAGAGAGAGAGAGAGAGAGAGAGAGAGAGAGAGTACATATTATCAAGGAGACGGGGGAAAGTTGCGCCTTGGAGCACCCAAGGAACGGGAACGGCTAGAAGGTATGGATAGAAAGTTTGACAGTAGTGAAAGTATGACAGGAGTGCAGACGAGGGGGGGGGGGTTAAGGGTAGACAGGAAACACAGCTGGGGGTGAGGATAGACAGGAAGCACAGCTGGGGGTGAGGATAGACAGGAAGCACAGCTGGGGTGAGGATAGACAGGAGACTTACACCCACGTAACAATAATCTTGGGAGACGGTGAGGGAGAGGCAATAGGCCTATACTCACGTTATATAAAAAAAATGGAACTAATGTTAATGATGGTGATTTTATGTAATGTTTAAATCCCCAGGTGGTATGTTATACGTGGGCATGTCATATGTGGGCATGTCATATGTGGGCATGTCATACGTGGGCATGTCATATGTGGGCATGTCATATGTGGGCATGTCATACGTGGGCATGTCATATGTGGGCATGTCATATGTGGGCATGTCATACGTGGGCATGTCATACGTGGGCATGTCATATGTGGGCATGTCATATGTGGGCATGTCATATGTGGGCATGTCATACGTGGGCATGTCATATGTGGGCATGTCATATGTGGGCATGTCATACGTGGGCATGTCATACGTGGGCATGTCATATGTGGGCATGGGGCCCTCTGTATGGACCCCATGCCACCATGGCTGAGTGGACAGCTCTCTGAATGCGTAGTCCTGCGGTCCGGGGGTTCAATTCCCGGCGCCGGCGGAAACTAAAATGGGCAGAGTTTCTTTCACCATGATACACCTGTTCACCTAGCAGTAAATAGGTACCTGGGAGTTAGACTAGCTTAGTTATATTTAGTATAACTCGATTAGTAGTAGTTAGTCGGGCCCGCCTTTTTGGTCGTATAGGATTATTAGGTGTGACGTAGGATGAGTTTGGCCCAGGAGCTAAAGCTCGCGCCTAGTGAGACGCGCACACACACTGTGGCGACTGAGGTATACATAGACAGGTATACTGAGGTATGAAATCAAATGTTTATAAATATACATACATTTTAAGGCCTGACGTAGCCCTCTCTTTTATCCCATTCACTGACTTCTCACCCCTTTCCTATCTCCCCTTCCTCCTGTTTCTCCTGTTCACTTCCTCACCCTCTCCCCCGCGATTCCCCAGTGCCCTACTGAGAGCGGGAACGGGTGGGAGAACCCCGCCTTTCCCCCGGACCAACCCACTGGCCTGACCAGGCCCCGCGGGGCATGGACGTGCGGGCCCCGAGGGACTCCCCCCCCCACACACACACCCCGTAACCTGGGCCCTCAGGGTCCGGGAAGGCGGCCCCCGGGGGCAGGGCTGGGTTAATGGGGCCTGGGCTGGCCCTTCCTCCACGCTTTGCATGCAGGTGCTCTGTGTGTGTACTCACCTAGTTGTACTCACCTAGTTGTGCTTGCGGGGGTTGAGCTCTGGCTCTTTGGTCCCGCCTCTCAACTGTCAATCAACAGGTGTACAGGTTCCTGAGCCTATTGGGATCTATCATATCTACACTTGAAACTGTGTATGGAGTCAGCCTCCACCACATCACTTCCTAATGCATTCCATTTGTTAACCACTCTGACACTGAAAAAGTTTTTTTTTTTTTTTTTAGATATATACAAGAGTTGTTACATTCTTGTACAGCCACTAGTACGCGTAGCGTTTCGGGCAAGTCCTTAATCCTATGGTCCCTGGAATACGATCCCCTGCCGCGAAGAATCGTTTTTTCATCCAAGTACACATTTTACTGTTGCGTTAAACAGAGGCTACAGTTAAGGAATTGCGCCCAGTAAATCCTCCCCGGCCAGGATACGAACCCATGACATAGCGCTCGCGGAACGCCAGGCGAGTGTCTTACCACTACACCACGGAGACTGCTAAAGTTCTTTCTAATATCTCTGTGGCTCATTTGGGCACTCAATTTCCACCTGTGTGTGTGTGTGTGTGTGTGTGTGTGTGTGTGTGTGTGTGTGTGTGTGTGTGTGTGTGTGTGTGTGTGTGTGTGTGTGCGTGTGCTTGCGGTGAGGGGCTGGGTCTTCTCACCTTGATGTGCTTGCCGGGGCTAGGAGCTGGGCTACTAGCCCCGCCTTCCCAACGTTCCTAGACTAATGCTACGACTCATTCCTCACACGTTTATCATACTTACATATAAAACTTTGAAGCGAATTACCTTCAACGACTTTTACGTGTAACCTGTTCCACTTAGTGATAGCTCTGACACTGGAAAAGTTCTTTCTGACGTGTCTCTCTGACTCTTTTGTGTCTAGTTTTCATCTATAATCCCTCGTTCTGTTGTGCGTAAATTTAAACAATGTTGCTTTGTGTACTTTGTCAATTTACCTTAGAATTTAGTATGTTGTTATCATGTCTCCCCTATCTCTTCTTTCCTCCAGTGTGTTAACGTCCAACTCTCTCAGTCTTTCCTCATTGTTCAATCCCGTGGGATGTATATTCCGGAGCGGGTCTCACCTTCTGGGCGTGGGAGCGGTCTGGGAGCCGGTCGGCCAAGCGGACAGCACGCTGGACTTGTGATCCTGTGGTCCCGGGTTCGATCCCAGGCGCCGGCGAGAAACAATGGGCAGAGTTTCTTTCACCCTATGCCTCTGTTACCTAGCAGTAAAATAGGTACCTGGGTGTTAGTCAGCTGTCACGGGCTGCTTCCTGGGAGTGGAGGCCTGGTCGAGGACCGGGCCGCGGGGACACTAAAGCCCCGAAATCATCTCAAGATAACCTCAAGAAGGAGAAGTCCCTGACTCTTCTCGTTAATTTTCCATTATCTGCAACACTGATATGAAGCTGAGCCAATTGTCTCTTGTCAGGTCGTTGACAGATATTAAAAACAGGATCTTGAGGTTATCTTGAGATGATTTCGGGGCTTACCGTCCCCGCGGCCCGGTCCTCGACCGGGTCTCCTTTTTGTTACACATCCCCAGGAAGCAGCCCGTAACAGCTGTCTTAACTCCCAAGTACCTGTTTACTGCTAGGTAACAGGGGGATCAGGGTGAAGGAAACTCTGCCCATTTGTCTCTGCCTAGTCCGGGAATCAAACCCGGGGCCACAGGAGTACAAGTCCCGCGCGCTGTCCACTCAGCTACCAGGCCCCCCCCTCCCCGTGTGTATGTTTTTCCTATGGCTTGTTTGGTTCGAATTTTATTATTGTGTGAAGCCTTGCAAGACTCCTCCCTCTGTCTCTCCCTCCCTCCCTCCCTCCTACCCTCCTTCCCTCCTTCCCTCCTACCCTCCTTCTGCCTCTACCTTCTCTCTCACCTCCCTAATCCTTTTTCTATCCCAATATCATCCGTTCTATCTCTGTCCCTACCTTCGCTCTCTATCCTTTCTCTGTATCTTGGATTCTCTCTCCCATTTTTCTCTCCCTCTTCCTGCCTTTCATTCCATCTTCCCCATTGTGTGTGTGTGTGTGTGTGTGTGTGTGTGTGTGTGTGTGTGTGTGTGTGTGTGTGTGTGTGTGTAGCATAACTCCTGCCTACAGTGTTAGGCCCATTAAGGTGCCATCGAGGCACCTCAGCGCCCCCCAACCGGATCTCCCCCCCCCCACCTCGAGGACACACTCAGTATTCCGCTGGTGGGCTCCTTCTCCTCCGTGTCTGCACCAACGTCTGCCGCTCTCTTCACTACTTCCATAACGTCGCGTCTCAGTGGCGTGTTTCCTGGAAATGGGTGTGTGTGTGTGTGGGTGTGTGTGTGGGTGTGTGTGTGTGTGTGTGTGTGTGTGTGTGTGTGTGTGTGTGTGTGTGTGGATGTGTGTGTGTGGATGTGTGGGTGTGTGTACTCACCTAGTTCTCACGTAGTTGTGCTTGCGGGGGTTGAGCTTTGGCTCTTTGGTCCCGCCTCTCAACTGTCAATCAACTGGTGTACAGGTTCCTGAGCCTACTGGGCTCTTATCATATCTACACTTGAAACTGTGTATGGAGTCAGCCTCCACCACATCACTTCCTAATGCGTTCCATCTGTTAACCACTCTTGACACTATAAAAGTTCTTTCTAATATCATTACGTGTGGGTGTGTGGGTGTGTGTGTGGGTGTGTGTGTGGGTGTGTGTGTGGGTGTGTGGGTGTGTGGGTGTGGGTGTGTGTGTGTGGGTGTGTGTGTGGGTGTGTTGTAACAAGAGAGCAGTACATAGTACATGAACATCATAACAGCATGAACAGGCCACGTGGAGGATGAACAACCCACAGGCGCCAGTCAGGCGACGGCAGACAATGTAAAAGTTACACCTCTGTACAAGTTAGCCATAGAGTCAGGTCAACGGTCATCGAATCACAAAGAGGTCAGAATTGATGCCGTCATGGTAATCTTCAGGGATTAACCCCTAAACAACAAATGCAAAACCCTCATGTTCAGCTGAGGAGCAGGAGATCAGGAGAGTCAGTTGAGTGGGCACAGCCCAGTAGGGAGGTGTGTGTGGACTCTGGGAAAGAACATCATCTCCAGGGAAACTGTGGAACAACATACGAGTAAGTACGGCTCTCTTGTACTAAAGCACCTCATTCAGTACCCTTGGCCTCTAGTAGGGAATATAGTTAGGGAGTGTCTTATTTAATTATTTCAAATAAAGTCCGATATTAAGTGTTATTAAATGTGTATTAATGGTTCCTTGCTTTAGTGATATTGGGCCTACCGTCCCCTTTGCCCTAGTGACCTAGTGCTCTTAATTATTCAGTACTCCTCCCCCCGTTCGTCTTCCGTGTTGAGGTATTAGTGTTGGTGTGTCCCGCCTTATTCTTGTGTACACTATAGTTCCCAAGTGGTCAGGATTATTCGAGTGTCAGGCCAGGATCCTTGTACCGTTCAATTGTCCCCTACACCTGTCCTGGTAGGTTACTCCATCGGCAAGACCTACGACTCTCACTCCGGTCCCCTGTCCGGTAACTCAGGGTGGTGGCAGCGTCACTCGGTAACTCATACGATAGGTTGTGACTACGATTATCTCTATCTTTCTGTCTCACTCTCCCTCACTAGTGTCTCACTCTCCCTCGCCCTCACTCGCTCTCGTTCTCCCTCCCTTGCTCTCGTTCTCGCTCTCTCTCTCTCTCCTCTCGCTCTGCCTCCCTCTTCCTCTCTCTCTCCTTCCTCTGTGTACTGGTTTACGTCTTCGTATGACGGCCCGAGTGTTAACATCTTATATGATCGGTATAGCATCTGTTATTACCATAGAAAGAGCGGAGATTGCACGGTTAGCTCAGTGGTAGTAGCGGAGTGCGCGGTCGAGATAGATACAAGGCGAGGTATCACAATCAGGGTCATTACAATGGTGGCTTAGCGGTGGTGAACATTGTTTTACAGTGTTCAGTCTCACGCGTCTTGTGCCGTTCGGTGTAGCTATTAAGTAGTTTTAAGCGGTGTTTCTGTTCAAATTATCGCGATTGACTGATTTACTCCAATTGAACGCGATAATCTGAGGTGTACTGGTATTGTACAGCATGCTAGTGTGGACTAGTGTGTCAGTTGACTCACGTCTAGGGACGCCTGGCGTTTGAAGTCTGGTCACAGGAGTGGCAAAAGTTTTGAGTTGTTGACCGGCGAAGAAGCTAGGAAAACACTCTGGGTCACGTGATGTGGCTGTAGGTTTAAGGAGTAAGAGTAACTATTAGTTAAGCTCATACGAGCAGTAATTACAGTTTCCCGATAGGAAGTACAAATAGTTTCTATCAGTGAATTATTGTTAATGAATAGTGCGTGGGAAATTGTGTATTGGTATCGCGTAGGAGAAGTTGTCTCAACGCGGTGAAAGTAATATCGATTATTATCTGTCATAAGAGCAGGCAGATTGAAAAGTAATTACGTTTTTGTTTTGTTTTAGAAGTGACATTGAAATTACCACCCTTGTTAAGTAAAGGGGCTAGTTATAACGACGTTGTAAGTTTTTGTCTTGTTCTCAGTGAATCATTGTTAGTTCCAAAGATTTTTTTTTTTTTTTTTTTTTCAACATTTTTGGGTCAGCGCTAGTCCGGTGAACTAGTCGTTCAGACGTAGTTTATTGGCATCATGAGTTCAGATAGGGCTTTAAGGAGTCAGGGAGGGCTTAGCCAACAGAACCTTCTAGCAATACAGCCGAGACAGGCTGTCCAAGTGGATAGCACGGTTCAAGAGTCAGGTGACGATCCACAAGGTGCAGGTGATGGGGTCACATCAGGTCACATGCTGGGTAGCCGTCCTTTGTCCACCCCTGATACTCTGCAGCCTAATGACATCACCCCTCCCCCACTTCCTCCCAGACCGACCTCCCAACCCAACACCCCAGGGGCGCGGCGGCCTGCACCTTCCCCACATACCCCTCCCCAACCACCCCCCCTCCCACCTTACCCATCCTCAGAAATTAGGAAGCGCCTCTCTGAACCCCTATATGTGAACCTTACGGCAGGGCGCTTACATACGCCTACCCAGGGGTCCACCCAAGGGTCCGGTCAGGTGACTGTCCCCACCAATACCACCCCACCTCTCCCCCCTCGCAACCCCAACCTTGGTCAGACGACCAAACCCTCTTCTACCATCTCATGCCTTGCCCAGAACCAACCCCTAGAATCCCCTACCTCACACCACCACCCCACCCAACCCTCCCCCCCACCTGACCATCACTATAACCCTACCTTACACCAACCCTTCCCTCCCCATTACCAACCCTTCCCTAACCATTGCCAACATCTACACTCCATGCCCCCTGCGTCTCATGGTATGCGTCAGCCCCATTGTCATCATTCTCATTGCCTAGACCAGTGTTACCCAAACTAATTTGCAAAGAATTACCAACAAATATAGTGGAACGTAACCGGAAAATAGACGACTGGCTAGGGCAAGTAGGTTCATGTTTGTCAGCTGCCCAGGATGACTGGGTAAAAATTAATTTAGCAGCAGGAGCATGTATAGACTCTAATGGTTCAATAATGCAGGACCAAGAGTTTCAACATTTGCAAACATGGCCAGAGTTTGTGTCAGCAATTAAGAGACGATATAAAGAGAAAATAACAGAGGAAACAGCTAATAGGTATTTAGCTAGTTTAAAACGAGGCTCAAACGAAACTCTCAAAGACTTTGGAACTGGCATATTGCGTAGAGTGCGTGACTTGAGGCATGAATTAGGATACGATGACCTGAGAATTAGTCAGAAGGCTAAACAACTGTTGTGTATGTCAATCCCCGGGACACTTGGAGCTCACGTTTCGGCTGCAAGTGTAACGATGGATTACTATAGTTTAATAGAGTACGCTACGGACTTACAAAACATTCAGGGGCAGTGTAAGGATACAACTGAAACTAGACAATCCTCTTATGTCCAAGCGGTAGATACGAACAATTCGCATCGTGTTAAGGAGAGTGTAGGTAACTCTTCTAGCAACCAGAGGGGAGGGCACCATAGAGCTGGCCCGCCTCCTCACTGGTACTACACCTATGACCCCAGGTGTTGGAGTTGTGGCGGACGAGGCCACAAACGAGAGGACTGCCCCAATAGTAAGGAGGAATTATGAGATAAGGCCCCTAAGGAGGAAGGGCGGCCCACTTTTGAAGTGAGGGTGTGCGGGAAGAGGTTGACTGCATTCCTGGACACTGGTAGTCAGGTAACCATCATTAAGATGGACTCATTTAGGACCTTCAGTCAGGTGCGCCTTAAGGAAGGGGGTGCACAATTAACAGCTGTCAATGGTCAACATTTTGACGTTCTGGGAAAATGTATTTTAACTTTTAACATTGAAAAAGATAAACCTTGTATCCATGAGTGTACTGTGGTGGATAATGTAACATTCCCTGGTGATATATTGTTAGGTATGGATTTTTTGAAACGATTTACATATTCTTTGACATCGGAGAAGGGAGCAAGACACAGTAGGCTACAGTTGGGATCTGTGTCTTTCCCAGTAAAGTTAACTGATCACCCTCCCATAATTGCTTCAATTCAACGAGCACCTAAATATGTAAACCTTCCTAAACAATTGTTCAAGTCTCTTCAAGACCCTGACAAGAAAACATGTAGACTACATGCTGTACACAGACAAGTATGTCCACCACGGTCATTTAAGTTTATTAAAGTCGCCGTAGGAAGAAACATTCAACCCGGAAGTACCCTTCAGGTAGCTGGCAGAATTGATAAGTTGATGATACCATATACTCTGGTATCTGTACATGACAAAGGTGCGATAATACCAGTGGTCAACCTCTCTCACAAACCTTATCGCTTTAGGGTAGGCGATAGTCTGACACAAGGAATTGTGGTAAATTTAAAAGAAATAATAGAGTCAGATACCACACAAACATCGACTGTAACAGCGCAATGTAGCGCATTGAACGTAAGAGACGAGGAGTCACACAGTAACATCGGTAAAGAAACCCCGTTATCTCCTCAAGATAAGGAAATGGTGGACAAATTAATAACTGCTCTAGATTTGACTCATATGTCACCTGCTGAACGTAAACAGGTACGGGAAGTCCTCCGTAAATTTCCTAGGTTATTTGCGACCGAGGATGAGGAAATAGGCTACCTGCCTCAAGTCGAACACACCATTCCAACAGGTGATAATCCTCCGGTACAAACACGTCAATGGAGACTCCCAGAGCAGGCGAAACAACTTATTAGAGATGAGTGTAGAAAGATGATGAGACAGGGCGTTATAGAAGAGAGCACGTCACCGTGGCTTTCCCCAGTAGTGCTAGTACGCAAACCTGATGGTAGTTACAGGTTCTGTGTAGATTACCGTAAAGTGAACGAAGTGACAACAGCGGACGCTTATCCTCTGCCTCTCATTCAGGAAATCATAGACCAGTTTGGCACAGCTAAGTACTTCTCGACACTTGACGCAAAGTCAGCGTATTGGGCCATACCAGTTGCAAGGCAAGACAGAGAAAAAACAGCATTTTCGGATGGTGTGCGGACTTACCATTTCAAGCGTATGCCATTTGGATTAAAAACAGCTCCTTCATCTTTTCAGAGGGCGATAAATTATATTCTAAGCCCTGTTCTCGGTAGGCACTCATTGGCGTACCTTGATGATGTTGTAGTGTACTCTAGAACTTTTGACGAACACCTCCATGATTTGACAGAGACCTTGTCGCTGTTGAACAAGGCGGGGTTCAAATTGAACGCCCAAAAGTGTACCCTGGCGGCTCAGAAATTCAAGTTTCTGGGTTTTCAGGTAAGCACAGATGGAATACGCCCTGACCCGGACTCTTGTCGCGCTATTGCTGAAATGCCAACACCAAAGACAGCAAAGGACGTGAGAAGATTTCTGGGTGCAGCTGGGTATTTCCGTCGACACATAGAAGGTTTTGCGAGAACGTCAGCTTCACTGACGAATCTCACTAAGAAAAATGTTAAGTTTGTATGGACCCGAGAGCATGATGAGGCTTTTGAGAAGTTAAAATTACAATTGAGTACTACTCCAGTTTTAGCAATTCCTAACTTTGAGAAAGATTGGGAAGTCCACACTGATGCTAGCGGTATTGCCATAGGTGGCTGTTTAATACAGCGTGACTCGGAGAACAACCCGCACCCGGTAGCTTACTTTAGTAGGAAAGTGAAAGGACCGGAAGTAAGGTACTCAGCCACTGACAAGGAAGCTTTAGCTGTAGTAGAGAGTGTAAGGTATTTTGAGCCTTATTTGTTTCAGCGTCACTTCATAATTTATACTGATCATCGAGCATTGACCCACATTTTTAAGAAAAAGACACGTTGCCCGAGAATGACAAGGTGGGGTCACGAACTGTCAGCACACTCGTTTCAGATATTGTATAAGCCTGGTCCATCTCATGTTGTTCCTGATGCGCTAAGTAGGAACATTGCCACCGTCAATATGAATGTAAACATTGAAACGATTGCGAGCGATAAAATGAGAGAACTTCAGATGAAGGAACAGCGATGGAAGGAAATTATTGAACATCTGGAAGGAGGGAAATATCCTGCGAGAAAACAAAGTACCTCTTTAAATGACTTTGCACTCAAAGAAGGAGTGTTGTACCATGTAAATGCCCAGAAAGACAGGGCGTTGTTTCAGCTAGTTATCCCTGACGCATTAAAGCCTTCGGCATTAAAACTTGCGCATGCGTCAAAGATTGCAGGTCACCCGGGAGTGTACAAAACTTACACAAAGGCCAAGTCATTATTTTATTTCCCAGGGTTATTATCGCATGTAATTAAGTACGTCAGGTCATGTGGGAACTGTCAACGACGCAAAGGTACTCCTAAAGTACAAGCCCCACTCCAGGAATTCTCAGAGATAACAGAACCCTTGGATCGGGTGGGGGCTGATTTAATTGATTTACATAGTAGCAATTCAGGCAACAGATATGCGCTAGTTCTAGTGGACCATCTGTCCAGGTATACCACTCTAGTAGCCCTTCCCAGGAAAGACCCCCAAACAGTGGCAGATGCATTTTTAGCTAGGTTTGTTACTGTGTTCGGTCCGCCTAAAGTTCTAGTATCTGACAGGGGACAGGAGTTTATTGGTAGTTTATTTCAGGAAGTATGTAAACTCTTAGAGACAACAACAGCGCTAACAACAGCATACCATCCCCAGACGAACGGCATGGTGGAACGAACTAATAGGACGGTGAAGGATATGCTTGCCATTTTAGCAGAGAATGACCCGGCCACTTGGGATGAACAGTTGCCCTTTGTTCAGTTTGCACTAAACACCGCAGTGCACCAGTCAATAAATACTCAACCACTCTTGCTGTTTACTGGACACTCGTGTAATTTTGCGTCAGGTCTGCTTAACAGACATACTATTAGTTATGGAGAGGATTATCCTTCAGAAATCCTCACCAAGATGAAGAATGCATGGAGGATAGCAGCTGAAGCATCAAAGAAAGCAAGAACACGGTATGCCCATTATTATGATAAGCAGGTACAACCATTAAGAGTGAAAGAGGGAAGCCTAGTGATGCGGCTGAATGAGTCAGCGCCCGCCAATCAGAGTAGGAAGTTAGCAGCTAGATGGCGAGGCCCTTATAGAGTTATTAAGAAACTAGGCCCAGTAAATTTCATAATTAAGGGTATATTTGAAGACCAGGTTGAAAGAACCATCCATATAAATAAATTGAAACTTTATGTAGCAAGGGAAGAACTGGAATTACCTTCAGTAATTCCAGTCCCTGAGAGAGTGGAGGGAATGGTTATTCCTGATGCTCAATCGGAGGAGGATGATGACATCCTATCATCCTTACTTAGTAGCCAAGTTAGGCCTGGTCACCCTATGGTCACCAGATCTCGCGCGCACATGAGCGCACAGTAACTGAGTTCAGCTGTCATCTGAGTTATAGGTAGAGGCAAAGAATTGTACTGTAGGTGCTTAGTCAAGAGTGACGTACCTTTACCTACCCTGGAGGAGTTATCTTTCTCAAAACCTCCAGGGCAGATCCAGGTCTCCACCAGACATGAGTTATGAATGTTTCTTTTCCCAGGTCTGCTCACATTGCCACACTGTCGGCCATATCCCATCTCTACAACTGAGGCCAGAGTAGCATGTCACCGCTATTGTCTGGCGGGAACCAGGTTTAGTTCCCGAGGGACAGGACGGGTCACACTACATCACCCCCTCCATCCCTCACCCCCCCACCCTTATTAGTGGTACCTGCCATGGTGGGGGCGGCTACAAGTCAAGGTCACAGCCAACACCTCATCACTTAATGAGGTTATGGAACTGCCAACACTAGCTGTCATCTGGAGGACTGATTCAACATATCAGACGAGACATTAATGAGGTCACCTGCCTTGCTATACAGAACACCGGTGACCGGAAATGAACAGCCAAGAACAACGGAGTGGATTGGGCAACGGTTGCGGGATTACACAAGGTCTTGCCCACTCCTGAGGTTTCTGATGCGCCGAGCAACAAGATGTGAAACTTGGTGGCTACGTAAGAACAGCACGTTCCCTCTAGAGTGTGCATGATACGCCAACGCGGATGCACGATTTGCATCTTGGGCCTACAATCATGTGCATGATGGGATAACGAAGTAAGTCGTAAAGGCCTAGTACGACGTAGCAGAAGAAACACCTGTAAGCGGATGGAACCCAAGAGCTGGAGCCGGGACCCGAGGGTTCTGCCGCCACGCCCACCCCGCCTCAACGAACTGGAGCTGTTCACTCATCAAGCAAGACCTCGTCTGGTGTCAACGTCTCAGTACTCCCAGGAAGGCAACATGTATGCGGCAGGCAGAACATCGCCAGCAGACGTTCAGCAGGCGACAACATCTTACAAGAGGATGGAACCCAGGTACGCCAGAGTTCCCCCTGTGACCGGACAGCAAGTCAATCATCGCTGTCAACACCGACGTCATCGCCTCGTCGACGACCCGGAAGTAGGGACCAGCAGCGCGGATGTACTGCAGATTGTGGACTAGATCAGTGGAAGACTCTAGTCAGGAGGGGAGTGGATCTCTTCTCACAACAACTGAGGCCAGCTGAAGAACATCGTTGGTGAAGAACACGACGCATCGTTGCAGAACTACAGCAAGAATACAGCA
>NC_091199.1:7735989-7758489 GCF_040958095.1 Procambarus clarkii | reverse complement strand
AAGCCATTAGCATGCAAGGCGTTTCCGGCAAAACCGAAAATGCTGAATCTTCATGAGGGTCAGTATTCATACTTGATGAATACTGGCCGTGACCACGAAGACACTACCTCACAGGTCAGGCACTCACCAGGGAATGCCACCAGGGTGTTAAACAACTCTGAAAACCCTCAACAGGTACTGAAGAGGTAAACCCTATCGAAAGGTCCATCAAACAGGAGAAATACGTGTGACATCGTCGATGTGGTGGTGGAAGTTAGCCAGAGTGGAGCCGGTGGTATACTCATATGTATACTCATATACTCTTCCGGTGGTATACTCATAACCCGGCGGTATACTAACACTGTACTCCAGTGTTAGCCAGCCATACAGGTGCCAGCAGGTGAAGCGCGAGTAGTGGGTTCCTGGCGGTTACAACACGGGCCCGCGAGATCTCACCCGATGGCTCGCGGCGCGAGAATGTTGTCATAGGGAATGCAATCCCCGTGGCGAAGTGATAACCCACTCGCCTGGCGTTTAGCGAGCGCTTGGTCTGGGTTCGTAGCCTGGCAGGGGAGGATTGACTGGGCGCCAATCCTTAACTGTAGCCGACACCGAGGCTAACCATAGCCCGCGCTACTTGCCCCGCTCCTGTGCCAGGTAAGTTACGGGCTCGCCATAGCCCGTGCTGCTTGGAACTTGTTCCGAGTAGCTGAATCTATAACAACAAACAAGAACAACTGTAGCCTTTGTTCACCCAACAGTGATTGGTCGAGGACCGGGCCGCGGGGACGCTAAAGCCCCGAAATCATCTCAAGATAACCTCAAGATAACCGTCCTCTCTCACGCTACTGACGGCGCACTCTTTTTGTGGCCTGGTGATGGGTTGGCGAATGTGTGTATGTGACAACTTAGGCAGCTGCTACGGACTGCTTCCTGGGGGTGTGTACTCACTTAGTTGTGCTTGCGGGGGTTGAGCTCTGGCTCTTTGGTCCCGCCTCTCAATTGTCAATCAACTGGTATACAGATTCCTGAGCCTATTGGGCTCTATCATATCTACATTTGAAACTGTGTATGGAGTCAGCCTCCACCACATCACTGCCTAATGCATTCCATCTGTTAATTACTCTGACACTGAAAAAGTTCTTTCTAACGTTCCTGTGGCTCATTTGGGCACTCAGTCTCCACCTGTGTCCCCTTGTTCGTGTTCCACCCGTGTTAAACAGCTTATCTTTATTTGTGTGTGTGTGTGTGTGTGTGTGTGTGTGTGTGTGTGTGTGTGTGTGTGTGTGTGTGTGTGTGTGTGTGCGTGCGCGTGGCAGGGCGTGGCTGGTCTGGGGTGAGAAGGATTTAGGGTCGGGTGGAGGGAGGGTGAGGAATGTTGCTGGGAGGATTGTGAGGGGGGAGTGAGAGGGCGTGGGGGGGGGGGTGATGGGCGGGGGGTCACCAGGAGTTTCTCTTGACCTATTGTTGTGTTACACAAACACTCCCCCCCCCCATCTCTCTCTCTCTCTCTCTCTCGTTTCAACCCATGCCAAATAGTCTACCCTTCTCTTCCTTGCCAATTCTTCTATTTAATATTTTGCATGTGGTGATCATGTCTCCTCAGGAACTTCTCTTCCTACGACGTAAAGTCAAAGGCCTTTGGCCTTTCATCGAAATAGTCCAGTGACATACCTCTGGACTTGGCTTAAGGCTACTGGAGAGTTATTAACATAACCGCAATAGTTAACTGACCAACAAGTATAGTTTAGTCCTCAGCACAGTTAAGAACTAAAAAATACTGGAATCATTGTATATACACCGAGAAGTAGAGTCAAGTGATTAGGGTTGAATGAAATGAATGAATAAATGAATGAAGGGAGAAGGAAATAGTGGTCATTCCCTCTGACCTACCATGGCCTGGAAACTCCTCCCCCCTAATGCTCTAATTTATTTATTTGTAAATTTAACATTATTTGCCTTTTATTAGAATAAAAAACTTTGTTATAAATTTGGAAGATGCAGGAGAAAATAATAATTTCTCGCTTAGCGTCGAAACGAAATGAGGAATGTCTTATATATATATATATATATATATATATATATATATATATATATATATATATATATATATATATATATATATATATATATATATATATAAACACATATGGTACGATCCTTTGTATATATGGAAGTGTTTGATATCTGCTGGACTATATATATATGATATCTGCTGGAGTATTTAATTGGTATCCGCTAGATACCAATTAAATTACCAATTATTAAATTAATAGATTACCAATTATCCGAATGTAATAATCACCGTTGTGGTCTGATAAAAGACCTTTTGTGCCCTCTGTAATCCTTTTTGCGCTACCGCTCACAGGATGAGTATGGGGTGCACAACAATCAAAATCAAAATTGTCGGTGTAAATGATGATTCTAATGAGCAGAGCGTGGCTGTTGCTGGTGAAGATCTCGGATCACGTGGAAAGTCACAATTTTACGACATTCATCAACTACAAAATTGGTTATTGGACGAAGGAAGGAACTATCAGGGGGAAAGCGCCAAGCCATTACGACTATATATAGCACTGGGAAGGGGTCAGGATAAGGATTTGTGATGGGACGGAGGGGAAGGAATGGTGCCCTACCACTTACAGACGGACGGGGATTGAACGCCGACCTGCATAGCCCGTCGCTCTACCGTCCAGCGACTTTCATGAATTAAAAACAGAAAAGAGAAGATGCATTAAACCGGGAAAATTAAAAAAGAAATACAAATCAGGAGGAAAGAAAGGACCAAATAGGGTGGATTACCTTGCGATGGTTTCGGGGCTCAATGTCCCCTCGGCCCGGTCCTCACAGGCTACCTGGAGGGGGCATTTCTTTACAAAACTGAAGACCAGTTTGTTGACCTTTTCATGCCAAAGCTTCATTAGTGAAGACAAAATGTGAAAGATGGTTCCATTTAATCTAGACTACCTCACCATAATGTAAACCAAATTAGTGATTGTACCTGGTTCATTCAACGTGATTTTTTGTTATTGACATGGGGCCAGATTCACGAAGTAGCTACGCAAGCACTTACGAACCTCTCCATCTTTTCTCAATCTTTGGCGACTTTGTTTACAATTAGTAAACAGTTAATGAGCTCCGAAGCACCAGGAGGCTGTTTATAACAATAACAACAGCTGAATGGGAAGTTTTCATGCTTGTAAACTGTCTAATAAATGTAACCAAAGACGTCAAAGATTAAGGAAAGATGTACAGGTTCGTAAGTACTCGCGTAACTGCTTTGAGAATGTGGCCCCAGGTGAGGTAGAGAGCCAGCACGGTACTGCTACCCTGATCTTTGAGGTGTTTCAGAGTTAAGGTCAAGAGTTAGGTAGAGGTTCTCATCCACGGTAAATGTTTAGCGACAGTTTTGACCTCTGACCTTATATGCCCATCACTCCAGCAGTATGCCAGGCATACACCCACTTCTCCCACCACCACTACTACTACCACTACCATCACCACTACTACCACCACCACCCATCACTCCAGCAGTATGCCAGGCATACACCCACTTCTCCCACCACCACCACTACTACTACCACCAGTACTACCACCACCAGTACTACCACCACCATCACCACCACCACCATCACCACCACCACTACCACCACCACCATCACCATCACCACCACAACCACTACCACTACCACCACCACCACCACCACCACCACCACCACCACCACGCCCTCTGGGGCAGTAAAGGAAAGGTCATCCTAAGCATCAGGTCCGCTTGCTCGTTGGAAACGAATTTCGGCCCAGAACCCAACACTCTCCTAGCGCAGTTTTCTACACAAATTTAAAGTTTCACGAAGTTGGCGGAAAATGTTGCGGAGGCGGATGGTGGTGGTGTTTTTGTTGTTGTTGTTGGGGTGTGTTTGTTTTGGTCTCCTTGTAGAGGTGTGTTTGTTTTGGTCCTGTTGTAGGGATGTGTTTGTTTTGTTGCTGTTGTTGGGATGTGTTTGTTTTGTTCCTGTTGTAGGGGTGTGTTTGTTTTGGTCTCGTGTGTAGAAAAGTGTTTTGTGTGGGGCCAACTCTGCTGTAGGTGTGGTGTTCAGTGGGCGGGTTCTGCAGTGGGCGGGTTCTGCAGTGGGCGGGTTCTGCTGTGGGCGTGGCCTGCAGTGGGCGTGGCCTGCAGTGGGCGGGTTCTGCAGTAGTGATGTAATGGGAACTCACACACTCTCTCTCTCTCTCTCTCTCTCTCTCTCTCTCTCTCTCTCTCTCTCTCTCTCTCTCTCTCTCTCTCTCTCTCTCTCTCTCTCTCTCTCTCTCTCTCCATTTGTTTCCGCCGCCGCCGGGGATCGATCCCTGGACCCTAGGACTACGAATCCCGAGTGCTGTCCACTCGGCCATCAGGCCCCATTGTAGACGTGAGCCCAGTACGGTTCACGTGGACTGATGTTAAGAATAGAATAGGAACTTGCCCGGGAACTTGGCCGGTAAACCCAGAGATACTTGAAGATCATGTTACATTATTCTATCGTCAAGTATCTTGTATGTTTACGAGTAAACCTCCCATGTTGGGAGTTCTCGGAGGTCTGGGTTCGAACCCTCATCACGGCTCTTGTGGACTTGTTCCCATGATGGCTTGTGTTTCTCGATGTCCATAGCTGGTACCCGTGTGTCCCCCCTCATGTTACCCATCTCTGCCTCTTCCCCCCGACGTTACCCATCCCTGCCCCCCCCCTCCCCCATCATCTCCATTTAACCATCAATGAACCCACCTCGCTTCCTTACGCCGCACTCTACAACTTACGCACCAGCACCGCCCTCTGCGTACCTGTCCTCCTTGTGACATTCCTACGCTTCTCTCCACACCCCCTCCCCATTCCTTCTCCCCCTTCCTCTCTCTCCCTCCCTCCCCTCCCGGCCCCCCTCTGCCCCCTCCTCTCCTCTGATCTACCCTCTTTACGCTACATACACATCTCTAACACACTCTGGTTAGCACTAGTGTGAGGGAGGTCTGTAAGTACTGTGAGGGGGGCCTAACATCCATCTCACTGGAGTGTCTAACCATTCTCTACGTTTGCCTCTCCTTCAAGCCACAACTATTTATATCTAACCAGAAACGTACGACCCCAACCATCCCACCTAACCCATCGAGGCCGATGCGTAGAAAACGTCAGTATTACTTTTATTTTTTACTGATACGTTTCTATTTTTAACGGAGTGGTTGATTCTGTATGATATAAATGATTCTGTATAGTACACGTCTTCCAGTATAGCTCTGTGTCTCTCTCTCTCTCTCTCTCTCTCTCTCTCTCTCTCTCTCTCTCTCTCTCTCTCTCTCTCTCTCTCTCTCTCTCTCTCTCTCTCTCTCTCTCTCTCTCTTCCCCTCTCTTCCCCTCTCTTCCCCTCTCTTCCCCTCTCTCCCCCTCTCCCTCCCTCCCTTCCTCCCCCTTCTCCCCCTCTCTCTCTCTCCTCCTACTCCCTCTCTCCCTCTCTCTCCCTTCCCCTCTCTCTTCCTCCCTTCTCCCTCTCTCTCCCTCCCCTTCTCCCTCTCTCCCTCCCCTTCTCCTTCTCTCTTCCTCCCCTTCTCCCTCCCTCCGTGAGAGAGGGAGAGAACGTGTGGCCTTGAGGTAATGTTGACTACATGTAGACGCTGACTGAATGCTGGATGCTCGCCTCCCCCTCCCCCCTCCCCCCTCCCCAGGTCCTCCTCCACCACAGGTGACACAGGTGCGCCTCACACACCACACTTCATATTTGAAGAGGCCAGATGTCTGTACGGACGAGCACACACATACAGGTGTGCACGCGCGCACACACACACACACACACACACACACACACACACACACACACACACACACACACACACACACACACACACACACATACCGATGGAGAGCGGGAAATCATTCCCCCCCCCCCAGCTACAAGGAGGACATTAGGCCTAGCTGCTGTATAGGGGAACCAGGTGTGGAGTAGGGGATTGTTGATGATAGGGGGGGATGGTGAGGGGGGATGTGTTGGGTACATGGTGATGGAGACGTTTGGGGGGGAGTAGGGGGTTTAGGGCACACAAAAAAAAACTGTGTCACCCTTTGCACATACAAAAATCAGCGGGAAAATTACTCATATAGAAGTCAATGAAAAAAAACTAAAAACCCATATTAATAAAGTCTTCGATTTGGACAACAAAGTTGCATCATATTCCGCAGTGATAAATTCCAGGTACATACAATAGGTCTGGTAGACATGAAGAACTTAAAGGAAATACAGCGGTACAAGACAGACCTACTCGTAGAAAGAATATATATATATATATATATATATATATATATATATATATATATATATATATATATATATATATATATATATATATATATATATGTGTGTGTGTGTGTGTGTGTGTGTGTGTATCACGAAAATAAACACGTGATTTAAAAATGTGACAATGTCAGATCACGGAGGAAAAATGAAACAGGAATTTCCTTAAGTACTTTCGTATATTAATACATCTTCAGAAGGAGTCCTGAAGATGTATTAATATACGAAAGTACTTAAGGAAATTCCTGTTTCATTTTTCCTCCGTGGTCTGACATTGTCATATATATATATATATATATATATATATATAAAGATTTGGACTAATGATATCTGACGACCTGACGTTTAGTGAGCATAACCAAGCAACTATTGCGTCAGCCAGGGGGAAATGATACGATGGGTTATGAGAACCTTAGGCCAGATTCACGAAAGCATTTACGCAAAAGCTTACGAACCTGTACATCTTTTCTTAATCTTTGGCGACTTTGTTTCCAATTATTAAACAGTTAATGAGCTCCGAAGCACCAGGAGGCTGTTTATAACAATAACAACAGTTGAATGGGAAGTTATCATGCTTGTAAACTGTTTAATAAATGTAAACAAAGCCGTCAAAGATTGAGGAAAGATGTACACGTTCGTAAGTGCTTGCGTAAGTGCTTTTGTGAATCTGGCCCCTTGAAATCCCGGGATCCCTTCACATTGTTTATGGTGTTTAAATCAGTACTGCAGTCACTTCTTGAGTACTGCTCTGTACTCCCGTCCCGTCTGAAAGCAGGATAGATTTCTTAAATAGAGGCAATACACACCCAGTACATGTACGGAACACATTGGCACCATAAAGCATCTAAATTATTGGAACCGTCTTAAAGCTTTCAAAATGCATTCCCGATGGTAGACGAGAGAAGTATCAACAATATAAGCATGGATGATACTGGAGGACCAGGTGTTACATTTATACAGTAGAATAACAACAGACCGGAACGAACTATATAGAACCGACTTGAGATTGGTCCAGGACGGACCGAAACGTCAAGTCGTCCCTTCACCTTCTAGTGTGTGGTCTGGTTAACATACTTCAGCCACGTTATTGTGACTCCTCGCCTGCGTCTGTATATAGAAGGAAGTGCAGAATAGAAGCAGTGAGGAGTAGAGGGGCTACAGGCACATTAGAGAACACTGTATGAACACCGGGGTCCACGGCTATTCAGTCCCCTCCAGTAAGCATAACAAAATATTGCCGAAACAAAGGTGGCCCTTCAAGAAACAATTAGAAACAAGTTCCTGCTAAAGTGTTAGACCAAGCAGGCTGTAGAGGCTAGGTGGGGGCCTGCGGGCTGCTCCAAGCAACAGCCTGTTGGACAAAGTTATCAACAAGCCAAGCCTGACCCCGGGCCGGACTCGTGGGAAATAAAAGAACTCCCAGAACCCCTCTCCGTGTAAGTGACGGGAGTGGTTGTGCGAGTGGGTAGGCCTAGGTGAGTGATGGTGAGTTGGTGAGTAGGCCTAGGTGAGTGATGGTGAGTTGGTGAGTAGGCCTAGGTGAGTGTTGGTAGGTAGGTTAAGGTAAGGGTGGAACGGAAGAGAAAGGGGACGCTTTCAGGGGAAAGCGCTAATCCATTACGACTATATAGCACTGGGAAGGGGACAGGATAAGGATTTGGGGCTGGGACGGGGGGACAGGATAAGGATTTGGGGCTGGGACGGGGGGAAAGGAATGGTGCCCAACCACTCAACGGGTCGGGGATTGAACGCCGACCTGGTGGACCAGGTAATGAGGGGGAGGTCAGGTGAGGGGAAAGAGACCGGGGAAGGTGAGGGGAAGGCCAGATGAGGTTGGGGGGAGGGGGAGGGAAGGGTAGTGGGTAGGAAGTATGCCGCGCAAGGTGAGCAGGTGAGGAGCAGGGCCTGGGAGGGACGGAGGGAGATGTTGGAATGTAGAAGTATCCTCCCACTTAGCTCCCTCCTTCTCCCTTTCCTATATTTCTCTCTAGTTCCCTCTTTATCTGTGTGACTACCCGTTATGACAGTCGTCGGGGTGTGTTGGTGGGTGATGGCTTGTGGTGGGTGTGTCAGTGTGGCCGCTGGTCCAGGTGTGTAGCAGCCGTGGCTGGAATGTTGCAGGTGTACATCATCTTACTGGCTTGGAGGTGATGCTAACACACACACACTCACTCTCTCTCTCTCTCTCTCTCTCTCTCTCTCTCTCTCTCTCTCTCTCTCTCTCTCTCTCTCTCTCTCTCTCTCTCTCTCTCTCTCTCTCTTTTCTGTCTTCACTCACCTATAACTTCTTCACTTACCTGTGATCTTACACGCCCATAGGAGACTAGTGCACAAGCTGGAGACGCAGGCAAGAATATAAAGGAAGGTTACTCCATTGGATAAGAGAGAGAGAGAGTACCTAACCAACAGTCACAGTGAAGGGTGAGGTCTCAGAGTGGCGAGGCGTCACTAATGGAGTCCCACAGGGTTCAGTCCTTGGACTTATCCTGTTTCTGATATATGTAAATGATCTCCCAGAGGGAATAGACTCGTTTCTCACAATGTTGGCTGATAATGCAAAAACTATGAGTAAGATCGAGGAAGATTGGACGAGGCTGCAAGATAACCGACACACTGAAGGAATGGTCCAACAAGAAGCTACTGAAACTAGGTGGAGGGAACAGGATACCAAAATCAGGATACCGAATGGGAGACGAAGTCCTCCACGAAATGGACAGAGAAAAAGAAAAAGGTCTGCCACTTGATGTCTCACCGAACCTGTCTCCTGAAGCCCACATCAAAAGAGTATCATCAGCGGCATATGCAAAAGCTGACTAACATCAGAATTGCCTTTGGAAACTTGTGTAAGGTATTTTTTAAGCCTTGTATACCACATATGTAAGACCAATCCTGGAGTATGCGGCTCCAGCATGGAGTCCATACAAGCACAAGACGAAGTTGGAGAAAGCTCAGTGTTATGCTACTAGACTACTCCCAGAAGTAAGAGGCATGAGTTGTGAGGAAAGGCTGCCTGAATTACACCTCACGTCAATGGAAGACGTAAGGCTCTGGGAGACATGATGACCACATACAAAATTCTCATGGGAATTGAGAGGATAGATAAGGATGGACACGGGTGGTACTCGCACAAGAGGACACAGGTGGAAGCTGAGTACCCAAAATGAGCCACAGAGACACCATAAAGAACTTTTTCAGTGTCCTAGTTAATAAACGGAATGCATTAGGCAGTGATGTGGTGGAGGCTGACTCCATACAGTTTCAAATGTAGATATGATAGAGCTCAATAAGGTCAGGAACCTGTACACTAGTTCCTGTGTAGGAACTAGGTGAATACAACTAGGTGAATACTAGTTGATTGACAGTTAAGAGGCGGTATCGAAGAGCCGAATCCCCGACCCTCCAAGTAGTTGGGCACCATTCCTTTCCCCCGTCCCATCCCAAATCCTTATCCTGACCTCCTTCCCGGTGCTATATAGTCGTAATGGCTTCGCGTTTTTCCCTTATAATCCTCCCCCCCTTCCCCTCAACCCCTGCAAGCACAACTAGATGAGTACAACTTGGTGAGTACATACTCACAGGGGGAGGGGGCTTCGCGGCTGAGTGGACAACGCTCGGGGGTCGTAGTCCTAAGTTCCCGAGTGCAATTCCCGAGGCGGAAACAAAATGGCAGAGTTTCTTTTTACCTAATGCACCTGTTCGCCTAGCAGTAAGTATCAATGAGTTAGCTCCTACGAGCTGCTTCCTGTGGTTGTGCGTATGTTAAAAATATATGTAGTAGACAATAGAGGAAAATAGATCGTTTCAAAGGCGGAGACCAAGAGCTAATAGTCGATTCTGCAGGCACAAATAATAAATATTGATAGTAAAAACACACACACGGTACCGAATGAGCTGGGGAATCATTTCAGAGCCGAGACAAAGGAGCTAGAGCTCGACCCTGCGGGCATTAGAGTGCAGTTGGCAGAGTACAACATTCCTAGAGTATTGTGGTGCTGGGTGTACTCCTGTGTACTCCTGTCTTCAAGAGGAAACTAGATGGTTTTCTTCAAGGAGTGCCGGACCAACCGGGCTGTGGTGGGTATGTGGGCCTGCGGGCCGCTCCAAGCAACAGCCTGGTGGACCAAACTCTCACAAGTCAAGCCTGGCCTCGGGCCGGGCTTGGGCAGTTGAAGAACTCCCAGAACCCCATCAACCAGGTGATTAATGGCCGAGTGAGTGCATGGTGAGTGCATGCCGAGTGTGTAGTGGTCGTACTGCTTCCGTGGCGCACAAAGCCTTAAGAATTCAGAGCCAGAACTTAGTGTGAGAAGCCAAGCAAGTAGTCGTAGCGAGGGTGGTGTTGTTGTAGGTTGGTGGGGGGGGGGCGTTCATTCGTGTGGCCACGACGTACAACATCTGGGGTACTGAAACACGCGAACCCAACCCTCCCACCTAACCCCGTCAACCCTCGCATAGAAAATGGTATTGTGTGGCAGGCAGTACTTTTGATAAGAACTCTGTATATATTGTGCATGGGAGACCATAACGTATGAAATACGGTGTATTATTGGAGAGGACGGGTTGTGGGAGGGAGGTGCCGAGACAGACAGACAGACAGACAGACAGACATTAATAATAACTAGGCGACATCATCATTAATACTCATTACAAAATCCTATTCCATTCTAAATCTATTACAACAAAAACTACAAACCTCAAAATCCTGGTTGGAGGTTGGCGAGTCCAGAAATTGTATGAGTGAGGAGAACAAGATGCGGGAAGCTGCCGTCAGATATGGGATGTGGCCCCGAGATGTTAGATGCTGGCTGCTGCTGCTGCTGCTGCTGCATCATTTGGGACGAGAGATGTGCGAGGCAATCCCGAGATACGGGATGCTTGCTACAGATGTGGGATGCTTGCTACAGCTGTGGGATGCTGGCTTAAATTAAGATGAGGGATGCTTCCTACAGCTGTGGGATGCTGGCTTAAGATGAGGGATACTTGTATAAGATGTGGGATATTTGTACAAGATATGGGATGTTGGCTTAAACTGTGTGATACTTATACAAGATGTAGGATGCTGGCATAAGATGAGGGGATACAATCTGAAGTTGTGGGATGCTGGAGCGAGATGTGAATTAAAAAAAAGGGGGGTGAAATGCGTGCGTGTGCATTCTGGAGGAGGATTATTTAAGATGGTGTTGATGGCTGTAGCATGTATCGTCTGGTGTTGATGGTCGTGATGGAGCAAGATGCTTACCTTCCCTCACACTCAGCATCTTACTCATCTCCTCCACCTGCTGAGTGGAGCAGGAGATCTTGATCTTCGCCTCACACGTGTTTAAAATTAGCACATTTTGTACTTGATAGAATGTTTCGCATTGCCTCTCTCATACAAATACCACAGAAACTGAGAATCATCTTGTGTTCATATTGTTCACACTACACTATTGTGTTCAATGTTCATATTGACACACTACAGTCCTATATAAATATCATCAATTATATATAATATATATTTTATTCTCAGAATGAATATCTAAGAATAAACACTGATGTGTTTTACACGCAGAAATCACAATTACGTGATGCATCAATGAATAAATCCACAAGGGCCGTGACGAGGGTTCGAACCTACGTTTGTAAGCATCCCTGATGTGTGTGTATACAGAGCACGAGGCTTGGGTGGTTGGGTATGTCCACTCCTTGTCCAGGTGTCACGACCCTTGAGACTAAATAATGTTCTTCTCCCCACAGTGTAAAGAACAAATAAAAATCTGCCATGCCAATAGGTGTCTAGGGGTATAATTAATCACTGTATAAAACGGGAGAACAATATATTTTGCTAGGGGTGACAACTTAACAACAATTAAACAAATAGTAGCCAGAAATATTTATCAGCATGTAATACTATAGAATGCAAGTAATTAGTTGAGACCTGAGCACTATCACCAGAATATGGAGTAAGCCATAAATACACTAAAATCGTCTATCCAGATAAACTAATATTTATATGGGCTTAAAATAAACAAAAACCAAGAACTTAGCTTAAACACAACTGCACTCGACCGCAGCCGCCACTCTACTGCCCAGGACGTGGTCCGCAGGCCCAACGTCGACTAACCGTCTACCCAAACACCAATTAGCGTTCGCATGAACATTGTGAACATTCTATTTACAAAGGTCAGCCCTAACTCCAACATTATTAACTAAGAGTTGTAATTACTGGTCTCACATTCCTTGAAATATTACGGCTACCAAATATGGGAATAAATAAATATAAAACTATAGGCAATTGATTTGCCAACAATCGCCCTGGCCATTCCCAAATATTGTCAACCGCCCACACGGCTAATTTCACGTGACATCCACCACCAAAACAAACCTTACACACACTACCCAGCTATCTATGTTATATATATATAATGTATATATATCTATATACACAAATCTTATACAACTGACAGCAATATTTACTTAGAGAAAACAATAATATAATACGAGGTTCGGGAGAATTGGCAGAATCGTAATAAGATTCGTGACACCAGGCTGCCCAACAGGTCTGGTAATGGGCTGAGGACCATCAACCCCGCACTGAAAGAGTTATTAGGGGTTTTCCACCACAACTTTCTGGCCATCTACCAAGTGTGTTTTGGTCCTGAACACTTGACTCTCTCGCACGACTGTAAACTCCGTAGACTGTGCCCCGTAGAGTAGGGTTTATATGTCGCATGTTTGTGTCGAACGGTAGGAAGTTTAGTTCTCTGTTTAATGCTTTCATCTGCCCAGCGTGATGTGGCGTTTACTGTTGTGTCAGCTTGGTATAGGGGTCTCATTTTAACGTATATATATACGCTGCCTTATCTAAAAAAAAATTTTAATTTTGCCCCGAGGGGCGAGTTTATTGGGCAGCGCCACTCATCTTGTGAGTGGACACACCGCCATAGTGACAGTATTGGGCAGCGCCACTCATCTTGTGAGTGAACACACCGCCATAGTGACAGTATTGAGCAGCGCCACTCATCTTGTGAGTGGACACACCGCCATAGCAGCATGTACAACACTCCCCAATAGGAAGAAAACCCGCTGGGTTGTTCATCCTGTCACTTGTACCCAGACACAGCTGGGACTTGCTTAACTGTCTCAAGTAAATATATAATGTAGTCAATGACAGGAAGTATGGCGTTCCCTCCGCCAGTAACCAGGAACAAATATCATCTCCTCTCACAGCCTTGTGATAGATCTATAGGGTTTACTCCCAGTGGTGTGAAATATTAAACTAATTCCACGACAGCTACGCTCCAGAAGCCATTGTCGCACCAAGCTGGAGCGGCGTCGTATCCCAGAGAGAACCGGGAGGGTAGTAAAGGCATTCTTACACAGAGATAAACATGGAAAATCTATATGTTTGCGTCTCTCCTGTTGGCGGGAGGGAAGGAGGGAGGGAAGGTGGTTCCCCTCCCACTTCCTCGTGTAGGAAGAGTGGCGTGGTGGTGGGTTTTGACTGGTTTATTGGCTGTCTGCCTGCTTGAGACGATGGTTAGCTTGGCTTAGCCTGCAGGCTCTGCGGTTTGGGTGCTTCACTGGCTTGGCTAGAAGGTGATTCACCAGCTGACTGGCTGAGCTCGGGAGTTATCTGGCTGTGTCCTTCACTGCCTGGCTGGCTGGCTGGCTGAATGGCTCACTCACTGTCTGAATGGCAAGCTAGCTGGCTGGGTAGGTGACTGATTGGCTTATTGGCTGACTGGATGACTGTCTTGGCTGATTGGCTATCTAGCTGGCTGAATGAGTGGCTGACTGGCTGGCTGGCTGGCTCGCTGGCTGGCTCGCTGGCTGGCTCGCTGGCTGGCTGGCTGGCTGGCTGGCTGAATGAGTGGCTGGCTGGCTGAATGAGTGGCTGGCTGGCTGAATGAGTGGCTGGCTGGCTGAATGAGTGGCTGGCTGGCTGATTTGCTGGCTGGCTGGCTGACTGGCTGGCTGGCTGGCTGGCTGGCTGGCTGGCAACCTTGGAGAGTGTAGCGGAGATAAAGCCATGTAGGTGCTAGTACACTCACGGCATCCTTGCAGAGTTCCGCTCCCCCCCTGCCCCCCCCAGCGCTGCCTCACATACCTCCCCCCCCCCTTCCCTCCTGACTACTCCTGGCACTCTTGGACACCAGACTACTCCTGGCACTGTGGGCACTGTTAACTACTGGTGTTGGTTGTTGAGAGTGTTTACACGACTGTTGAACCCCTGTTGACACTCTTGACCACTATTGCCACGTTTAATCACTACTATACTGTTGACCACTGTTGACCACTGTTGACCCTGGGTTGATGACGACCTGCGACCTTGTTAAGCATCTGCTGGATGTGAACCACAACGTGTTGTTGTTGTTCAGGCTGGTTACTATCACACACACACACACACACACACACACACACACACACACACACACACACACACACACACACACACACACACACACACACACACACACACACACACACACACACACACACACTCATTGTGTGTGTGTGTGTGTGTGTGTGAGAGGGGAGGGGGGAGCGTGCATTTGGTTCTAAGTGACCATAATAGCTGCGTTTCTCTGAATGTGTGTTGTGAATACTCTTTAATTTGGAGGGTCGCAGGCGTGTGGGGGTTGTCACGGGGGGTCGTGGGCGTGTAGGCTTGGAGGGTGGGGGGTCGTGGGCGTGTGGGCGGTGGAGGATGGGGGGAAGGGGCGGGAAGAAATGCGAAATGTGTTTGGCGTGTGTTGGGAAGTCAGATAATGTGAAAAGCCTGGATGTGGAGGAGAATTTAAGAGTGAGTGTGGGTGCTCACCAAGTTGTGTTTGCGTGGGGGGTCATATTCACTGCCACACAGGACAGTGAAGGTGCTGCTCATATTCACTGCCACACAGAACAGTGAAGGTGCTGCTCATATTCACTGCCACACATGATAGTGAAGATGCTGCTCATATTCACTGCCACACAGGACAGTGAAGGTGCTGCTCATATTCACTGCCACACATGATAGTGAGGATGCTGCTCATATTCACTGCCACACAGGACAGTGAAGGTGCTGCTCATATTCACTGCCACACATGATAGTGAGGATGCTGCTCATATTCACTGCCACACAGGACAGTGAGGATGCTGCTCATATTCACTGCCACATAGGGTCACTCAAGCTCATATATAAGACAATAGGTCTAATGTGTAGAATTAAACACCGGTACATGTTTCACGAGGTTACACTTTACATCATATGGAATACATGCTTTAATTTACACATTTGTAAATGCAACGTTCTCATATTCACTGCCACACAGGTGCATTCATGAGAGACGCAACTGAAAACATTTATATGGACAAACAGATATTGAATCAATTATTGGGGCTGTCTTCGTATATACCAGATTCAGTGAAATAGTCGCGTTGTTACTTAAGCGTTTGGGCTATAAGTCTAAAGTATGGTTCAGTTTGACAGTCAATAATACAGCGTTGAGGTGAATGCCTTGACGGTTGGAAGGGACGCTTACAGGCTGAGTATTCCTGGCAGTCCCACGTGCCATAATGTGGGCACGTGTGGCACGTCCAGACGTGCCCACAGTCAAGGCCAATTTCCACAGCAACTACATCACATTGTCTGGTCCATGATCATAGTCCATGTTTATAGGATCACTTCTATAGTATGATTGTCGAGTTCCTTGTCCGAAACTTGGTCTGGTTCGAGTACTGTGCTGGGGGGAGCCGGTCGGCCGAGCGGACAGCACACTGGGACTTGTGATCCTGTGGTCCCTGGGTTCGATCCCGGGAGCCGGCGAGAAACAATGGGCAGAGATTCTTTCACCCTATGCCCCTGTTACCTAGCAGTAAAATAGGTACCTGGGTGTTAGTCAGCTGCCACGGGCTGCTTCCTGGGGGTGGAGGCCTGGTCGAGGACCGGGCCGCGGGGACACTAAAGCCCCGAAATCATCTCAAGATAACCTCAAGATAACCTGACCATATTCAAGATCTGGTATTAAAGAAATCGTCATAGCTTTAATACTGGAGCTTTCAGGTCGTTTGGTATTAATTGCTCTGAATCTGAAGCAGTCATTTTAATTTGTGTTTAATAACTGCATTAGATAGTTAATAGTCACAGTCTATATTTTGTTTCTTGCAGGCAATATTGGACAGTCAACTTACTAAGTCATGCTTTCCAGCTCCAACATGGAATGGAATCCACACCAAAATTACACGAAAGTTGTTATTGTTGGCAAAACCCACATGTCATCTAATATTACAAGCTGGTTGTGTGATGGGTTATTTCAGCACTGCACAGCACTTTGAGAGTAAACAAAATAAAAATAATTTTTTTTTTTTAAATACCCACCAACCGGACTGTGGTGAGTATGTGGGCCTGCGGGCCGCTCCAAGCAACAGCCTGGTGGACCAAACTCTCACAAGTCAAGTCTGGCCTCGGGCCGGGCTTGGGGAATAGAAGAACTCCCAGAACCCCATCAACCAGGTATCAACCAGGTATCAACCAAACTCTCACAATTCAAGTCTGGCCTCGGGCCGGGCTTGGGGAATAGAAGAACTCCCAGAACCCCATCAACCAGGTATCAACTCCCATTTAGATTTCGAGGTGCTCAGTGGCTATATAAATAGCTAATAGCTCAGTTTGTGTGCTCATCCCGTTCAGGCTTAGTATTCCTAACTCAGGTGCTGGAAGCCTGACCCCCTCCCCTCCACTCCCCCCTCCCATCCATCCCCCCCTCTACTCCCCCCCTCCCATCCATCCCCCCCTCCACTCCCCCCTCCCATCCATCCCCCCTCCACTCCCCCCTCCCATCCATCCCCCCCCCCTCCAACAACCCACATCTCACCCCCACCAGCCACCACTCCCCCCAACCCGTACACCCCACCAGCCACCACTCCCCCCACCCGTACACCCCACAATACCACATTACCATGCCCCAGGTAACATTTACCACAGTGAAAGGTCATTAAGAGCATAAAAAGCACTGTTTGAGGTAAGAGCCGTAGACTTAAGCTGAGCACAAGTGAATGGTGGCAATGGGAGTATCCAGCCCGGCCTCCAAAAATGGGGAGGTAAGTGTAACAGCACAAGTAAGTGCAATTATGTACTATGTATGACAGTCAGGAAATGTACTTATTACACTTAGTATTAAACCGTACTGTCAATTCGGAGGATGGGTTGGAGTATCCTATCAGCACTGTACGACTGGATTGAATATCAGCTCTTGAGCCCGCCTTTCCGCTTTGTTCTACTATACTGTTGGTTACTAGGCACACGGGCTCTCTCATACCTGATGAAGAGTGATGAAGATTAACCCACCCAAAAGGTGGCACGGGCATGAATAGCCCGTAAGTGGTGGCCCTTTTGAGCCATTACCAGTATCACGAGCTGATACTGGAGATCTGTGGAGGTGCGACTGCACCCTGCGTGACGGAAGATGTCTCCCTCTCATACCTTCTCCCTGTAACATCTTAACGTGCTGAGTGATTGATTGATATAGATTAAGCCACCCAAGAGGTAGCACGGGCATGAATAGCCCGTAAGTGATAGATTTTTGGAGTGAATGTGATCTTTGGTCGTGAAAGGATATACTGTGTGTTGAGCTCGCGTTTAACTCGTCAGTCCTTACTATGGGGCTGCTATCGCAGGGGAGGATACTGCTGGACAGTATTTTTGAGGGTCTCCAGCTGCTGGACACCTTTTTTTGTGACCAGGAGAGTGGCAGTGTTGATGGCTTCAGGGTGGTTACTGCAACATTCAGGGACTCTTACAGCTTTTCTAAGGTCGTTGGTTGCTTCATATTCCAGGAGATAGTGAAGTAGTGACTTTTTCCAACATGGGATGGTATCCAGTTTAGGGTTATGTTGAGTCCTTTGCCTTTATGTTGACCAGATCACACACTAGAAGTTGAAGGGACGACGACGTTTCGGTCCGTCCTGGACCCTTCTCAAGTCGATTGTGCCTTTAGCTACTGCTCCTAGACTGCCCCAGGTAAGGTGTGGCCGCCCAGGTAACCTCCCACACACCGGAAATACTCCACAGGAACTAACGGAAGCGGCCGAGGCTCCAGGCGAGAGGACCCGGCCGTTGTCAAGTCCTCTCTCCTTCCTCCTCTCATTCCCGTTGTTGTTAAAGATTTAGCTACTCAGGACGAAGTGTCCATGTAGCACGGGCTATGGCGAGCCCGTAATCCCATTCCCACTCTTTATTTTATTACTTCATCCATCTACCCATGCCCGCAGTTTTCCACCTCACTTTGGAGAACAAGAATTCTGAGAACCCACTCTCACTGAGAACCCACTAGGTAACTAGAGCGAACCTCTCGGACGTAGGTTGGAACCCTCATCACGGCCCTTGTGGATTTGTTCATATATAGGCCGTCTTCATGACCAAATACCCTCCACAGATCTCCAGTATCATCTATTGATACTGGTAATGGCTCAAAAGGGCCTGCACTTACGGGCTATTCATGCCCGTGCCACCTTTTGGGTGGCTTAATCTTCATCAATCAATCGACCAAATACGCGTTAGTCAAGCCACCGCCGCTTGGCTTACCAATAAGACAACTTTACCCACACAACTCACGGCTTTTTCGCGACCAGAGCTCCGCTCTCCTCCCACGTTCGACTCCCACCCCATTATAATCTTCGTATACGTACTACAAGTACGACTAACTACAGGTACAAAGCAACACACCAAACCTAAGCTACGTCTAACCTTCTCAACACAATTATGATATTCAAATGTAATCATTTATATTTGAGAATGGTGTGGGCGGGTCTGGTGGTGCAGGTGTGGGATGGTGTGGTGGTGGTGCAGATGTGGGCGGGTGTGGTGGTGGTGAAGGTGTCGGCGGGTGTGGTGGTGGTGCAGGTGTGGGTGGGTCTGGTGGTGGTGCAGGTGTGGGCGTGCTGGTGGTGGTGCAGGTGTGGGCGGGTCTGGTGGTGGTGCAGGTGTGGGTGGGTCTGGTGGTGGTGCAGGTGTGGGCGGGTGTGGTATACAGTTCAAGGTAGCCAAGCCGGACTTAAAACTGTGGTGCAGACAATGCCTCGCCACATATATCCATATTTGGATTCTTCATCCAAATATGTATATCCTTTTGACCTCGGATATCCCATTGTGCTTTTATATCATATAAATTATGGAAGGAGTATAACCAGCATATTGTCAAGAGGTATATCGTATATATTGGCGAGAGATATAACGAATATATATAAGAGGTATAACGAATATAAGAGGTATAACCAATGTACTGATAAAAAATATATGCACGATATTTAGCATTTTGTTTGAATAAATATAACCAGTATGCTTGTTAAGATGTAGTATAACCATCGTATATATCTCTCTCCTGTTGAACGAAACGTCTTTAAGTTTCAATTTCAAAATATCTAAGACAAAAGGTCATTTTTTTTTGTCTGCATTAACTGGAGCAGTGACGTCACTGGGTTCACGGGAGATAACAGTTGATGTGTTGCTGCGCCCGTGTTGGGGTCTCCTGCTGGACCCCCTGGTTGCCTTGACCCCCTGGTCGCCTTGAACCCCTGGTCGCCTTGACCCCCTGGTCGCCTTGACCCTCTGGTCGCCTTGACCCTCTGGTTGCCTTGACCCCCTGGTCGCCTTGACCCCCTGGTCGCCTTGACCCTCTGGTCGCCTTGACCCCCTGGTCGCCTTGACCCTCTGGTTGCCTTGACCCCCTGGTCGCCTTGACCCCCTGGTCGCCTTGACCCCCTGGTCGCCTTGACCCCCTGGTCGCCTTGACCCCCTGGTCGCCTTGACCCCCTGGTTGCCTTGACCTTCCTACCCAGTCTCGACCATCCAGCCTATTCACAGCCACCTTGAAATCCTTCTTAGCCTTCGTATCATAAGCCCATCAACCCTCTTCTCTCTCTCACACACACATACATCAGGCAAGAAAGAGAGGGGTGGACAGACTGCATATTTTTGGATTTCCAGAAAGCCTTTGATACGGTACCACACACGATATTAGTGCAAAAGCTGGAGATGCAGGCTGGAGTGAAAGGGAAGGTACTCAATTGGATAAAGGAGTACCTAAGCAACAGAAGACAGCGAGTCACTGTGAGGGGTGAGGTCTCAGAATGGCGAGACGTCACCAGTGGAGTTCCGTAGGGTTCAGTCCTTGGACCTATACTGTTTCTGATATATGTAAATGATCTCCCAGAGGGTATAGAATCGTTCATCTCATTGTTTCCTGATGATGCAAAAATTATGAGGAGGATTAAGACAGTGGAAGATAGTATGAGGCTATAAGATGACCAAGACAGACTGAATGAATGGTCCAACAAATGGCTACTAAAGTTCAACCCGAGTAAATGCAAAGTCATGAAACTAGGCGGTGGAAACAGGAGGCCAGGCACAGGATACCGAATGGGAGATGAAGTCCTTCATGAAACGAACATAGAGAAAGATCTAGGAGTTGATATCACACAAAACCTGTCTCCTGAAGCCCACATAAAAAGAATAACATCTGCGGCGTATGCGAGGCTGGCTAACATCAGAACAGCCTTCAGGAACGTAAGGAATCATTCAGATCCTTGTATACCACATATGTAAGACCCATCCTGGATTATTCGGCCAGCATAGAGCCCGTACCTTGTCAAGCACAAGACGAAGCTTGTTCAGAGATATGGCACTAGGCTAGTCCCAGAACTAAGAGGCATGAGTTACGAAGAGCAGTGGAAGACATGATCACTACCTACAAAATTTTCAGGGGAATTGACAGGGTAGACAAGGATAAACTATTCAACACTCGTGGTACGCGAACAAGGGGACACAAGTGGAGACTTGAGTACCCAAATGAGTCACAGGGACGTTTGAGCAACTTTGTCAGTGTCAGAGTAGTTAACAGATTGAATGCATTAGGCAGTGATGTGGTGGAGGCTGACTCCATACACAGTTTCAAATGTAGATATGATAGAGCCCAATAGGCTCAGGAACCTGTACACCTGTTGATTGACGATTGAGAGGCGGGACCAAAGAGCTAGAGCTCAACCCCCGCAAGCACAGCTATGCGAGTACAACTAGGTGAGTTACACACACACACACATCGACAGACAATTTATTTCAGTGTTCCAAGACTAAGCAAAGAAGCATTTTCTCACACTTTTATTGCACTTTCCTCCCCTGATGTTGAGTCCGTTATTTCTGGTTGTGGAGGCGCATTACCTGTATCTCTTTCAAGAGTTTCTCTACTCATCCCTGGCCCTGTACCTCAAATCTCTCTCTGGTTTGAGTGTAACTTATAATTGTATTATCTTTGTATCAATATCTTAACTTTATTATCTGAACTTCAGTATCTTAAATGAATATAAATCCAAAAGGACCGTGATGAGGGTTCGAACCTACGTTCAGGGATGTTTCCAGACGCATCTTAGTTCGACTGTGCCACAACATGGCCATAAGAATTGCAACCGGGGGTGCTACTGCCCTCACACGGATCCTGCAGCCTCTCCGAGACACAAACCAGGGTTTTACACAACTCCCCCCATGCACCCGGGCTCTCTCAATCCAATATTCTACCTCTTCGTCCTTACTTCAACACACACAGGAATCACTGTGTAAATAAGAATTGTGTAAAACCCCGGTTTGTGTCTGTGGAGCCGTGTGAGGGGCAGTAGCACTCCCGGTTGCAATCTTTATGACCATATGTCGTGGCACAATCGACTAAGGCGCTTTTGGGATCATCCCGGACGTAGGTTCGAACCCTCATCACGGCACCTGGGGAATTGTTCATTTGATATATCACGCTATTGTGATTTCTGTGTGTGTGTGTGTTCATCACTATATGTATTGCTACTTTGGAACAAATAGTCCACGGGAGACATCTCCCGTCACGTAGGGTGCAGTCGCACCTCCACAGGTCTCCAGTATCATCTATTGATACTGGAAATGGCTCAAAAGGGCCACCACTTATGGGCTATTCATGCCCGTGCCACCTTTTGGGTGGCTTAATCTTCTCTCTCTCTCTCAACAAAAAGTTACTATGGCGACTGTCATGTACGGAGGACGAGGCTGGTCCTACGAGCCCCGTCCTCCGTCCTCGGCAGGTGGACGGAGCGTGACGGACGGAGGCTAGGGGGGAAGGGAAGGGAATTATCAGGGGGAAAGCGCCAAGCCATTACGACTATATAGCACTGGGAAGGGGGGGGGGGTCAGGATAAGGATTTGGGATGGGACGGGGGGAAAGGAATGGTGCC
>NC_091199.1:7670989-7730989 GCF_040958095.1 Procambarus clarkii | reverse complement strand
TCACAGTTTACTAAGTAAACTAAGTAAGTTTAAACTTTAAACTTAAACTAAGTAAGTTTAAACTTAAAAGTTTAAACTAAACTTTACTAAGTAAACTTTACTAAGTTTACTAAGTAAACTGTGATGGTTAACACAGCAGAGGAAGTATACAATGCCTGGGGCAGGATGTTGGGAATAGTGGTGTTTGTAAACCACTAATTGCAGACCCAGTTATCATGCACACTTGTTGATATAATTAAAGAGCTATAGTTGAAGCAATTGCAGTGTATACGAGGGTCATGTTGATGACTGGAATGTGACACATTGTGTCTGATGTGACATTGTGACATGATAGAGGTTTACAAGTGAATAAATGGACATAACAACGGGGATATTAATGGAGTATTAATAGTATCAACACAGGACAGAACGCAAAACAATGGGTATAAATTGGATAAATTTAGATTTAAGAAAGACTTGGGTAAATAATGGTTTGGTAACAGGGTTGTAGATTTGTGGAACCAATTATCACGAAACATAGTGGAGGTAGGGTCCGTCGATTGTTTCAAGCGCGGGTTGGACATGTATATGAGTGGGATTGGGTGGTTATAAATAGGAGCTGCCTCGTATGGGCCAATAGGCCTTCTGCAGTTACCTTTGTTCTTATGTTCTAGTGTGTGGTCTGGTCAACATACTTCTCAGTGGTTAGCGCGCTAATCTCTTTCCGAAAAGTTAAGAACAATTCTGGTAATCTCACGGGAATAGAGGGTAAGCCGTTATTACGAAGCCAGTACAAGTCGACTTCAAAATCAGCGTGAGCTTTACGGGCTATTCATGCCCGTGCCACCTCCTGGGGGCTGAATCTTCATCAATGAATCAGTGAACGTTGCAGGTTGAGAGAGAACAGTTGTGTGTGTGTGGTGGAGGACACTGCCAGGGCAGGGAAACAGGGGAGTGATTTCATTGTGCAGGTGCCAGGGGGAGGAGGAAGACTGACGCCGTGGTGACTCCCGTGACTTACAGCACCGCTGCATCTTGAGTGAGTACTGTGTTCTGTCTTCTAGCATCACCAGTCTCCAAACACGAGACCCACAGCACCGTTCCTGTGCTAGGTTCCACTACGGCACTAGTTGCACTAGACTACCAGTTCCTGTGCTAGTAGCACGGGCTATGGTGAGCCCGTAGTGGACTTACCTGGCACAGGAGCGGGGCAAGTAGCACGGGCTATGGTGAGCCCGTAACTTACCTGGCACAGGAGCGGGGCAAGTAGCACGGGCTATGGTGAGCCCGTAGTGGACTTACCTGGCACAGGAGCGGGGCAAGTAGCACGGGCTATGGTGAGCCCGTAGTGGACTTACCTGGCACAGGAGCGGGGCAAGTAGCACGGGCTATGATGAGCCCGTGGTGGACTTACCTGGCACAGGAGCTGGGCTGTAACTGTGATTGATTGATTGATGAAGATTAAGGCACCCAAAAGGTGGCACGGGCATGAATAGCCCGTAAGTGGTGGCCCTTTTGAGCCATTACCAGTATCAAGAGCTGATACTGGAGATCTGTGGAGGATGTAACTGTGTATTGGCCGGTGCTTATATATTCCTAAAGAGTCTGCGAGTCGCAGCTATCCTCTGGGCTTCTCCCTCGGTCCGTGCCTCATATTATTACATGGTAAATTATCTCCCTCCCACCAGTAAGGAGAAATGATTAAAACTGCTAATTCCTGAAAAAGAAGTGAAAATTGTTTTTCGTTAGTGAATATTGAGGGTCCGCTCCTCCCCCCCCCCCCCCCCCCTGTGAGAGTTTAGACTATTTGTGGAACAATTCATAGTAGGTGACTGTTCCTACCACAGTCACAGTAGGTGACTGTTCCTACCACAGACTGTACCTACAGTGCCCAGCACCTGCAGTAATTAACATCTGGTTAATTACTCGTTCAAAAGACGTTCTCTAAGCATGATGAAGGGAGACGTAATTGACATGCTGGTGATAGCAGAGACACCACACCACGGTGGAGAAACTACCAACTACTGCAACCACCATCTTAGCATTCAGTCAAAATAAGACAAACGGATATATATATATCTCACATAAGATTCTTAGTATACTGCACAATATTACTCTGTTATATTAACAGATGACAAGAAGGGGTCCCAGGTTTTGTTCAATTGTGGATTTGTTCTTTGTTTCTTAGTGGAATGTGACTAGAGCATATGCCTAGTGGCTAGTGGCTAGTGCTTAGTGCCTAGTGGCTAATGCCTAGTGGCTAGTGCCTAGTGACTAGTGCTTAGTGCCTAGTGGCTAATGCCTAGTGGCTAGTGCCTAGTGGCTAGTGCTTAGTGCCTAGTGGCTAGTGCTTAGTGCCTAGTGGCTAATGCCTAGTGGCTAGTGCCTAGTGGCTAGTGCTTAGTGCCTAGTGGCTAATGCCTAGTGGCTATGCCTAGTGCCTAGTGGCTAATGCCTAGTGGCTAGTGCTTAGTGCCTAGTGGCTAGTGCCTAGTGCTTAGTGCCTAGTGGCTAGTGCTTAGTGCCTAGTGGCTAGTGCTTAGTGCCTAGTGCCTAGTGACTAGTGCCTAATGCCTAGTGCCTCAGGGACTAACGTAGCATTACACTCTTGTGCTGTTGTTCCTCGTCTCCGCAAAACAAAACAAAAAATACATACTAATTACATTTTTCCAATAGAGAGAAGCTCCAGCTCCACGCGGAGGTTACACAAGCTTCATTTAGTGGGTTTAAATACCCTGTGTATGTGTGTGTGTCTATGTATACACTGTGTATGTGTGTGTGTGTGTGTATACACGGTGTATGTGTGTGTGTGTGTGTGTGTGTGTGTATACACGGTGTATGTGTGTGTGTCTATGTATACACTGTGTATGTGTGTGTGTGTGTGTATACACGGTGTATGTGTGTATGTGTGTGTGTGTGTATGTTTGGCCCGACCCCAGGCAGTATGTTGACGGCGTCACAATAGTTCCCCGGAGCACGGGTCGCGACCTTGACCCACTTTCCTGCCTTGACAGTGCTCCCTGGTAACCCTTCTTCCCCCCCCCCCCCACCCACCCCTCCACCCCCCTGTCTGCCTCATATTTCCCTCCCCCTCCCTCAATACACCTCCCCCCCCCTCGTGGTAAATTGAGGCTTCCAGGCCTGTTTCCTAGAATCTTTCCTCACCCACCTTCTCTGCATGTGTGGAGTGAGAGTGAGTGTGTGTGGGAGAGTGTGTATGAGTGAGAGAGATCGAGTGAGCTTATTTAGATCGAAAGATCTGATTTTATCATTCAATCATTACCTGTTGGCTTAAACTATGAGAGAGGTTTAAGGGGGTTAGAGTTTGGGGAGAGAGGGAGGGGGGGAGGGAGAGGCGCGGGGAGAGAGAGAGAGAGAGAGAGAGAGAGAGAGAGAGAGAGAGAGAGAGAGAGAGAGAGAGAGAGAGAGAGAGAGTGAGTGTGAGTGTGAGTGTGAGTGTGAGTGTGAGTGTGAGTGTGTGTGTGTGTGTGTGTGTGTGTGTGTGTGTGTGTGTGTGTGTGTGTGTGAGTGAGTGAGTGAGTGCCAGGCGCCTCTCACAGCTGCAGGGTAGAGTTTATTTTGAGGTAAAGTCACGCCTTCCGCCACACTCAACAATACACCATCATGGGAACCACAGCAGGAACGTTTGTGCATGCCTGCCCCCCCCCTCCCCCTTCTCTCTCTCTCTCTCTCTCTCTCTCTCTCTCTCTCTCTCTCTCTCTCTCTCTCTCTCTCTCTCTCTCTCTCTCTCTCTCTCTCTCTCTCTCTCTCTCTCTCTCTCACTCTCTCACACTAACACACACACACACACACACACACAGTTGATTGTACCAGTTGTTTGACAGTTGAGAGGCGGGACCAAAGAGCCGAAGCTCAACCCCCGCAAGCACAACTAGGTGAATACACCTGCACGTGTCCCCCACACCTGCACCTTAACGTGTCCCCCACACCTGCACCTTAACGTGTCCCCCACACCTGCACATCAACGTGTCCAACCCCTCCCCTCCCCCCCCCCCCCTCCCCCACACACACCTGCTCAAAAGACAATACACAGTGAAATATGTATGTTAGTGGTAGAGAAAGCCTGGTGAAAGGCAGCGGAAGGGGGGGGGGGTGGACTGGGGAGGGGGGTGTGGACTGGGGAGGGGGGGAGGGGGGGGTGTGTGGACTGGGGAGGGGGGTGTGGACTGGGGAGGGGGGGAGGGGGGTGTGTGGACTGGGGAGGGGGGTGTGGACTGGGGAGGGGGGGAGGGGGGGTGTGTGGACAGGGGGGGGGGTCTGGGGAGGAGGGGGGGGGGGAGCAGTGACACTAATTACACCTTCTGGTAATCACACTCAAGTCTCAGACATTCTTGGTATTGTTTCTTCTTCTTCTCTTTCCTCTTTTCTATAATTTTCCTATAATTTTTTTCTATAATATTCCTCTTTTTCTATAATTTTTTTTTTTTGCATGTGTGTGTGAGGGTGTTTATCAGTTGTGCCTGAAGGATCGAGCTGTTAGCTCTTGGACCCCGCCTGTCTGCCGTCGATTGCCTAATGTAGTATATCTACTAAATATTGAATGCATCAGGCAGTGATGTGGTGGAGGCTGACTCCATACACAGTTTCAAGTGTAGATATGATAGAGCCCAGTAGGCTCAGGAACCTGTACACCTGTTGATTGACGGTTGAGAGAGGCGGGACCAAAGAGCCAGAGCTCAACCCCCGCAAGCACAACTAGGTGAGTACACACACACACACACACACACACACACACACACACACACACACACACACACACACACACACAATAAAGGTGTGTGTGTGTGTGTGTGTGTGTGTGTGTGTGTGTGTGTGTGTGTGTGTGTGTGTGTGTGTGTGTGTGTGTGTGTGTGTGTGTATGTGTGTATGTGTGTATGTGTGTATGTGTGTATGTGTGTGTGTGTGTGTGTGTGTGTGTGTGTGTGTGTGTGTGTGTGTGTGTGTGTGTGTGTGTGTGTGTGTGTGTGTGTGTGTGTGTGTGTGTGTGTTTTCTCCCGTCTGAGGTCAGGGAAAGCTACACACTCAAGGTAGTATGTCTGTGACGGAGGTCACTTGGAGATTTTGTCTGTCAGTCGGTCCGTATTTGTCTGTCTTCCTGCTTGTCTGTCAGCATGTGTGTGGAGGGGGGTGGGGTGATTGATAAAGATTAAGCCACCCAAAAGCTAGCACGGGCATGAATAGCCCGTAAGAGGGACAAGGACGTATTGTTGTTGTTTTAGATTTAGCTACTCAGAACGAAGTGGCCATGTAGCACCGGCTATGGTGAGCCCGTAGTGGACTTACCTGGCACAGGAGCGGGGCAAGTAGCACGGGCTATGGTGAGCCCGTAGTGGACTTACCTGGCACAGGAGCGGGGCAAGTAGCACGGGCTATGGTGAGCCCGTAGTGGACTTACCTGGCACAGGAGCGGTGCTGGTGCCTATTTGCACGTTCCCCTGCGATAGATGAAAAATCCTTCATCAATCAATCACCTCACACCTGCTGCCTTCCGTACTATAAGGCCGGGATTCGTTAAACATTTAGGCAACCACTTACGAAACCTCTACATCTTTCCTCAACCATGGCAGGTGTGTTTAAATTGATTAAACAGTTTGAGCTCGGAATGACTTTGAGGTCATTTGTAAGAATAATAACTTTGGTCTGTAAAGTTTACAAGGAAGTAAACTGTTTAATAAATGAAGACTAAACCTGGGCCTGCGGGCCGCTCCAAGCAACAGCCTGGTGGACCAAACTCACACAAGTCAAGCCTGGCCTCGGGCCGGGCTTGGGCAGTAGAAGAACTCCCAGAACCCCATCAACCAGATAAACCACACACCATAAAAAGAGATGACCACTCTTTAATAACAAAAAAGGATTGTTGAGAGATGTACAGTTTCCGTAAGGAGATGCATAAATGCTTTGATGAATCCTGGTTCAAGACCTTGGCTCAATAGCCCAACAGTCTCGACAACATCCTACAACAACCGCACTGTAGTGAATATATGAGCATGCGGGCCGCTCCAAGTAACAGTCTGTTGGACCAAGTTATCACAAATCGAGCCTGGCCTGCAGCTGGGCTTGGGGGAGTAGAGTAACTCTAGGAACCCACTCCAGGTAAACACAAGTTGGGGAAGTCGTAACATTTTTGTTTCCAATTTCCATGGATACTTCAGCATGCCGTTGAATACAATTTAATTCAATTTAATTATTATGCACCCCATACCTATCCCATGGGCAGGGAAAGGGTGACGGAGGCACATAATGGGTTCAGAAACTGAACCCCATCATGAGGTTATCTTGAGAGGATTTCGGGGCTTTAGCGTCCCCGCGGCCCGGTCCTCGACCAGGCCTCCTTTTTGTTACACACCCCCAGGAAGCAGCCCGTAGCAGCTGTCTAACTCCCAGGTACCTATTTACTGCTAAGTAACAGAGGCATCAGGGTGAAAGAAATATTTTGCCCATTTGTCTCCGCCTCCACCGGGGATCGAACCCGGAACCTCATGACTACGAATCCGAAGCGCTGTCCACCCAGCTGTCAGGCGCCCATAGTTCATTGAGCTAAGCAAGAGACAATCTTGTGAAGGTAGTTACAGAATCGTTAATATTACTTACACAAGGACAAGAAAACAACAATTTAGATATATCGAACAAATCCACAAGGGCCGTGACGAGGGTTCGAACCTACGTCCCAGAGGATCCCAGACGCTTGCCTTAATCGACTGAGCTACGACATGGTAAAAGAATTGCAACCGGGAAATCTGGATTTGTTCATTTGATGCATCAAAATGAACACTGGACTTGTGATCCTGTGGTCCTGGGTTCGATCCCAGGCGCCGGCGAGAAACAATGGGCAGAGTTTCTTTCACCCTATGCCCCTGTTACCTAGCAGTAAAATAGGTACCTGGGTGTTAGTCAGCTGTCACGGGCTGCTTCCTGGGGGTGGAGGCCTGGTCGAGGACCGGGCCGCGGGGACACTAAAGCCCCGAAATCATCTCAAGATAACCAAGATAACCTCAAGAATCACGCTATTGAGATTTCTGTGTGTAATTAGATATATCTATTGCTTGCTAGGACCTTGTATAACAAAGGTACCTAACCCCGGAGACTTGACCTGTTGCCGGGTGGTGTTCTCTGTGGTGAACATTTCTGTTCAAGGCGACGTAACCTCAACCTTGACGAAATGGCCTCCTTCTCGTGTATCTATTTATTGTTTTCTTAATTGTATATGGTCTGTGTGATGGTGCTTCAGTGTGTAGATTGTGTATATCATGTACAATCCAAACATTGTAAAATGAGTCGCTGTTATTTGAATATATAGTTATTTCACATATATAGTTATTATACATATATAGTTATTTCTATATATGTGTAAGGTACTCTTGAAACATTCTATATATGTGTAAGGTACTCTTGAAACACTATATATGTACCTTGCCGTTTACTTATTGAATTTTAAGGAGTCGTTGAAATTGAAATACGTTTATTGAGGTAAAATACACACAAAGGGATGAGGTAGCTCAAGCTATTCTCACCCCGTTCAGTACATCGTGTTAATACATACCTGGTTGATGGGGTTCTGGGAGTTCTTCTACTCCCCAAGCCCGGCCCGAGGCCAGGCTTGACTTGTGAGAGTTTGGTCCACCAGGCTGTTGCTTGGAGCGGCCCGCAGGCCCACATACCCACCACAGCCCGGTTGGTCCGGCACTCCTTGGAGGAAACAATCTAGTTTCCTCTTGAAGATGTCCACGGTTGTTCCTGTAATATTTCTGATATACACACATCACAAACAATAAACATATTACCAAACATTCTGAGAGATAAACATCTACATTTCCTCCTTTACACAAGTAACGAGTCGTTGATGATGTTCGTTGTTAGGGCAGAGAAAGCGTTGCTCCTTTGTCAGTATAACTAATATTGTGTTGACATTTAGTCGGGGATAGACAGCTGGTGTATGTATACAAGTTTATGAAATACACGAATATTGTACCTACTGTAACCGACGTAATCTCTTCCTCTCTTTTTGTATCAATGAAATATTATTGGTATTCAATCTGCCATTTGAAAGTGCATTTATTTACAACTAGTTCAATTTACATTTGGCTGTTGATGCTTTAGTTAAATCAAAATCAAATCAAGTTACGTATTTCTATCAGGACAGTCCGGTATTAGTGGCTTTATAGAAATATAAATACTCTATGTTATCATTGTAATGTGAACACAGAAATATTGATTAGATACTCTACATTATAATTAATATTATTATTGTAATATATGTCATGACAGGTCAGGGTGCAGGTGTTTTATACATTAGTTAACCGTTTGAAAGGTGAGACGTTTTCTGTTTTGCTGGAGCGGGTACATTTTCTATGACGCGTGGGGTCGGGGAGGAGCCTTGGGGGAGTGGCAAGTTTACGAAACATATTAACACAGCGATGGTTGACTACCTTATTGCTCAAGCTTCGAGCCCCTCTCCTACGTGCCCCACCACTCGACTGGCTTCTTTGAGGGGTGTATTCGTGACGTGGTAGTTTGTAATAGTAGTAGTAGTAGTAGTAGTACTAGGAGGAGATTATTCGTGCCAGGGCTTGGGGAAATCACAAGGTCTGATATCTTCGTGAAAGCCAACAGCTTCTTGTTTATACAACTCTGATTCCTAGTTTTTTCAAGTGAAGGTTTTCACACTTTTGTATTTATATAAGTGAAGGTTTTAAAGCGTTGTGTATTGTTTAAATCAGTTTTATATACGTTTAATATTTTGTCTTGTGAAAAATTCAATGTTCTATTTAGGCAGAAATATACTTTGAATTACCTTTATACCGCAAGATACTCTTTTGGAGTATATTTGGATATTGTAGACACGTTTAGCTTTAGCTCTGCGAAGACCCACCTCCAGCTGCCAAGCTGTGTACCTCTTCTGTGCATAAATTATAACGAGAATGCCATTGTTGATGACGCAATGGCCGTCATATTTGTGTTGGTGGCGCGTCCTGGTGGGGAGGATGTTATCTCCACGGAATGCTGATACCGGCGGCAGCGGCCGCGGCGGCGTTCGAGTGCGATAAGATAGAAACGAGATTGTGGCCGCTTGCGTTCGTTAGCGCCACCTCTGACCTCCTCGTCAGACTCTTTTTGCGGTGGTGAGAGAGAGTGAGAGGCGCGTGGTGGTGGTGTCCGGTTGGTTGTCGGTGGTGAGACAGGAGGAGTGGGATGGGATTAACGGAATCGAACACGTAGTGAGATAAGCGGTGGTCATGCCAAGCAGGGAAGCTTGACGTGCTGCGCCATATTAATTCGTCGTCTCCTGCTGCTGCTGCTGCTACCGCTGCTGCTGCCCCAGTCTGCCAGGCGGACAGTGGAGGCAGGGCGCTGCACACCACAGACCGACTGACAACACACTTGGATGTACTTTACCATCGCCGATTGCTTGCAAAACTGTGACCCTGGAATAGCCGGTTTGGCAGTGCTGTCGATAGTGGTGACTTAACGCCAACTGGGAAGGCTTACGCAAGTGTGACTAGTGATATTCTACGCATATGTGCATAGTGATCCGTGTTTTATGCATTTGAGTGTACTGAAGACACGCTTATGGGAATTGTGATGAATTACGCATTTCTGGTTATGATTTCGAGCGAGTGGTGAGTGTAGGAGCGGTTATGCCCCGGGTCGGAGAGAGGGACACGGTCTGACGGCTGCCCCGGGTCGGACAGAGGGACACGGTCTCACGGCTGCCCCGGGTCGGACAGAGGGACACGGTCTGACGGCTGCCCCGGGTCGGACAGAGGGACACGGTCTCACGGCTGCCCCGGGTCGGACAGAGGGACACGGTCTCACGGCTGCCCCGGGTCGGACAGAGGGACACGGTCTCACGGCTGCCCCGGGTCGGACAGAGGGACACGGTCTCACGGCTGCCCCGGGTGGGACAGAGGGACACGGTCTCACGGCTGCCCCGGGTCGGACAGAGGGACACGGTCTCACGACTGCCCCGGTGTGTTGGTCGCTTCAGAGGAAACAAGAAACTGGATCAAGCTCTTGTCAGTGACCGTTGGTATTGGTAAAAGTAAAGGGGGGGAGGGAGGAGTTAGTGGAGCAGTGTAGTGGTTGTGTGGATGTTGGTAGTGGTTGTGCCTACCTGAAGATGGTGGTAGTGGAGGTATCCAAGTGAGGATGGTAGTGGTGGTTGTAGTGCCCACAAAGGATGGTGGTGGTGGTTCTGGTGCCCACAAAGGATGGTGGTAGTAGTTATAGTGCCTACTTGAGGAACTACAGTCAATGAGAGCTTTGAATGAGACCGGTCCTCACTTGGCCTGTCGTCGGGGGAGTGTCCCGCATGGTGGAGTGCGCGTGTCAAGTGCCCGGTGAGGTGAGGGAGGGAGGTGAGGTGAGGGGAGGGAGGTAAGGTGAGGTGAGGTGAGGTGAGGGAGGGAGGGAGGGAGGGAGGTAGGTGAAGTGAGGGAGGGAGGGGGAACTTCAAACGAGTGTGAGGTGGAAAAATCTGGATGAAGAAAGCATACAACATGTGCTGAACAGTGTGACCTAAGACAGTGGCTGTGTGAGGAGAGTGGCTGACTGAGGCGCTGTGGTGGTGAGGAAAGTGACTGGAGCAGACGAGGTCAGGCAGTAGGTGGGGGGGCGGGGTAGTACTGACCTACCTCCGCTTACCTTACATTACCTATGGGGAAGTTAGGTCTAGCTCTTTGTCCTCACTTACTGGCGGTAGTGGGGAAAGGTCGTAGGGTTGGGTGCTACTGAGGGTGGAGGTTATATAATGAAGGTGGGGTGGTTGTAGGTAGGGTGGGGTGGTTGTAGGTAGGGTGGGTGGTAGTAGGGAGGGTGGGGTGGGTGTAGGGAGGTTGGGGTGGTAGTAGGTAGGGTGGGTGTAGGGAGGGTGGGGTGATAGTAGGTAGGGTGGGGTGGTTGTAGGTAGGGTGGGGTGGTAGTAGGTAGGGTGGGGTGCTTGTAGGTAGGGTGGGGTGGTAGTAGATAGGGTGGGGTGGTTGTAGGGAGGGTGGGGTGATAGTAGGTAGGGTGGGGTGGTAGTAGGTAGGGTGGGGTGGTTGTAGGTAGGGTGGGGTGGTAGTAGGTAGGGTGGGGTGGTAGTAGGGAGGATGGGGTGGTAGTAGTGAGGATGGGGTGGCAGTAGTGAGGATGGGGTGGCAGTAGTGAGGATGGGGTGGCAGTAGTGAGGATGGGGTGGCAGTAGTGAGGATGGGGTGGCAGTAGTGAGGATGGGGTGGCAGTAGTGAGGATGGGGTGGCAGTAGTGAGGATGGGGTGGCAGTAGTGAGGATGGGGTGGCAGTAGTGAGGATGGGGTGGCAGTAGTGAGGATGGGGTGGCAGTAGTGAGGATGGGGTGGTAGTAGTGAGGATGGGGTGGTAGTAGTGAGGATGGGGTGGTAGTAGTGAGGATGGAGTGGTAGTAGTGAGGATGGGGTGGTAGTAGTGAGGATGGGGTGGTAGTAGTGAGGATGGGGTGGTAGTAGTGAGGATGGGGTGGTAGTAGTGAGGATGGGGTGGTAGTAGTGAGGATGGGGTGGTAGTAGTGAGGATGGGGTGGTAGTAGTGAGGATGGGGTGGTAGTAGTGAGGGTGGGGTGGTAGTAGGTAGGGTGGGGTGGTAGTAGTGAGGATGGGGTGGTAGTAGTGAGGGTGGGTGGTGGGAGATGGTGGTTACTCAGGTGTTGGACACTGCTGCAGCTGTATAAATGTAATAATGTAATTAAGCTTGGTAAGCTTCACCCGGCTAGTGCACGGCTTGGCTGGGGTAATAACAGCCTCGTCTGGCTGTTACTCTGGTTGTCGTCACTAAAGAAACATTTGTCTTGGGGTTTCATTAACGTTGAATTTAAGGTGATGGATAAAGCTTGGACTGTGTATTGACCAGTACTGTGGGCGTGTATTGACCACTTACGGCCGTGGCTATCAAGTGAGTCACAAATACAAACGTTTGAACAACATTCGCCTTGGGACATTAGGACAGATTTGTGAAATGCCTTGAAATAATGCTGTAACATACAGCATAATGGCCAAGGGAAACGTGGTCACAAATGTGTATGTGTATTAAGGTGTTTTGATTCGATTCAATTTGTCTTGAGAAGTGAAAATAGTGACTTCGTGGGTAATTGAATCTCGGTGGAAATAAATCGTTTTTTGTTGACCATTTCAGAAGTGAAACATAAAAGCAACATATATATATAAGTGATGGCCAGCCCTAGAGAGGGAGGTAATGTGCGTATAAGACAATACAGTTCAGTTCAGACCTGAGCCTGGCGTCGCTCTACAGTTCAGTTCAGACCTGAGTGCCTGGCGTCGCTCTTGACGATGTCTAGAGAATGGCGGGAGACCTGTTTTCTGGCCTCTCCTTCTGGCTTGGAGTGGCAGGTGCCTGTGGATGTCGCCCTGGAGAGGCCCGAGGAGGGTCTGGGCTTCACCCTTGATTATGATGGTGATGGAGACGTGAGTGCTTCGGATTCTAGCAAAGATTATGACTCGTCGGACGAAGCTGCAGAGATTACTGTCATTGAGGCCAGGAGAAGACAGAATCATGGTGGCGCTGACACTGTCCACCTCGACGAGAGCGCGAGGGCGACACTGTCCTCGATACAACGGGACCTGTTTACTATGAAAAGGGAGACCAGCGCTATTAAAGAGCTTCTGTCTTTACCGTCTACACGGCCCAGGAGGGTAGACGACCACGGTAGAGAAGAGGAGGTGGAGCAGTGGCAGGAGGAGGCGGTGTTGGTGGCGCATGGTGAGAGAGGCGACACAGCTGTTTACAGAAGGGGAATCACATCCACCACCAGCCACGATGTTTATCACGAAGAGTTCTCCGAAGAGGTCATCATTCAAGGGAACTCTGGAACAGAGAGCCGCAGGCAGCAGGCACAGGACGCGTCCTGCAAGGAGTCAAGCATGGAGTCACCAAGCTCGGGCTGGGATGAGCGCAGAAGAGGCTCCCGCTCCTCTTACCGGAACATGGTCGATGCCATGGACGATTCCGAAGACAATCTCTCACAGTCCTCGGGCGATGATGGTGATGGACACCACCTTGATGATTCTCATGCCACGTCTTCAGTCTTTGACATGGAGGGCACGAATGTTACAACAGTGCAGATTGAGCATCATACATCGTCATCAACAGAGGCCCTCCACGATATGTCATCAATAGAGTTTCTTCCCGATGCTACTTCAACGGAGGTCTTGAATGATGCCTCATCACCAGAATCCCTTTGTGATGTCTCATCGACAGAGTTTCTGCACGATGTCTCATCAACAGAGTTCCTACCTGATGCCACATCAACAGAGGTTTTGAACAACGCCTCATCAGCAGAAGCCCTGTGTGATATCTCATCAACAGACTTCCTTGAAAATGTCTCCTCAACCGAAGCCCTGCACGATGCACCAACAAACGAAATGAATAACGATGGCCGAACTCTCGAAGTCACTCCCGGCAATAGAGCAACAGGGAACACTCTTGACACTTCGAGGGAGATAAAACATAACATTTCTGCCACAGTATATGATGCCCATGGTGGCAGTGGTGCAGAAGGATGCTGGCCAACGATAGTGAAGCCTTACCTGGAGACTGATCTCGACAGCATTTTCCTCAAGACCCAGCTCGAAGAGCCAGACGACAATCACGCTTCACCCCAGCGAGTATCGGAAGGAAACGTTTTGGTTCCTAAGGGATCAGGAGGACATAGTTTGGAAGATCTTGGATCCAAGGAAAAGACTGGGAAAAGTTTGGGGTCACAAGAACTGCTTGTGGATCTTCTGACACCTAGTGAAGTTTTGACACGAAATGAACTAAAAACGAAAGTTTCCATACCAACTGAATCAGATGTGGAAATTTCGATATTAAAAAAACCAAATGTGAAAAATTTACCACCAAGTAAGCCAGATGTGAATGTTTTAAAACCAGAAGAAACGAAATTAAAAAAATCCACATTGGAAGGTTCCAACTCTGATGTTTTGCCACCATTGATTTCCGGGTCTGAAGTGGAAGAATCCAAAATAAACATTATGCCACTGAAGGAATCAAAGGTTGAAGTGTTGCCAAAGGATGAATCCAAAGTGAAAGTTCTTCCACGAAAGATATCTAGGTTTGAAGTTGTGCCGGTGGACGAATCCACAATGATAGCTCTTTCACCAAAGAAATCCAGGTTTAAAGTAGGTCCTGTTGATGAATCCATAGTGAAATTTATGCCACCAAAGCAATCCAAGACTGAGGTATTGCCAGTGGAAGCATCCAAGGCTGGGGTGTCACCAAAGGAAGAATCCAAGATGAAGGTATCACTCACAGAAGAACCCAAGGTTGAGGAGATACCAACAGAAGAATCTGAGGTTGAGGTATTACCAAAGGAAGAATCCAAGGCTAAGGTGTCACCAATGGAGAAATCCAAGATTGAGATGCCACCAAAGGGAGAATCCAAGTTTAAGGTGCCACCAATGGAAGAATCAAAGACTGAGATGCCACCAATGGACAAATCCAAGATTGAGGTGCCACCAATGGACGAATCCAAGATTGAGGTGCCACCAATGGACGAATCCAAGATTGAGGTGCCACCAATGGCAGAATCCAAGATTGAGGTGCAACCAATGGCAGAATCCAAGATTGAGGTGCCGCCAATAGAAGAATCCAAGATTGAGGTGCCGCCAATGGCAGAATCTAAGAGTGAGGTGACGCCAATGGAAGAATCTAAGATTAAGGTGCCACCAATGGCAGAATCCAAGATTAAGGTGCCACCAATGGCAGAATCCAAGATTGAGGTGCCACCAATGGAAGAATCTAAAATTGAGGTGCTGCCAATGGAAGAATTTAAGAGTGAGGTGCCGCCAATGGCAGAATCCAAGGTTGAAGTGTCATCAACAAAGGAATCCAAGATTGAGATGTCATCAACAGAAGAATCCAAGGTTGAGGATCAGCCAGTGGAAGTTCAGCTACCAAAGAAATCCATGAGAGAAGTTGAAGATATCAGTGTGAAGCGATCGGAGCAGAGAAGGGGTGTATCCACCAGACCCAGACTCTCTAGCTTCAAGAGGCCATCATGTCCACCGCCACCACCTCCACTAACTCCCCCATCTTCGCACAGTGGTTTGTCATCTCCTCGCACTCCAGTGTCATCTCCTCATAGCATGGTGTTAATTCCCAGCCAAGAGCGATCTCAAAGCAGGGTGTTGTCTTCTCACAGCATGACGCCATCTCCCATCTCGCCATTGTCCCAGACTGGGGTGTCTCCTCACAGCTCTGTGTCTTCTGAGAATGTTAGTCTGATTTTGCCAGCATCTGAATTACTGCTGCAACAGACTGTCTTTTCATCAACACACACTGAATCACTAACTCAAGAGTCTCCCTCTGAATCCCAAGAAGCTAGGTCACTGGCAGTAGAGTTGTCCTTTGAGGCACCGGGATCAGAGCCACCAATCAGTTCGGAAGTGGTGGCACCTACTTCATCATTCTCAGAGACTCCATCAAGCCCTCTGGTTCCTGAAGAAGGGGATTCCTTAGCATCATTATCAAGTGCGCCCCCTCAAATACTCGATGATACCCATATTCAGAAGTTCCAGAAAGAGGAAGATGGTGCTTATGCTGATTTCCTCAAGAGCAGAATTAAGGCAATGGCATCTCGTGTCTTTGAGGAACTGGAAAATTTGGATATTCCTCTAGTGCCGCCACCTCCACCACACCGGCCACCTCCACCACCGCCGACAAGAGGGTCATCGCTTCATCTCACAGAGACATCTCTAGCACATCTTCAGGATATGGCCTCAATGCAGATGAGAAAATTGTCTCTGACAGAACTGTCAGAGGAATCTTCATCATCTCTCTCAGAAGTCACTCCAACATGTGCCTATGAGGTTCCTCTAACACAGCTCTCAGAAGATTCATTGTCCAAACTCTCGGCAGTTTCTCCGGCAAAGCTTTCACATTCCTCTCTGTCTCCAGCACACTCGATGAAGGAGGTGAATGAAATTAAACTTTCAAAGGTTCCTCCTCCTCCCCTGAAAACACACTCTGCAAATATTTCCCCAGCAAAGCTTTGGGAGCCATCCCAAACACAAATGGAGAATTTCTCAGCAGAATTCCTTTTGGAACCCACTTTGACACAGCCTCCAAAGTCTTCTCAAAAAAAGCTATCAACGTTGTCTCAATCACGGCTTCCGATGCCTGTGGCATCACAGCCACCAAAGTCACATCGAACACGCATTCCAAGGCCCTCTCCACCACCTCATCAAAAGAGTCCTTTAACACAGCCCCCAAAATCTCTTGTGCATGCTTCAGAGTCAATTTCATCCAAGGCTCAAGAGGACACACTACCACATTTCCAAAACTGGTCTCCAACGCAGCTTTTAAGTGAGTTGGAGAGAATGGAGATTGCAATAGTTCCTTCTCCCCTCCCTCGGCAGTCACCACAAACAACCCAACAAAAGACTTGTGCAAGAGAGCTTCCAAAAACTACTTTAAACCAGGTGAGAGGCGAGTCTCCAGCACAAATTTTGAGTAAGTTGGAAAATATGGAGATCCTAGAGGTGCCTCCTCCTCTCCCCCGAAAACCACCTCCAGTACAATCTCCAGATACCTCTCCAATACGATCTCCAGATACCTCTCCAATACGATCTCCAGATACCTCTCCAATACAACCAATAGAAACCTATCCAATACAACAACCAGAATCTTCTCCATCACAGTTTCCAAAAGTTTCTTCAACAAAGGTACCAAAAGACTCTCAAAGACAAATTCCTAAGCTGTCTTCAACACAACTGCCAGAGTCTTCAACACAGTTCTTAAAAGCTCAAAAACAGCTTCAGAAATCTTCTTCATCACCGCTTCCAAGAGCCTCATCACTGCTCCCAAAGCATTCTCCAACACAGCTTCCAAAATCGCCAACACATCTCTCAAAACATTCACCAACAAGGATCCCAAAAGCTCCAAATCAGAATACCCACAAAACTTCTATATCACAGATCCCAAAAGCTTTCCAATCACAGCATCAAAATGCTTCTACAAAATTTCCATCAAAGAACCAACGTGGATCTCCAGCACAGGCCATAAATAAAATTGAAAACATGGAGATTCTGGAAGTGCCTCCTCCACCCCCACGGCAACCACCTCCAACACAGTTGGAGGCTTCTTCAACACAGCATGTGGATCCATCCTCATCGAAGAGTTCTTCAATGCAACTCCACAGGGATTTTCCAACACAGGTCCAGGAAGCATCTGCAGCACAGCTTGCAGAGAGTTCTCAGTCACAACTATTTGATGTGCATCTCCCACAATCTCCATGTAAATCTCCATTAGGGCACCAAGGCAGGTCTCCAACACAACTACTAAACGAGTTGGAAAACATGGACTGCCTGGAAGTGCCTCCTCCACCTCCTCGACAGCCACCTCCAACACTGTTACTGAAACATTCTCCTTCAACACAGCCTCAGGTAGCTTCTCTATCACACCCACCAGAAATGTCACAGTTGGAACAACTAGATGCAGATATAACCAAAAACGACAGGACCACAGAGGACGTCACTAATACCGGGACCACAGAGGATGTCACTGATGCCTGGAACATGGAGGACGTCACTGATGCCTTCAACATGGAGGACGTCACTGATGCCTTCAACATGGAGGACGTCACTGATGACTGGATGATGGTGGACGTCACTGATGACTGGAACATAGATGAAGTCTTCGATACCTGGAACTTTGAGGTAAACGGACCAGCGCTTGTGTCTCAAATAACCGACTTCGACACCCTTCCGCTCGTCGCTCCTCCTCCACTTTTTGCAGACGAAGAGTGTGATGACGTCTGGACGTCTTGCTCAATCCTTCCGCCAGAGCCAATTACGAAGGATGTCGAAAGAAAGTTTGAAAGTCATCCAGGTCATGCATTAAAGTCTAAAGCCTCTGGTGGGGGCGCCCAAGAGTATATGACTGAGGAGGAAGGAGAGGAGGAGGAGGAAGATGATGAGGAGGAGGAGGAGAATGAAGAGGATGAGAATGAAGAGGATGAGAATGAAGAGGATGAGAATGAAGAGGATGAGAATGAAGAGGATGAGAACGAAGAGGATGAGAACGAAGAGGATGACGAAGAGAAGGAGGAGGAGGAGGAAGAAGAGGAGGAGGAGGAGGAAGAGATTGAAGAGGAGTGTGTGAAGGACAAGGAAGAGAAGAACGGGAAGCAAGATGGTCACAACAATGAATTTACCCAGTCTGTTGATACTGCAGCCTGGGAGGAAGAAAACAATATGTGCTTCGATGAGCCGGACTTTAGTTCGGAGTCTAGCTCCACAGGAACTTCAAGTCCAACTGGTGAAGGTGTTATCCAGAAGGAAGAAAATGAGAAAGGGGTTCGGGAAATCGATACTACCGCCCCTGAATGCTATTTTCCAAGGACTTCGACACCTGAACCACATAAAGCTCCTCCGGGTGAACTCTCTGACGACATAACTCATTCTGCTGACTCCGGAACGAAAGAATGGAATAAAAGAGGCCCCAAGAAACTCGATGCTTCCCAAGAGTCACACTTTCCAGGGACTTTGACCCCAAAGGCTCTCGGGGCATCGCCGGATAAGCTCCCTCGTGATATCACTGTCGCGGGTGAACAAGAAGATATTAAGGAACCAATAACTGTTCATGCACTTCCTTGTCATCAAAGTGTTAAGACTCCAGGTCAAGCAAAGGTGTCAGGAGACCAACAGCTAGAAGGAGAAGCAACAACTCTCTCCCCTGAAAATGAAGATGGTCATGCAAAACAGGAGCGAGAAGAAGCACTTCTCGCTAAAATAAGAAAGCTAAGTATAAAACTGGACAGTGAGAGTGAGGTTAACAGGGCAGAGATGGACATCGAAGACAGCGCCACACAGACAAATCCATCCAGTGAATCTTTAGAACTGGATGTAGCCTCCTCGCCTACTGCTCACAACTACAACGTTGAACAGGCCATACACATAGCCAGTCCAGACACGTCTTATGACATATTAGTTACCGTTTCCGTGAAAGCCACTCAGTCATCAGTGCCAGAGATAGGAGAGTCCTCGAGTAAGACCCATGCTTCCATCCCTGTCAAGACCAAAGAACAGACTGGACGCCACAAAAGGAAAACGCGAAAGGCAAAGAACTCCAAAGAAAGCAAGTCTTCGAAAAAGAATGTCAAGGTTAAGAAAATTTGTAATGAGGAGGAGCCTCTACTTGGTCCAGAGGAGCGAAAACATCATCACGGTAAGTGCTGCTCTCTTTGCTTTTTCTTCAGTCCTCCCTTCCGTTCTTGATATAATGTATATTCAATTCATACTTACATCTGTGCTAACATATTATGCCGTATCATGTGTTGTATTTATTTCACGGCTCTAGAACGTGCGTATGAGAGATACTGCAGCCCATCCTCTCGAGTTGCCACAACGGACAGAAAATTGTGTACTAAAACGTTCGAACCTAACCTAACCTTAACCTAGAGACCATGCATAGAAAACTTGAATGTGATCTGCTATGATTTACAGCACCCCAGTATTTGGCCATTGTTGAATTTTACGAGAAAATGCGGTGAATTATAGGAAAGGACGGGTTGAACAATGACCATCTCATGACTGGCACCATTGTGTGTTGGTCATGCAGTCCGGTGCCAGTGTTTGTGTTGGGGGGTGTGGGCTGTGTATACTTTCCCTACTGGGCTACTTGAACAGGTAATCGCAAATGCCACCTGTACTCATCTTGAAGAAATTATTAACTCTCTCTTCAATCATATTTGAAACAGTAGACTCTTGTAATTGTAACATTATATACTTAGGTTTCAGTAAGGCTTTTGATACTGTTCCACGTCAGAGGTTGATAAGGACGATAAAGGTCACAATAGTGTTAAACCTCACTGCCTACAGATCTGACAGAAGAGGAATAACAAGGGCGTAAAGAGCAGAAAGTACAAGTATTAACCAAATAATTGGTTTAGAGCTGAGAAGTATATGTCAGGACAGCACCAAGCATCCACCAGGCATCGTGACGACGGAACTTGCCAGAGTTAGGAGGATATTATGTAGGTGAACCTCGCTGGCCCTTGACCACTACTCTGTAATCTTTCATATAGATTAGCATAGCAGCTCATGCAGTGCTGTGTACCCGAGTCAACTCATCCACCCGATAAGAAAGTGCATTTGTAAGCATTGTATAATAACAAGATTCGTCCACATTAGCTCCGAACCTCCCAAAGAGAGGTTGTGGTCACTAACGGGTGATTCAAGGTGTCTAGGTCTGTAGTCATATATTTTGTAACCATGTGGATAACTATATTGTAACGGAATGTTGGACCCTGAAACGCTTTAACCGTAACACAATTATAAGACTAAACCTAACCTCTCATAGCAGATATTCCAGATAGCAACCCCTAGGCCTAAATACAGTTCACGCTATCTTAGGCCTAATATAGTACATATATGTGCTATACTAAGCCTAGAATCGTTTAAGATTGGTTTTTAGATTAATTTTTTTCCGCACTCAATACAATTATTAGTACAAAAAGTGGCTTACTGGTACTCCACTACATATTGGTACTCTGGACCAAATAGTTACTAAAAGTACTCTCAGTTCAGGAGGATGAGTTGAGGAAGATAACACAGCTACCAGATATCAGCTAATCAATAGTTGGATTGCGTGATTAAACTGTGATAAGTTCTTTAGAGTTATGATTAATATGATTAGCAGGAGAACTAGGCCGTTATGTAGGCTGTTACAAGCCGTTATGTTATGACTGTGTAGCATTTTGACGGGATACGAGGACAAGGGGCTGGGATATGAGGACAAGGAGCTGGGATATGAGGACAAGGAGCTGGGATATGAGGACAAGGAGCTGGAATATAAGGACAAGGAGCTGGGATATGGGGACAAGGAGCTGGGATATGAGGACAAGGAGCTAGGATATGAGGACAAGGAGCTGGGATATGAGGACAAGGAGCTGGGATATGAGGACAAGGGGCTGGGATATAAGGACAAGGAGCTGGGATATAAGGACAAGGAGCTGGGATATGAGAACAAGGGGCTGGGATATGAGTACAAAGAGCTGGGATATGAGACCAAGGAGCTAGGATATAAGGACAAGGAGGTGGGATACAGGGTCAGATAATATGGTGGGATATGGACATAAATTTGCTTTTTAGCTTAAACTTTAAATACAGAATTTTCCTTTGGGCATGAAAACTTCCTTGAGATAACATGAATCAGCGATATTTTGTCCACCCCGCGAAATCGACCAGGCCCCGCGAAATCAACCAGGCCCCGCGCAATCAATCAGGCCCCGCGAAATCAACCAGGCCCCGCGCAATCAATCAGGCCCCGCGAAATCAACCAGGCCCCGCGCAATCAATCAGGCCCCGCGAAATCAACCAGGCCCCGCGAAATTAACGAAACCCCGCGAAATCAAGACCCCTCTCACAAAATCAATAACAAAAACTCGCGAAACTAAAAACAGCGAACTTTTTTTTTTTTTAGTGTTGGCGATCAGAAAGCAACTGGATGAAAGTCAATTGCTCCTCGAGTCGTCAACTCATCAACTTGGGCGTCAACCACTTCTCTGTTAGCCAATTCGCGGCTTCTTTCCTCATCTATAGTTGAATCATCAATCGTCAATTATGAGGCGTGGGTGTTTTTTTTTGTAATAGAGCTTTAGCATTATTGTGTTTGTAGTATGTTGTGTGAGTATTGGGGTGACGAGGTTGTGACGTATCTGCGACGTGTTGATGACGTTGCTGTGACGTGTGTATGAGGACTTTGCGTGAGGTGTGTGTGTGTGGGGGGGGGGGTAGTGAGTGGTGGTAACACTGCCGGTGGGTGGACACTGCCATCACTGTTCTCACTTCCGTTTTGGCAACAGTGACGCTCAGGGCAACAAGGATCTCTCGCAACGTTGGGTCAAAAGTTGTGTGTGTGTGTGTGTTTGTGTGTGTGTGTGTGTACTCACCTAGTTGTGCTTGCGGGGGTTGAGCTCTGGCTCTTTGGTCCCGCCTCTCAACCTCTCAAGTTGTGTGTGTGTGTGTGTGTGTGGGAGGGGTGGAGGTGTGGAACGGGGAGACAGGAAATGAGTATTTGAGAATGGGGGAGTGTGGGGGGGTTGTGGGGGAGGGGGTGGGAAAGATTGGAAAGGAAAGTAAAGGTAAAAGTAATAATTGAAAATGGTGATGTAACTAAAGAAAGAAAGGGAATAAAGAGGAAACAGAAGGGATATAACTGGAACACAAAGATACTAACATCGATGATAACTTTAAGGAGATGAACTCCTTGAGACAGTGATGAGGACGATGAGAATGACTGATGATGGCCATACTGAAGACAATAATGATGGTTTATTGTGATGGTGAGAATTGTGATGAGAGTTTCTGGCTGGGAACTGTAGCTTTGTGTTGTTTTGTGTTGGGTGGATACACTGAACTAAGGTGTCACCTGTGTTGGGTGACTCCTAACACAGGTGACACCCAACATAGGTGACTCCTAACACAGGTGACACCCAACATAGGTGACTCCTAACACAGGTGACACCCAACATAGGTGACTCCTAACACAGGTGACACCCAACATAGGTGACTCCTAACACAGGTGACACCCAACATAGGTGACTCCTAACACAGGTGACACCCAACATAGGTGACTCCTAACACAGGTGACACCCAACATAGGTGACTCCTAACACAGGTGACACCCAACATAGGTGACTCCTAACACAGGTGACACCCAACATAGGTGACTCCTAACACAGGTGACACCCAACATAGGTGACTCCTAACACAGGTGACACCCATGTTGTCACCTGTGTTGGGTTTCACCTGTGTTGGGTGTCACCTGTGTTGGGAGTCACCTGTGTTGGGAGTCACCTGTGTTGGGTGTCACCTGTGTTGGGTGTCACCTGTGTTGGGTGTCACCTGTGTTGGGTGTCACCTGTGCTGGCTGTTACCTACGTTTGTACTAACGATGTGGGGGCAGGAGGAGGAGGGGGGGGGGTCAAGAAAACGTGACAAGGGAAGGCGTTGTGAGTTGAGGTTAGAGTGGTTGAGGTTGAATAGGATGTGGGGTGGGGGGAGGGGGGTGGGAGGGGTTGTGGGAAGGGGTGGATGAGCCTGTGTGAGCTATTTTCAGCTCCCAGTTCATTGAGTCGCTTCACAGTGACCACATCTATCGTGTCTATCCCTGCGACGGTGATTGTGTAGCCCCTGGGACGGTGGTTGTGTAGCCCCTGGGACGGTGATTGTGTAACCCCCTGGGACGGTGATTGTGTAGCCCCTGGGACGGTGATTGTGTAGCCCCTGGGACGGTGATTGTACTCACCTAGTTGTGTTTGCGGGGGTTGAGCTCTGGCTCAAGCCCCAGGGTGTAGCCCCTGGGACGGTGATTGTGTAGCCCCTGGGACGGTGATTGTGTAGCCCCTGGGACGGTGATTGTGTAGCCCCTGGGACGGTGATTGTGTAGCCCCTGGGACGGTGATTGTGTAGTCCCTGCGACGGTGATTGTGTAGCCCTGGGACGGTGATTGTGTAGCCCTGGGACGGTGATTGTGTAGCCCTGGGACGGTGATTGTGTAGCCCCTGGGACGGTGATTGTGTAGCCCCTGGGACGGTGATTGTGTAACCCCTGGGACGGTGATTGTGTAGCCCTGGGACGGTGATTGTGTAGCCCCTGGGACGGTGATTGTGTAACCCCTGGGACGGTGATTGTGTAGCCCCTGGGACGGTGATTGTGTAGCCCCTGGGACGGTGGTTGTGTAGCCCCTGGGACGGTGATTGTGTAGTCCCTGGGACGGTGATTGTGTAGCCCCTGGGACGGTGATTGTGTAGCCCCTGGGACGGTGATTGTGTAGCCCCTGGGACGGTGGTTGTGTAGCCCCTGGGACGGTGATTGTGTAGCCCCTGGGACGGTGATTGTGTAGTCCCTGCGACGGTGATTGTGTAGCCCTGGGACGGTGATTGTGTAGCCCCTGGGACGGTGATTGTGTAGCCCCTGGGACGGTGATTGTGTAGCCCCTGGGACGGTGATTGTGTAGCCCTGGGATGGTGATTGTGTAGCCCCTGGGACGGTGATTGTGTAGCCCTGGGACGGTGATTGTGTAGCCCTGGGACGGTGATTGTGTAGCCCTGGGACGGTGATTGTGTAGCCCCTGGGACGGTGATTGTGTAGCCCTGGGATGGTGATTGTGTAGCCCCTGGGACGGTGATTGTGTAGCCCTGGGACGGTGATTGTGTAGCCCCTGGGACGGTGATTGTGTAGCCCCTGGGACGGTGATTGTGTAGCCCTGGGACGGTGATTGTGTAGCCCCTGCGATGGTGATTGTGTAGCCCCTGGGACGGTGATTGTGTAGCCCTGGGACGGTGATTGTGTAGCCCCTGGGACGGTGATTGTGTAGCCCCTGGGACGGTGATTGTGTAGCCCTGGGACGGTGATTGTGTAGCCCCTGGGACGGTGATTGTGTAGCCCCTGGGACGGTGATTGTGTAGCCCCTGGGACGGTGATTGTGTAGCCCTGGGACGGTGATTGTGTAGCCCCTGGGACGGTGATTGTGTAGCCCCTGGGACGGTGATTGTGTAGCCCCTGGGACGGTGATTGTGTATCCCTCTGTATGCGTAGACTGCTTGACTGCCAGACGGTGGACAGAGTGACTATACGAACAGTTTACCTGCTGGGTTTACCAGTCATCTTCCTCTCTCATCAAGCCATGATTGTACCCCTGGCGAGCAGTAACTGTAAAGTGGCCAGACTTTGTGAAGTGTACTGGTGTGATTGTGGTGGTTGTATGAGGCATTGTTTGTGTGTATCAGTGATTGTGGTGGTTGTATGAGGCATTGTTTGTGTGTATCAGTGATTGTGGTGGCTGTATGTGGCAGTGGTTGTGTGTATCAGTGATTGTGGTGGCTGTATGAGGCATTGTTTGTGTATATCAGTGATTGTGGTGGCTGTATGAGGCAGTGTTTTTCCAAATACAATTGTTTATGTCTACTGCTAACTTTTTGTGGTGATGCTCATGACATTACACACAGAAATCATAATAGCGTGATGCATCAAATGAACAAATCCACAAGGGCCGTGACGAGGGTTCGAACCTACTTTCCGGGATAATCTCAGACGCGCCTTAGTCGACTGCGCCTCAACATATTAAAAAGAATTGCAACTGGTAGTGCTCATACGGATCCTGGAGCCTCTCAGAGACACAAAACCTCTTTTTTAGGTTCGTTTATGCCTAGTTATTGTCGCCTTGTCATAGGATTTTATTAATCCTGTGAGGCAAGATTTTCCATTCCTGACCCCCTTGATGTGTTACTAAGGTCTTTATCTCCAGATGATATAATAGTTTTTCCCACAATCTTCTCCATCAGCTTGCATGGTGAGCAAGTTAGGGACACTGGCCTGTAGTTCAGTGCCTCCTGTCCGTCTCCCGTCATGTATATATCGGGACTGGTTGATACCTGGTTGATACCTGGTTGATGGGGTTCTGGGAGTTCTTCTACTCCCCAAGCCCGGCCCGAGGCCAGGCTTGACTTGTGAGAGTTTGGTCCACCAGGCTGTTGCTTGGAGCGGCCCGCAGGCCCACATACCCTAGCCATCTTCCAAATTTCTGGCAGTTAACCTCTTACCAGTGATTAGTTATACACCATTGAGAGCGGTAGACACTACTTCAACTTCTCCTTTTAGTATACACGATGACACTCCTTCTGGGCCTACAGATGGAATGTGCGTGCGTGCGTGCGCTTTGGCCTGTGTGTGTTTGTAAGTATGTTTGTTTTTGTATGCTAAGTGTTTATTTGTCCAGTGTGGGATCAGGCCGGGCTTGGGGAGTATAATTCCCGAAGCCCTCACTAGGTATGCTTCCCAGGTGTGCTCTCCAGGTATGCTCTCCAAGTATGCTCTCCAAGTATGCTCTCCAAGTATGTTCTCCAAGTATGTTCTCCAGGTATGCTCTCCAGGTATGCTCTCCAGGTATGCTCTCGAGGTATGCTCTCGAGGTATGCTCTCCAAGTATGCTCTCCAAGTATGTTCTCGAGGGGTGCAATAGTTGCAAGCGGTGGTTGAGGGTCTGTTGTGGGCCTTGCAAGTCAGGTCATCACAGTGTGGTTGATCTACATACTGGGGTGAGGGGCTCTCACCACTGTGGTGAACTGATACCCCCAAGATGGTGGTGAGTTGTTGGGTAACGATTGTTTCTGAAGTGTGGCGTTATCAGTGTGGGGAGGGTGAGGCAGGTGTGGGGAGTGGGGCACACACTTCCTCCCTCCCTCCCCAGCAGGTGTGGGGAGTGGGGCACACACTTCCTCCCTCCCCTCTCCCAGCAGGTGTGGGAGAGGGGCAAACCCTCCCTCCCTCCCTCCCCAGCAGGTGTGGGGAGTGGGGCACATCCTCCCTCCCTCCCTAGCAGGTGTGGGAGAGGGGCACACCCTCCCTCCCCAGCAGGTGTGGGATTGGGGCACACCCTCCCTCCCTTCCCAGCAGGTGTGGGGAGTGGGACAGATCCTCCCTCCCTCCCCAGCAGGTGTGGGAGAGGGGCACACCCTCCCTCCCTCCCCAGCAGGTGTGGGGAGTGGGGCACATCCTCCCTCCCTCCCTCCCCAGCAGGTGTGGGGAGTGGGGCACATCCTCCCTCCCTCCCCAGCAGGTGTGGGGAGTGGGGCACATCCTCCCTCCCTCCCTCCCCAGCAGGTGTGGGGAGTGGGGCACATCCTCCCTCCCTCCCTAGCAGGTGTGGGAGAGGGACACACCCTCCCTCCCTCCCCACTTGGCTAAAAATTAGTATCTTTTACCCGGAACTTCACCAGGTGTGGGGCGTTGGTCAGGAGTTAACACACACACACACACACACACACACACACACACACACACACACACACACACACACACACACACACACACACACACACACACACACACACACACCTGTGTCATCAAGTGGGTCACCGGAGCGAGGGTGTCTCCCCCTCCTTCCTGAGCCCCACACACCTGTGCTCATCACGTGTCTCACACACACCTGTGCACACCTACCTTGCTGTGAATCACCACTGGCAGCGCTTGAATTTGGTAGTTAAACAGCATTTTGGTAATTAAGCTCACCATTGTGCTAGTCACACACACACACACCTTTCCTCAGTGTGTGTGTGTTTACTCAGTTGTGCTTGCGGGGGTTGAGCTCTGGCTCTTTGGTCCCGCCTCTCAACTGACAATCAACCGGTGTACAGATGTGTGTGTGTGAGTGTGTGAGAGAGTGGTCGCGCGAGAGAGGTTTGGTCGACGAAAACAGCGGTTTCATCTGATGTGCTTCCTGTAGTAGGCGGAAAGGGCTTGGATGTGTTGTATTGCTAAGCTCCTCCCCCTTCTCCCCCTTCCCACCTAATCCCCTCTTCCCCCATCCCACCTCTCCCCTTGTCCTCACCCTTCCACACCCCCTCCCACCCCATCCAAGCCACACCCTGCAGGTAGCCTCAGTGTAGCAACTGTAATTTTAGTAGTGTGTGTGTGTGTCCATATATATATATGTTTGTAAATACTTAACATGTGTACTTCAATGTGTACCGGTGCGTTAGATACGTGTGTGTGTATACATGTCTGTCATTGAAAAATCACTCCGACTGCTTCATAGAAACTTAAGTCATTCACAGGACGAGAAGCAATTGACAGTTGAATAAAATTGAGTGGAGGTCAAAGGTCACAGTGGGATACCAAGAATGACCTGCACAGTGTGGAACTGTACTCACCATCCGTGACCCTCTCAGACGCGTCGCTAACTATACCACGAACACCAACGAATAAAACATCGAACAAAAACCGGTTACGAACGGGAAAATAATAAACAAAGCTGAAAAAACTACAAAGTGATAGCGGGTATGAGAAGGAAGATGGTGAGTGTGGGGGAAGATGGTGAGTGAGACGCAGGTGTTGAGAGGGTAATTAGGGCGGCCTCTGAGGACCAGGTGAGGATGAATGGTGAGGTGTCCGAGGGTATGGAGGCAGCTCACGTGGGCTTCGTCTTCTTGCAGATGAGAGCCCAGAACCACCACCACCACCAAGGTAATGTTACTCCCTCACACTCACACACTCTCTCTCTCTCTCTGTCTCTCTTTCTCTCTTTCTCTCTTTCTCTTTCTCTTTCTCTTTCTCTTTCTCTCTCTCTCTCTCTCTCTCTCTCTCTCTCTCTCTCTCTCTCTCTCTCTCTCTCTCTCTCTCTCTCTCTCTCTCTCTCTCTCTCTCTCTCTCTCTCTCTCTCACCTTTCTCTCTCTCTCTCTCACCTTTCTCTCCATGCCTTGATCGTCTCTTGCTTCTCTCCCTCCCTCCCTCTCCCCCACCTCACCCTCCCCCCCCCCGTCTCAGGTAATGTGATATTGTACCTGAATTGATGTTATCCGCTAACCAACCATGTGTGAGTGTGTACTCGCCTATTTGTGCCTCCAGGATCAAGCATTGGCTCTTGGATCCCGCCTTTCTCGCTGCCCGTTGTGTGTGTACTCACCTATATGTACTCACCTATATGTGCTTGCAGGATCGAGCATTGACTCTTGGATCCCGCCTTTCTAGCTATCGGTTGTTTACAGCAATGACTCCTGTCCCATTTCCCTATCATACCTAGTTTTAAAAGTATGAATAGTATTTCCTTCCACAACCTGTTCCCCAAGTGCATTCCATTTTTCTACTACTCTCACGCTAAAAGAAAACTTCCTAACATCTCTGTGACTCATCTGAGTTTCCAGTTTCCACCCATGTCCCCTCGTTCTGTTATTATTACGTGTGAACATTTCATCTATTTCCACTTTGTCAATTCCCCTGAGTATTTTATATGTCCCTATCATATCTCCTCTCTCCCTTCTTTTCTCTAGTGTCGTAAGGTTCAGTTCCTTCAGCCGCTCTTCATATCCCATCCCTCGTAGCTCTGGGACAAGCCTCGTCGCAAACCTCTGAACCTTCTCCAGTTTCTTTATGTGTTTCTTCAGGTGGGGGCTCCATGATGGCGCGGCATACTCTAAGACGGGTCTCACGTAGGCAGTGTAAAGCGCCCTAAAAGCTTCCTCATTTAGGTTTCTGAATGAAGTTCTAATTTTCGCCAGTGTAGAGTACGCTGCTGTCGTTATCCTATTTATATGTGCCTCAGGAGTTAGATTAGGTGTCACATCCACTCCCAGGTCTCTTTCTCGAATCGTTACAGGTAGGCTGTTCCCCTTCATTGTGTACTGTCCCTTTGGTCTCCTGTCACCTGATCCCATTTCCATAACTTTACATTTACTGGTGTTAAACTCCAGTAGCCATTTCCCTGACCATCTCTGCAGCCTGTTTAAGTCCTCTTGGAGGATCCTACAATCCTCGTCTGTCACAACTCTTCTCATTAATTTTGCGTCATCTGCAAACATTGACATGTACACACACAAACATTGTGTGTGTGTGTGTGTGTGTGTGTGTGTGTGTGTGTGTGTGTGTGTGTGTGTGTGTGTGTGTGTGTGTGTGTGTGTAGCGTGCGAATGTATGTGTGTGCTTTTTTTTATGCACTTAATGAACACTTTCGGCCTAAAAAAGTTTGCAAAATTGAGTTTGAGCTGCTGGGCTCCGCCTTTCTAAGTGTTGGACCTTTACCACGGCAACTCCCAACTGTTTGCCTGCTACACAGTTGTTTCTGCGTGACACAGGTGCCACCGTCACCCTCAGCCACAGGTGCCACCGTCACCCTCAGCCCCAGGTGTCACTCTACATTCTTCTCGGGACGTTGACTCCTAAAATGGCGATGTAAACAAAAAACACGTGGCCGACTGACGCTGTTGCATAAGGTATAGAATTGTAGTCATTTAAAAAACCAGGAGTCCAGCTGTTGTTGGTACAGGTTCTGGTGGTGAGAGAGAGAGAGAGAGAGAGAGAGAGAGAGAGAGAGAGAGAGAGAGAGAGAGTGAGAGTGTATGAGGAGATAGTGAGAGTTGGGAAATACCTGATAATGTTGAAGGTCATTACATCCCTGTACAGGTAGGCTTCTCTTTGTTTAATGTCCGCCCGTGGGAACCTTTCCCCCTACATCCTCTCCCAATCTCCCCCCTCTCCCTCCCTCTCCCTCTCCCTCTCTTCCACTCTCCCTTCCTCTTTACAATACATTGTCCATCGTTGGGCAAAGCTTCCAGCATCACACTACCTCACCATTATTCATCACCATTAACAATGGTAGAAGCGTCGGCTCCACTGTTCTTGCGAGGCTGACTTTTGATGTGGTGAACTCGACTGAATTGTTCTTCATATGTTGCCGTGATAGTGTCGCTGCTCTTGCTGCTGCTGCTGCTGCTGCTACTGCTATCACTATGCTGCTTCTGCTGTCACTGCTGCTTGTTCTGCTTCTATTACTACAGTTATGTCTCTGCTGCTACTGCGGCCCCGACTGGGGGCTACGTAGGGTGTTCCTACTCCGCCTGACACTCAAGCCACACAGACTATTATTCGGTGGAAATAAGAGGCTCCACAACGGGGTACAATCTAATCACTGGCCACAATCAGACCAGTCATTGGGTGCTTAAGGGGGTCAGGCGTTGAGCTCATACAGCCCCATTCATTGTCACGAAGCAGGCAACTCTGTGGATACAAATGAGTCGCTGAATTTGCATAAAGAGCCTATTGAGAACGAACAAGTCACTCACGTGACAAACTGGCCACTCAGTGAGTATAAATGGAATTCATAAACATAAACAGTCCACTCAGCAAGCATAACCCGTGCACTGAGGAAGCATCCGTGTGCACAGAGCCTTTCCACATAACTCATGCCTCTTATTTCTGGGACTAGCCTACTGGCCTAATGGCATGCCTCTGAACCTTTTCCAACTTCTTCTTGTGCTTGACAAGATACGGGGCTCCATACTGGGGCCGCATACTCCAGGACTGGCTTTACATATGTGGTATACAAGGCTCTGAAGGATTCCTTACACAGGTTTCTGAAGGCAGTTCTGATGTTAGCCAGCCTCGCATACGCTGTCGATGTTATTCTTGTGATGTGGGCTTCAGGAGACAGGTTTGGTGTGATATCAACTTCTAGATCTTTATCTCTGTCCGTTTCATGAAGGACTTCATCTCCCTTTCGGTATCCTGTGTCTGGCCTCCTATTTCCTCCGCCTAGTTTAATTACCTTACATTTACTTGGGTTGAACTTTAGTAGCCATTTGTTGGACCATTCCTTCAGTTTGTCCAAGTCATCTTGTAGCCTCATACTATCTTCCTCTGTCTTAATCCTCCTCATGATTTTTGCATCATCAGCAAACAATGAGAGGAACGAGTCCATTCCCTCTGAGAATAGACTTGTTCCTAGAGAGAGAGAGAGAGAGAGAGAGAGAGAGAGAGAGAGAGAGAGAGAGAGAGAGAGAGAGAGAGAGAGAGAGAGAGAGAGAGAGTGAGAGAGTGTGTGTGTGTGTGTGTGTGTGCGCGCATGTGTGTGTGCGTAAAAAACATGAGCTTGTAACCGTTCTAAAAATAACAGATAAACTACACAATAATTTGGTATAAGTATACATTCTCTTCAGGAAATCATATGATAAACAGAGCGATATACGAGTATACATATTGTATAACATTGTAAAACACGAGGGAATCTTTTTACAACATTTGGCAGTTTACATGTCAACATGTTGACCAGACCACACACTAGAAGGTGAAGGGACGACGACGTTTCGGTCCGTCCTGGACCATTCTCAAGTCGATTGAGAATGGTCCAGGACGGACCGAAACGTCGTCGTCCCTTCACCTTCTAATGTGTGGTCTGGCCAACATGCTTTAGCCACGTTATTGTGACTCATCGCCTGCTTATATGTCAACATGTGAAGTATATAAATTATATTAAAACAGTTATAATAATAAGAAGATTATTATTATTATTATTATATTCTGATAATTTGGTTTTCATACACTAAGTATTGTGTATTTCCTTCACCTTCATTCAAGCATTACGGCGCTATAATATGTTTAATTATGATTGGCATTATTTATTATTATTATTATTGCTGCACTTATTATCTCGTCTGAATTATATTTTTATTATAGGTTACCTAAAATAGAAAATTAATAATATATATATATATATATTATATATATATATATATATATATATATATATATATATATATATATATATATATATATATATATATATATATATATATATATATATATATATATATATATGTTCAAGAAAAGTTTGTATGAGGTCATTTGGATGGCCATAGGCCTTTGCGGGCCATCTTCCTAAAATAATAGTACTCACATAAAGAGTTTGGTCAGTCGTACCAAAATGGATTGTTGTACCCAAACGTTCTCGTTTTCTATTAGTGAATTAGTCCTAATAGCCTGGAACGAAGCTGGGAACAAGTAAAGAACCTAACAATTATGGGCCTTATATAGGTTATTAGTTCTCTCTGTCTGTCTGTCTCTCTCTCTCTGTCTCTCTCTCTCTCTCTCTGTCTCTCTCTCTCTCAGCACGTATAATAACAGTTGAGTAACGACCCGCGTCTCATCTTCTCCCCCCACAGAGAGCGGGAAGCGCGCCATGATGGAGTTCTACGTGAACACTCTCACCAGCGACAGTGACACCGGCTCCGACTCCTCCACCACCGCCTCCACCAGCGACTCCGACACCGACAACGACGACGACGGCGACGTGGGCAGGTCTTATCAGGTGAGTGGAGGGGCGTCCACCTCCTGGCGAAGGCCAGAGACCACTGGCTGGAGTACTATGTGTGTGTGTGTGTGTGTGTGTGTGTGTGTGTGTGTGTGTGTGTGTGTGTGTGTGTGTGTGTGTGTGTGTGTGTGTGTGTGTTTGGGTAATTACACAAGACAATTGATTGGTTGATAGTTGAGAGGCGGGACCAAAGCGCTGGAGCTCAACCCTTCCCCCTCCCTCGCAGCAAGCACAATTAGGCGAGTACAACGAGGGCAGGTGTAAGGGAAGGTAGGGTAACAGCTGAGGTGGCTGAGGTAATTACCTAAGTTTAATTACCTAAGTGTAGTTACAAGATGAGAGCTACGCTCGTGGTGTCCCGTCTTCCCAGCACTCTGTCATATAAGTGCTGGGAAGACGGGACACCACGAGCGTAGCTCTCATCCTGTAACTACACTTAGGTAATTACACTTAGGTAATTACCTCAGCCACCTCAGCTGTTAACCTCCCTTGCCTTACACCTGCCCAGCGAGTGGTTCCTGACACTACGTTATCTCCCAAAGCCTTCGTCTTGGTCGTTAAGGTGATAAGATATGAGAGGTGAACGACAGCAAGTGTGAGTGATCGTAGTGAACGTGCCGGAGGATTAGCGTAGGGCACCTCACAACCTGTCAGGGCCAGGGACGTTATGATGATAAAACCCATCTTGAAGTTATCTTGAGATGATTTCGGGGCTTAGCGTCTCCGCTGCCCGGTCCTCGACCAGGCCTCCTTTTAAAAGTTATAATTATAACAATCATAGTAATAATAACTTTATATTATATGAGTGTTGTCGAATATAGGATCGATGCGGGTGAGCTGAGAGTATGCATATTACACCCGTATGGTCTATATATGTGTTGTATTGATCTTTGCTATCAGCTTTCCCCTCTGCCTCTGAGGATGCTAGATTGAACGCTCTGTCTCTTTGGTCCCGCCTCCGAACTGTCAGTCAACTGGTGTACAGGTTCCTGAGCCTATTGGGCTCTATCATATCTACATTTGAAACTGTGTATGGAGTCAGCCTCCACCACGTCACTTCCTAGTGCATTCCATTTGTCCACTACTCCTGACACTGAAAAAATTCTTTCTAATGTCTCTACGGTTCATTTGGGCACTCAATTTCCACTCAATTTCCACGTGTGTCCCCTTGTGTGTGCGTGTATTTTAGTAATTGTAATTTTAGGAAGTAGTCACTTTTGTAGATGTGTTGTTAAATATTATTGAACGGATTAGATTAATGATTCTATAACGGATCTTCATATTTATTAGGTATTTCTTCAATTGGAAATAAGTTGAGAACTTCTCTAAAGCTCCCTGAAGAATTTGATTACGCCCCCCCCCTTCTCCCTCCCCCCCTCTCTCTCTCTCTCTCCCTCCCACTCTCCCCCCCCCCCTCTCTCTCCCACTCCCACTCTCCCCCCCCCTGCTCTGCTATCTGTTAAAATAAATATTATGTGGTCAATGCGTCACATAGTTGGCAGAGGTCCAAATTCTTTAGCGATAACCGCAGCGGCCGGCGGCTCCCCCCCCCCCCTCCCCGCTCACCTCTGCCCGCGTCTATATGCCAACAGTTACCTGTAGAGGTATTCCGGGCTATTCATGCCCGTGCCCGCAAGCAACAGCCTGGTGGACCAAACTCTCAGAAGTCAAGCCTGGCCTCGGGCCGGGCTTGGGGAGTAGAAGAACTCCCAGAACCCCATCAACCAGGTATCAAGTAGGAACTGTCGACGCTTCGGTCCGTCCTGGACCATTATCAGGTCGTGTGTGCTTGATAGTGGTCCAGGAAGGACCGAAACGTCATCGTTTCACCATCTTGTGGTGTGTGGTTTGGTCAGCGTTAGGTCATATCTTAATCCCACGTGTATGTAATTTACACTATTTAAATGCAATGGTCGTTTAGTGAGGACCCGACGCGTTAAGGCTACCAGTATCTGGTTGATGGGGTTCTGGGAGTTCTTCTACTGCCCAAGCCCGGCCCGAGGCCAGGCTTGACTTGTGAGAGTTTGGTCCACCAGGCTGTTGCTTGGAGCGGCCCGCAGGCCCACATACCCACCACACCCCGGTTGGTCCGGCACTCCTTGAAGAAAACTATCTAGTTTTCTCTCTAAGATATCTACCTTTGTGAACACCTTTTGTACTTTAGAATACGGCTGTCTCCTGCCTCTCTGTATCCTAAAGAACATTTGTATTGCGGAGTATGATCACGTTTCTGATTCAACAAGTGTGGGTCTGGAGCCAGATTCACGAAGCTGTTACGCAAGTACTTACGAACGTGTACATCTTTCCTCAATCTTTGACGGCTTTGGTTACATTTATTAAACAGTTTACAAGCATGAAAACTTGCCGTTCAACTGTTGTTATTGTTATAAACAGCCTCCTGGTGCTTCAAGAGCTCATTAACCGTTTAATAATTGTAAACAAAGCCGCCAAAGATTGAGAAAAGATGTACAGGTTCGTAAGTGCTTACGTAAGTGCTTTCGTGAATCTGGCCCCAGGTTCGTAACTGCGTAACTGCTTCCTGAATCTGGCCCCTGGGCTTGAGCACAGTCGTACGTGGAGCCGGCTCACAACCTATTGGATCCAAGTTCGTTTCCCGGACAGGTCGAAATATTGCACATTTTGACGAGTAGGTGTAACATTCTGTCGCACCTTATGCAACTATTATTAGAACATCAATATCTTTAGACAATTATTCAGTTGCTCCTCACAAATACTCCTTAGAACAAACTGTTCGGTCTGTGTACGTGTCGGCGCCTTAAGATGTACCAACTAGTTTAGTCCGCCTGATGGTCTAATTTTCACGTTTTCTCTGGCCTTAGTTTTCTATTATTCTTAATGGTAAACTCACTTAAATACGATTTTTTTCTTTTTTTGCTGTAAGTGACCTCATGGATTATCATATTCGGGGACATGAAGCCTGTAAGCTTACTTTAGGCTCCTCTAGATCAGCTATTAACTTTTCCCAGGATGCAACCCACAATAGTCTCCCAGCTTTCTAGACCTTTCAACTGTGACCAGACTGTTTGCACTTGCTACTGCGCCACGGGGCTCTCTATAAAAATAAAAATAAAATAAAATGTTTATTTAGGTAAGGTACATACATACAATAAATTTTTACAAAGATTGGTTGACTTATAGGTAGAGCTAGTACATACAATGCCTAAAGCCGCTATTACGCAAAGCGTTTCGGGCATATTACTGGCATCGGGTTTCGCTTGCCCGAAACGCATTGCGTAATAGTGGCTTTAGGCATTGTATGTACTAGCTCTATCTATATATCAATCCATTAATGTAACATCACTTGTATGTACCTTACCTGAATAAACATATTTATTTATTTATTTATTTATTTATAAATGGTATGTTTATTAATTTGTATGGGTGTACTTGCCCGTGATGGTGTACATGTGAGAGTATGTGTCTAACCATTGTGGTGTGTGTGGTGGCCGCAGGTGACGGCTCCGGGAGACGGGGTGCTGGCCACCATCGAGGAGGACGCTGAGGAAGACTCCGGAGCCGAGAGTTCCGGCCACTGGCTCTTCTCGGCGGACAACACCGACACAGACTCCGTCATCCACCTGCCGGCGGTGCTCGAACCCCCGGTCCACGCTCACGATGTCCACCAGGCGCTGCAAGGTAAGTCGTAGGCAGTGATGAGAGGGGGTTACCTTACCTGGGGGTGCTTCCGGGGCTTAGCGTCCCCGCGGCCCGGTCCTCGACCAGGCCTCCTGGGGTAGTGGAGTTTACATAACAGTGCTTTTACGAGTGACTACTGGAGAGTTGTTGTTATAGATTTAGCTACTGGGAACAAAAACTTGCAAGTAGCACGGGCTATGGTGAGCCCGTAGTGGACTTACCTGGCACAGGAGCGGGGCTGTGTATGTGTACTGGGGAGTGATGTCCAGCACTTTTAAGCCACTTTACTGCCCTTGTTGTACCTGTTGCATCTTATTTGATATTTCTTTGTTGAATCAGGTCTTAAAGATGTTTTATTCCCCCCTCAGTATCGTGTATGCAGTGATCATAGCTCCTCTGTTCTCTTCTCTAAGGTTGGAAAAATTTAGTTTCTTCAATCTATCCTCTTAGCTAAATCCTTTTAGCTCTGGCAAATAAAATGTTCATAAATTGGTATTTTTACAGTTTTGGTTCTGTGCTTTTCTAGGTTTGAATACCAGGCTGGTACTCCGTATTATAAATTTACCTGAATTTACCCGAAGGCTATCTCTTTAGTGGCCACAACGGGAATAGGAAGCCGGCGGCTTTTCAAAAGTCCCCTCAATATTCTTGAAGATTTTTCAATTGCATTTTGAACTGTAGTAAGGTCTTAACAATTATGGCTTCGGCGGTTTCATGGGTTTATAACCCTATGGGTGAAAGATCTTAAATAGGCCAAAAATAGATGGTGGTGGTAGTTGTGGTGGTGGTGGTAATAGTAGTGATGTTGGAACAGCATTGTTCGAAGCCTGGAACAACAGAACGAGGGGTCATAGATGGAATCAGCAAATAAGTCACAGGAACGTCAGAAATAACTTTTTTGTCAGTGTCAGAACTATCAATAAGTGGAACAGGTTAGACTTAGAAAGTCACAGGAGCTAATTCGATTCAAAGTTTTAAGTGTAAATATGATAAAAGTGTGAGAAATGAGTCGTTGCATTAATCTAAGAACGTACCGAAGGCGGGGCCAGGAGCCTAGCTCCACCCTTCAAGCACACCTAGGTGAGCGCACACACACACACACACACACACCTGTATGTGTGTATTCACCTGAAATAGGTGAGTACACACACGTGTGTGTGTGTGTGTACTCACCTATTTGTGCTTGCAGGATCGAGCATTGACTCTTGGATCCCGCCTTTCCAGCTATCGGTTGTTTACAGCAATGACTCCTGTCCCATTTCCCTATCATACCTAGTTTTAAAAGTATGAATAGTATTTGCTTCCACAACCTGTTCCCCAAGTGCATTCCATTTTTCCACTACTCTCACGCTAAAAGAAAACTTCCTAACATCTCTGTGACTCATCTGAGTTTCCAGTTTCCACCCATGTCCCCTCGTTCTGTTATTATTACGTGTGAACATTTCATCTATTTCCACTTTGTCAATTCCCCTGAGTATTTTATATGTCCCTATCATATCTCCTCTCTCCCTTCTTTTCTCTAGTGTCGTGTCTCTAGTGTGTGTGTGTGTGTGTGTGTGTGTGTGTGTGTGTGTGTGTGTGTGTGTGTGTGTGTGTGTGTGTGTGTGTGTGTGTGAACAAAATAATAATAATAAAAAAATAGTAGTTAGTAACAGTTCATTGACTGACAGTTGAGAGACGGGCCGAAAGAGGAGAGCTCAACCCTGCCGCAAGCACAACTAGGCGAGTACAAGTAGGTGAATACACACACGTATCACTAATTAACCAGCAGTTGCCGCAGTGGAGAATTACGACGAGCAGTGTAGCCAAGTGGCATACGTGAGAGGTGGTGGTGGTGGTGGTTTGTGTGGTGGTGGAAACCAAACCTGGCTGCTGAAGTAAGTACACATCAGGTAGATATTACCAGCGGCATCTGCATGGTTAGCCAACGTGAGAGTCTTTAGGAACCCGAGCAAAGTGTCATTCAGGACTCTTGTATACTGCATATGTCAGACCAATTCTGGTATATGCAGCGCCAGCGGGGGGAGGGGGAGTTCAAACGTAACACGAGGCCGAATAGCTCAGGAGAATGGGAGCCCTAGAGCTGAAGCTTGGCTCACCCAAGCCCAGGTACATGTATACACACACACACACAGTGTCAAACACCTCTTGGTTGTCAGTTCTTTGTCCTCGTTTGAACAAAGAATTGGAACAATTCCTGACGTTTTCTGGAAATTGCTTTATTGAAGGATTTTCAATTTCAGGTTGAAATTGAAATTGTTAAAGTATAGATTTCCGTGAGGTCTGATTAAGACCTTTTGTGCCTTAGTAATTCTTTTGTGCTACCGCTCACAGGATGAGTATGGGGTGCACAATAAACTACCGCTCACAGGATGAGTATGGGGTGCACAATAAACTACCGCTCACAGGATGAGTATGGGGTGCACAATAAACTACCGCTCACAGGATGAGTATGGGGTGCACAATAAACTACCGCTCACAGGATGAGTATGGGGTGCACAATAAACTACCGCTCACAGGATGAGTATGGGGTGCACAATAAACTACCGCTCACAGGATGAGTATGGGGTGCACAATAAACTACCGCTCACAGGATGAGTATAGGGTGCACAATAAACTACCGCCCCCAGGATGAGTATGGGGTGCACAATAAACTACCACTCACAAAATGAGTATGGAGTGCACAATAAACTTAATTTAGGCTTATTGTGCCCCCTATACCCACAGGATGAGTATAGGGTGCACAATAAACTACCACTCACAAGATGAGTATGGGGTGCACAATAAACTACCGCTCACAGGATGAGTATGGGGTGCACAATAAACTACCGCTCACAGGATGAGTATGGGGTGCACAATAAACTACCGCTCACAGGATGAGTATGGGGTGCACAATAAACTACCGCTCACAGGATGAGTATAGGGTGCACAATAAACTACCGCCCCCAGGATGAGTATGGGGTGCACAATAAACTACCACTCACAAAATGAGTATGGAGTGCACAATAAACTTAATTTAGGCTTATTGTGCCCCCTATACCCACAGGATGAGTATAGGGTGCACAATAAACTACCACTCACAAGATGAGTATAGGGTGCACAATAAACTAGCCACCTCCAGCGGCAACAATCAAGTAAAAGCCTAAACATTTTTTTTGACCATTAAAAAAATGTAAACACTTTCTTACGCGTTACAAAATTCCTGGTTTCATTATTTTGAATGGATAAATATGTGAAGATAGCGCTAAGCTGGCATGGCTATACAGTCCATATTTTCAGCAAGATATCCCCCACACTTCCAAAACATTTGACATAAACACATGTTCAAGGGATAAACAGATCATGGCTTTCTCATTGGCTGCCGCTCGACGCAAACATTACCAGTCAGAACTTACGGAGCGCCGGGCCATTAAGGCACACGATTGGTCGTTTTGGTAGACTGTGTGAGACACAGGGAGGTGTACCCCTATACTAAGACTGACCAGGTGGTTCACGCGAGTGTCGCCTGTGTAGTGTCGTTGAGTGCGGAGTGCGTGTCCGCTATCCCTGGCTTGAGTGCACACTATGGAGAGTATTGGTTAGTGTTATTGCGTGTGGGTGAGACACAGGGAGGTGTATCCCCAGACTATAAGTGTATGGTGTGTAAGACTGACCAGGTGGTTCACGCGAGTGTCGCCTGTGTAGTGTCGTTGAGTGCGGAGTGCGTGTCCGCTATCCCTGGTTTGAGTGCACACTATGGCGTGTGTTGGTGAGTGTTGTTGCGTGTGGGTGTTTAAGGTGTTGTGAGGCCGGGGAGCAGACACTCCCCGGGTCGGAAGCTTGACTGGTTAGCGACCATCTGCTTCACGCGTGTTGGGGAGTATTGTGTTAGCCCGCCAAACACACCACGGAACCACAACGTTGCTACAACGTTAGAACAAGTGTTAACACCTAACAAGTTGTAATAAGCAATATATTAAGTTGTAGCAATGTTCTAATACGTCATAAAAACGTCATAAGAAGATGTAACAACTTTATTACGAGTTGTAACAAGCGGGAAATAGGGAAAGTTACAGTGTGTTATGTTAGGCTTTTCCTACAGGTTACATTTAGACACAACTACGGATTTCACTGATTGATTGATTGATAAAGATTAAGCCATCCAAAAGGTGGCACGGGCATGAATAGCCCTAAGTGGCGGCCCTTTTGAGCCATTACCAGTATCAGATGATGATACTGGAGATCTGTGGAGGTGCGACTGCACCCTGCGTGACGGGAGATGTCTCCCTTGTGAATGTGTTAAGATGAAGACGTAGCCACTGAAAAGGTGGCACGGGCATGAATAGCCCTAAGTGGTGGCCCTTTTGAGCCATTACCAGTATCAGGAGATGATACTGGAGATCTGTGGAGGTGCGACTGCACCCTGCGTGACGGGAGATGTCTCCCGTGGGCTTTCACTGAACCTACAACGTTAATTCTACGTACAATAGCTACTATAAAGGACGTGTACACTGTTAACGGGTAGTTAAACAACTAGCCTTGCCTCACATTGTTCGATCCCTGAGTCAGGATTCGTCAAACAGTTTCGCATCTACTTGCGAACCTGTATCTCTTTTCTCTTATCTTTGGTGGCTTTGTTTACATTTATTAAACACTTTACGGGCATGGGAACTCGGCTCGTCCTCGTTAGCAAACGTCCCGTGCTCGTTAGTCCAGCCGCCGAATGCACAAATCCACAAGGGCCGTGACGAGGATTCGAACCTACGTCCGAGAGCATCCCAAACGCTGCCTTAATCGACTGAGCTAAATGGTAAAAAAGAGTTGAAACCAGACGTTCTACTGAACTTGGATCCTGCAGCCTCTCCGAGACACAAACCAGGGTTTTACACAACTCGCCCCCCCTGCACTCGAGCACTTAATGCCCCGTTTATGAATGAAAAGCATTTTACCACGATACACAAGTGATGACGTATGTACTTTACTCGAAAAGTGCTTCGTTCACGACTTATCGAAGCGCCAGCCCGTCCTCCAAACAAAGATCCAAAAGTGATTCCATGCACCCGCCAAACCCCCTGTTTATGAATGAAAAGCGGTTTACACACGACTCAACTGCTGACGTTCGAACATATCCGGAACAAGTGTTTCACTGACGAATTTTGTTCGAATCACAACGCTATAAATGCTTCACCCACGTACTACAAATACAAATAATCGCCAACAGAACCTAAACACCTAACCTGACCTATCCTATGCCTATATAAGCACAATATGCTAATATATTATAATATTAATTTATATTTGAGAAAATTCCCGTTTTGAATGAACAGCATGTTAAAATTTATGAATGCGTCTGTGGGGTTGACCGCTGAATGTAATGGACTTGAGTCGAGGATGGGTTGCGAAGCGCACCTAAATGCTTCACGCACGTACTACAAATACAAATTATTTTCCTAACCTGGGCCCTAATTACATACGAAATCAATATAATAACACTTTGTATAATACAATGCGGGGCCTCGTAGGGGCCTCGTAGCCTGGTGGATAGCGCGCAGGATTCGTAATTCTGTGGCGCGGGTTCGATTCCCGCACGAGGCAGAAACAAATGGGCAAAGTTTCTTTCACCCTGAATGCCCCTGTTACCTAGCAGTAAATAGGTACCTGGGAGTTAGTCAGCTGTCACGGGCTGCTTCCTGGGGTGTGTGTGTGTGTGTGTGTGTGTGGTGTGGAGAAAAAAAAAAGTAGTTAGTAAACAGTTGATTGACAGTTGAGAGGCGGGCCGAAAGAGCAAAGCTCAACCCCCGTAAAAACACAACTAGTAATGCGGCGGCAGCTGGGACGAACACAGCTTGAAAATGGGCTGAAGACATTCATAAAGTCACCATAGAAAATGGTAATTAGTAATAAAATGACCCACATTTAATACAGTGTAACTTAAGTAATTTTTCAGCTACAAATATAACTGCCAGCTACAACTACTCCACTAACTGTAAGGACAACTAGAAGTACACAACAATTACAAGTAACAAATCTATAACGAAGAACAATATCTTGAACACATTTAACTCAAACGACATGGCCTTGAAGGTTCCAGTGATGAACGTTGAGGAGACCATAAGTACGTGAAAGTCAAGAGCTAATGTTAACTGTGAATTATCTAGACACGCGGTCCAGTTACTTGTAAGAGTTCTTACATTCATGTAAAGCTTCCTAGAGCACGCATAGCGTTTCCCTGAGGTGCCGGAACAACCGTGGACATCTTCAAGAGGAAACTAGATTTATTCCTTCAAGGAGTGCCGGACCAACCGGGCTGTGGTGGGTATATGTGGGCCTGCGGGCCGCTCCAAGCAACAGCCTGGTGGACCAAACTCTCACAAGTCAAGCCTGGCCTCGGGCCGGGCTTGGGGAGTAGAACTCCCAGAACCCCATCAACCAGGTATATGTGGGCCTGCGGGCCGCTCCAAGCAACAGCCTGCTGGACCAAACTCTCACAAGTCAGGCCGGGCTTGGGGAGTAGAAGAACTCCCAGAACCCCATCAACCAGGTATCAACCAGGTATCAACCAGGTATCCTTAATCCTAATTGTTCCCCGAAACACGACCCGCCAAATAGTTTAACAACTAGGTACGCATTCACTGCTGGGTGAACAGAGGCTACAGTTAAGGAACTACCCTAGACTAGGGTAGATCTAGGAAGTAATAGTGTGTGAGCGCACACCACCTAGTTGTGTTTGCGGGGGTTGAGCTCTGGTTCTTTGGTCCCGCCTCTCAATCGTCAATGAACTGGTATGCAGATTCCTGAGCCTATTGGGCTGAGAATCATATCTACATTTGAATCTATGTATGGAGTCAGCCTCCACCACAACACTTCCTAGAGCATTTCATTTACTAACTACTGACACTGAAAAAGTTCTTTTTAATGTGTACCCTTAAAAAATTCAACTGGATGTAAACTATTTTGTATACAAGTGTAGATTTGTTTAAAGAAAATCGCCATTGATAAGCGTATGTTAAATTTTGTTAAATAACAGGTGTTCTAGGATGGGCGGCATCTCCCACGTGTTCACTACTCCTGTGCTGAACATTGTTCCTTCCATAACACAGCCGTGTTCCGGCTCCTGCTTCACGCCTTTGCTATTGGTTGTTCTAGAAGGACTTTGTCTTCCGTCTTGTCGTGTATCTTGTCGTGTGTTAAGTGTGTTTTAGTAATGGTCTGTATTTTATTTGTGCTTGCAAACTGTGATTTTTGTGTGTTATTGGTATGTAATGCGGACACACTTGTATCTGTACTGGTGAGTGGGTGGTGTGTGTTCTGGGAGGGTGTTGCATGACGTCTTGTGTGTTCTGGGAGGGTGTTGCATGACATCTTGTGTGTTCTGGGAGGGTGTTGCATGACGTCTTGTGTGTTCTGGGAGGGTGTTGCATGACGTCTTGTGTGTTCTGGGAGGGTGTTGCATGACATCTTGTGTGTTCTGGGAGGGTGTTGCATGACGTCTTGTGTGTTCTGGGAGGGTGTTGCATGACGTCTTGTGTGTTCTGGGAGGGTGTTGCATGACATCTTGTGTGTTCTGGGAGGGTGTTGCATGACGTCTTGTGTGTTCTGGGAGGGTGTTGCATGACGTCTTGTGTGTTCTGGGAGGGTGTTGCATGACGTCTTGTGTGTTCTGGGAGGGTGTTGCATGACGTCTTGTGTGTTCTGGGAGGGTGTTGCATGACGTCTTGTGTGTTCTGGGAGGGTGTTGCATGACGTCTTGTGTGTTCTGGGAGGGTGTTGCATGACGTCTTGTGTGTTCTGGGAGGGTGTTGCATGACGTCTTGTGTGTTCTGGGAGGGTGTTGCATGACGTCTTGTGTGTTCTGGGAGGGTGTTGCATGACGTCTTGTGTGTTCTGGGAGGGTGTTGCATGACGTCTTGTGTGTTCTGGGAGGGTGTTGCACGACGTCTTGTGTGTTCTGGGAGGGTGTTGCACGGCGTCTTGTGTGTTCTGGGAGGGTGTTGCATGACGTCTTGTGTGTTCTGGGAGGGTGTTGCATGACGTCTTGTGTGTTCTGGGAGGGTGTTGCATGACGTCTTGTGTGTTCTGGGAGAGTGTTGCATGACGTCTTGTGTGTTCTGGGAGGGTGTTGCATGACGCCTTGTGTGTTCTGGGAGGGTGTTGCATGACGTCTTGTGTGTTCTGGGAGAGTGTTGCATGACGTCTTGTGTGTTCTGGGAGGGTGTTGCATGACGCCTTGTGTGTTCTGGGAGGGTGTTGCATGACGTCTTGTGTGTTCTGGGAGAGTGTTGCATGACGTCTTGTGTGTTCTGGGAGGGTGTTGCATGACGTCTTGTGTGTTCTGGGAGGGTGTTGCATGACGTCTTGTGTGTTCTGGGAGGGTGTTGCATGACGTCTTGTGTGTTCTGGGAGGGTGTTGCATGACGTCTTGTGTGTTCTGGGAGGGTGTTGCATGACGTCTTGTGTGTTCTGGGAGGGTGTTGCATGACGTCTTGTGTGTTCTGGGAGGGTGTTGCATGACGTCTTGTGTGTTCTGGGAGGGTGTTGCATGACGTCTTGTGTGTTCTGGGAGGGTGTTGCATGACGTCTTGTGTGTTCTGGGAGAGTGTTGCATGACGTCTTGTGTGTTCTGGGAGGGTGTTGCATGACGTCTTGTGTGTTCTGGGAGGGTGTTGCATGACGTCTTGTGTGTTCTGGGAGGGTGTTGCATGACGTCTTGTGTGTTCTGGGAGGGTGTTGCATGACGTCTTGTGTGTTCTGGGAGAGTGTTGCATGACGTCTTGTGTGTTCTGGGAGGGTGTTGCATGACGTCTTGTGTGTTCTGGGAGGGTGTTGCATGACGTCTTGTGTGTTCTGGGAGGGTGTTGCATGACGTCTTGTGTGTTCTGGGAGAGTGTTGCATGACGTCTTGTGTGTTCTGGGAGGGTGTTGCATGACGTCTTGTGTGTTCTGGGAGGGTGTTGCATGACGTCTTGTGTGTTCTGGGAGAGTGTTGCATGACGTCTTGTGTGTTCTGGGAGGGTGTTGCATGACGTCTTGTGTGTTCTGGGAGGGTGTTGCATGACGTCTTGTGTGTTCTGGGAGGGTGTTGCATGACGTCTTGTGTGTTCTGGGAGGGTGTTGCATGACGTCTTGTGTGTTCTGGGAGGGTGTTGCATGACGTCTTGTGTTCTGGGAGGGTGTTGCATGACGTCTTGTGTGTTCTGGGAGGGTGTTGCATGACGTCTTGTGTGTTCTGGGAGGGTGTTGCATGACGTCTTGTGTGTTCTGGGAGGGTGTTGCATGACGTCTTGTGTGTTCTGGGAGGGTGTTGCATGACGTCTTGTGTGTTCTGGGAGGGTGTTGCATGACGTCTTGTGTGTTCTGGGAGGGTGTTGCATGACGTCTTGTGTGTTCTGGGAGGGTGTTGCATGACGTCTTGTGTTCTGGGAGGGTGTTGCATGACGTCTTGTGTGTTCTGGGAGGGTGTTGCATGACGTCTTGTGTGTTCTGGGAGGGTGTTGCATGACGTCTTGTGTGTTCTGGGAGGGTGTTGCATGACGTCTTGTGTGTTCTGGGAGGGTGTTGCATGACGTCTTGTGTGTTCTGGGAGGGTGTTGCATGACGTCTTGTGTGTTCTGGGAGGGTGTTGCATGACGTCTTGTGTGTTGCCGCGCCTGCTTGACCCTGCTGTTATGGTGCATCTGATCCCATATCGTCTCTCTTGCTCGCTTATATGGACACTTTTTTTCTCGACGCTTCGGCTGGTGATGACGTCACAGTGTCTTGACAGTCACGTCGGTTGGGTGGCTTGCAAGGGCTTAACCAGTGGCAGGCTGCCCTTAAGAGTAGCACTGTAGGGGGGGGGGTGTTTGCCTGAGTGGGTTTCCCTTAATTGGGGTAGCTTTATTGGGTACCAGTAGAAAAGGGGGGTTACCTGCTCATTGTTAATTGTGTAATTTGTATTGTTCCTTCCACAGAGGGTGAGAGTAGCGGCAGTGAGTCGACTGTGGTCGAGGAGGAGGAGGGTGTGTGGGGCCCCGTCGGCCAAGTGGGGAGGGACGAGCAACAGGAAGCGGTTGTGGTGGCGGGGACGAGTCACGCTCCCATCGCTACCGCCGCCCTCACTACCCCGGCCACTGACACTCATTACGACTCGTCCGCCTGCACGGGTGTGCGCGACGAGGGAGGACCGGTAGCGGATAGTGCAGCCAGGGCCTCCCACAGCAGGAGACGCAGTCACGAAGACCAGGCAGGCGTTGTGCCGCCCACCGCCCACGCCCGCCGCCCCGAGCCCGCTATGCTGAGTCGTGACCACGCCGCCAGGGCTTTCGACCAGCACGTGGACGATGTGTTCGACTTTGAGAGCCTGGAGAGCTGTGAGAGTGTGTCTGGGGGCAGCGACGACGCCTCCTTCGCCACCCACGACAACACCTGTCTTGACAACTCTCGTCTCGACGACACACGCCTTGTCTTCACCACCTCCGCCACTTCCTTGCCCTTCGACGACAAGAATGAGTCGAGTCACAGTGAGGATGATGGTGTGGTCGAGTACTCGAGCGACCATACACGTCGTCCCACGGTGCAGACGGGGACGTGGGGTGACTCTCCACACTGCCCCGCCCACACTCACACCTTCGTCATGGGCTGCACCGACTGTTCAGAACGTGAGAGGTCGACAGAGAGTAGCCACTCTGGTTCAACGCCCACTCCAGGTGCGCCGCACTCTGATGTGCCGCCCGTGACGGCGCTGTCCCCCTACAGTGCCTTCGTCAGCGTCCGACGCCACACCTACTCTTCCTCGGAGGAAGACTTGGCCAGTGAACCTGTGGAGGGTGAGAGTGGGCAGGTGGGCTGTGTGGACGCCCCTCACCCGGGTCAGCCCCAGAGTGGGCCGGAGAGTGTAGACCTGTTTGGTCTACCGGTGAGGTGGACGCCAGCTGGGGAGGCCCAGCCCTGCTCCGTGCCCTTCACAAGTGACACGCGTCCCTCACACCTGGACGATGTCGGCTATCCCAGCCTGGCGTTCCTTCGCCAGACGGAGGCGTCACAGCAGACCTGTGGCGATGATAACGTTAGTAGCGGTAAGGAACCTACTGTTGGGGGTCGTGTGGGGGAGAGTGGGGAGATGGGGGCCCTCGCAGCTCTCCCAAGTGATGGTGAAACCTGCAGTGAAGCCAGTCATCGCCAGCATGCGACACATAACCTACTTCACGGCCCGCCGCCCCTCAGTCTCACTACACACGTGTTCCCGGCCGCAGGTGAGGCTCTGGCACCCGCTGGCACCCAGCATGACCCCGCGGACGCTATGAGGGACACCCGACCCTCCCCCAGCACCCCGCCAGTCATCGCTGACCTCACACACCCCGCTAGGTGGACACCCAGCTTAAAACTATCCGAACTGACCCACCAACCTGTCCATCTGGACACGCGCTACACCCACCATGCCCACCCACCGCCCCACCACGCCCACCCACCGCCCCACCACGCCCACCCACCGCCCCACCACGACCCCGCTGACCTGCCCTCGGGAGACAGTGATACAGACACAGACAACACCGACGGCGACTACGACGAGGAAGACCACTTCGCCGCAGAGTTGAGTCTGCGCATCTCCAGCGTGCAGTGTGGGGCGGAGACCGCGGGCACGTCCTTCCTCAGCTCAGATATCCTGCACCTAAGTGGCGCGGGGGAAGGCGTGGCGGGGCGGGGCGGGGCAGGAGGTGCCCCGGGTGAGCCGGGCAGTGACGCGGGCAGTTCTCCAGAAGTGCCAGAGTCGGTCAGGTCCAGTGAGAGTCGCAGTGCCACGCGCTCTCTCGAGACGCTGAGTGAGGACAGTGGTCTGGGCGACCGTGACTCTCACCTCACGCCCATTTCCCAGGCTGCCCCACGCCCGTCGCTGCCCTCGGAGGCTCGCCCACGCCCACAGGACGGGCAAAACGCCCTCATCGGCCGCGCCTTCTCGTGTGGCGACCTTCGGCGGTATTCAGAGTCTGATAGTGAGGACGAAGACATGTTCAGGTGGGCGCCTCACCCCGCCGCCCTCGTGGCGCCAAATGCCAGCCACGCCCACGACACTGAGCACCCGCGCCCATCAAAGTCGAGCTTCGCCAGGTACATCGAGGAGCAGCAGCAGCGGGGGGATGAGGAACGTGGCGATGCCCGGCCTCCCAGAGCACATCCCCGCCCGCACCCCGCACATTTCCGCCCGCACCCTACACATCCGCTCTCTGGCTCCGACGCCAGCGACGAGGAGGTCAGGTCACGTTACAGGGGTCACCGGGGCGCCCACTCCAGGCCACGGAGGCACAGGAGTTTCCACGAGGCGCCGCCCTCGTACAGGCACGACCCGTACGGACGACGCAGTAGTGAGGTGCCACGCCACGCGAGGGGCGAGGGGCGCTGGGCAGTGCCACCCCCGCCGGCACCCCTCCCAGGCAGGCGCCGCCCTCAGCCCATCAGTGTGGACTTAGCCGAGCAGTTTCTCAGCCAAGAAGGATTGAAATCTCCTAACTGTAAACAAATGGTTGGGAACTCCTTTGATGCGAAGGAAGGTGTTGAGTGCACGAGGGCACGGCATCCTGGTGCGGGCACTGGGGGCGGGGCCCGCCTGGACCCCACCCACCTCCCATCCAATCACCAGCCAGGTGGTGGGGGGAGCACCAATGGGGTGTCGGTGGGCGGGGTGTTGCAAGTCCCTGTAGGGTCACGGGGTGAGGCGCAGCCCCCGGCCTCACCCCACACGGCGGAGCTGACGGTGCTGCAGCAGCAGCAGCGCCCCTCCCCGCTCCGTGCTCCACCGCCCCCCATCCCTCACCACCACCCTCACCAATATAGCTCCACGCCCGCCCAGTTGCCCAATGAGTGCCAGCCCGTACACACCGGGCAGAGGAGCGGCGGCAGTAGCAGCCCGACCCATGACCCGGCCACCGCCGCCAACGCCCCTGCCGGAAGTGACCTCCGACAGTGCCCACCTGCTGACGACGCCCCGAGCACAGAGTCAGCAGCTTCAGTGAGTCCAGAGATGGCTGACGGACCTACCAGAGTCAGGACCAAGACCTACGGGTCCCACGGTGAGGTGGAAGTGTACATAGCGAAAACAGACAGTGGCTTCACGCCCCCATGCCCCTCGCCCGTGCTCACGCCCACGGGCGGGGCAGAGCCCAGGCCGGGCTCCAGGGGCGTCACCTTCTCGCCCTCGGTGAAGGAAGTCAATTGGCGGGAGAGTTACTACGAGGTAGAGTCTAACGACGATGGTTCAGAGACTGACGTGCAGAAAGTGGTGGTAATGACAGCTGAGAGCCCCAGGCCTCAGCGGGTAGACCTTGGCACCCCTGCTCCGACGTCTGGCACCCCTGCCCCGACGTCTGGCACCTCGGCCCCGACGTCTGGCACCCCGGCCCCGACGTCTGGCACCTCGGCCGTCGTGCCCACAAACAGCACTGTAGCCGGAAACAACACCTCCGGGCCGACTAGCAGCTGTACCATCGTTACCGACCAAGCCAACGGGCGAGCACCCGACCAGCCGGTGGGCTCCTCCTCCTCTGATGCGGAACTAAGCGGGGAGATGTCGCCCAAGGCCTCCACGCCCCTCTGGCAGAGGTTTAAGTTGCCCAAGATCCCGTCACCCAAGACCCAGCGCCCCAAGCTGCCGCCCAAGCCCCGCTCTCTGTCTTCCCGCTCCTCAGACACCGAGAGCTCTAAGCCCTCCAGCCCGGGGCTAGACAGTAGCTCCTCGACGCCCTCCTCCCCCGACAGTAAGCCCAAGAAAGCTCCGTCCAGCCCCAGGTTCTTCTCGTGGGGCTCTAAACGTGAGAAGGGAAGAGATCCCCCCCGCCCCCTGGTGTCGCCTCCCCCGCCCCCAGCTCAGGTGAGCACGAGGCAGGTGGGGGCGGTGCTGGGGCGTGAGGCTGGGGTTAAAGGTGAAGCGGAGCCGTCAGTGTGTGGCAGGGCAGTGCCCCGCCACGACAGTCCTGGTGATCAGTGTCAGAGTGTAGTGAGGAGTGTGCTAGAGTCCCAGGCCAGTGTAGTGTGTGCAGTGACAGGTGAGACCGCACAGGTAAACTCCCCGGCCAGTTCAGTGAGAGGTGTGGACGCGAAGGTTTACTTGGCAGACAGCGATGCGAGTCACGAGTCTGGTAGAAGCCCACCAGCGTCGGTGACATCAGGCGACGAGAGCTCGGAGGCGGGGCAGCTGCACAGTCCACGCACAGCTGTGTCCAAGCCGCCCCTGCCGCCCCACCCGCAGCGGCCGACGCAGCAGGTGTTCCACAAGGCGAGACTCCTCAGTGCCCGCAGACAGTACTTCAGTCAGGAGCGACAGGTGTCAGCCCCAGAGAGGTCCTCCCCTCCCAAGGACGTTGCTGATAGTCCTGCCCCCGCCCCTCGTCCCCCCCTCCCCACCACCTCCAGCTATACCTCGGTGTTCGACGCCTCCAGGAGCCTGAAGGAGAGGTTCGAGAGGTTCTCGGCGAGTGCTCGCGCGGAACGTGAGCGACTGGCCAAGAGCACGCCTGACCTGAGTGTGATCGAGGCGAGTGTGCGCCAGCAGAGTCCTCGTATTGATTCCTGGAGCCAGCAGCAGCAGCAAGAGCAGGCTGACTCCCAGGCCGGTAGTGTAGCCTGGGCTAGTGATGGTGACACGGCGGAGCGTTCCCACGGGGCACCCAACACCCACCACAAGCCCAGGGCATCTATACACGAGCGATACAAGAACAGGGCGCAGCGTATATACGCCCGTTCTCGTACGCAGAGCGTGGGCGTGCTAGAAACTGACCTAGATACGGGGGCGTCGAGGGAGGTGCTTACGCTTCAGGAGACCAACTTAGACGACCTATACCGGGATCTGCAGACTCTACTAGACACCCTCCCCGCCCTGGGTGCCGCTCCCACCTACCAAGACAAGGCCAGAGCCAAGTCCCTCCTCGACCTGGAGGCCACCAGTGCCTCGGACATGGACGCCCAGTTGACCGCCCCGCCTCGACCTCCAGAAACCAGGGCCAAAAGCATGGAGTTCCTCCTCGACGATAGCAACAAAGCGTCAGTACAGGTAGGTGTCTTGTCATTGTTAACCTTTGACCCCAGCTGTACAGGTGGGCTCAGTAATCATTAACCTTTGACCCCAGCTGTATAGGTGGGCTCAATAATCATTGTTAACCTTTGACCCCAGCTGTATAGGTGGGCTCAATAATCATTGTTAACCTCTTGACCCCAGCTGTACAGGTGGGCTCAATAATCATTAACCTCTGACCCCAGGTAGGCTCAATAATCATTGTTAACCTTTGACCCCAGCTGTACAGGTGGGCTCGATAATCATTGTTAACCTCTGACCCCAGGTAGGCTCAATAATCATTGTTGACCTCTTGACCCCAGCTGTACAGGAAGGCGCCAGCGTCACAGTCGTTAACATGTGACCTCCCATCTGGTTCTTAACTTCCTCTCTCACCTTTGTTGACATGAGATGCCTCCCAGCTGATGTACGATAAGGTGCCGGCTTCCTTGTTTACCTCTGACCCTTGTTCCTTCACCCTCACCGTGGACGTCACCAGTATTTTAATGACGACACATTTTATATTAGAGCATCTGGACTATTTTTACATAGGTATTGATATTTTTTATACAATCACCATGTTATATTGCAAATAAGTGGCTGCTAGAGTTTAACTGGAGTATTGAAGTTGGGTATTGGGAGCAGGAGGCTGGACACAAGGTACCAAATGGGTAAAATATATACTCCCCCTCACCCCCCCCCCCCCACACACCTGCTTAATACCTGCTAGATAGGGTTCTGGGAGATCTTCTACTCTCCAAGAATCTTCTACTCTCCAAGAATCTTCTACTCTCCAAGAATCTTCTACTCTCCAAGAATCTTCTACTCTCCAAGAATCTTCTACTCTCCAAGAATCTTCTACTCTCCAAGAATCTTCTACTCTCCAAGAATCTTCTACTCTCCAAGAATCTTCTACTCTCCAAGAATCTTCTACTCCCCAAGAATCTTCTACTTTCCAAGAATCTTCTACTCACCCTGGAGAATCTGGAAGGAGCAGCCTTGGGCAATGATGTAACATGATGCCCACGCTCTATCATTCTGTCGGCCGTGTCCACACAGCCATACATCCCATTCTTTAGAACTGAGTGAATATGGACAACTAAATCTTTCGCTCGGTTAGTTAAGAAACCGGGACCCAGGAACTTGAGTACAGTCGCAGCCACAGTAACTTGGTAAATACATTGCTGCAGAGCCTTGCCCTTGTATACCTGCAGCCTTCAGTAGTGTCTCCGCCAGTGAGATCCTGTGTCCAAGATGAAGATTAAGCCATCCAAAAGGTGGCACGGGCATGAATAGCCCGTAAGTGGAGGCCCTTTTGAGCCATTACCAGTATCAAGAGCTGATACTGGAGATCTGTGGAGGTGCAACTGCACCCTGCGTGACGGGAGATGTCTCCCGTAGATTCTGTGTTACAGACCAAGGATTATATATGTCTCTAAGGAGGGCGTCTGTTTGTTTTGGGTGTGTGATCTGTGATCACGACATCTGCTTCAGATGTCGTGATCACAGACTCTGGCAAATAGGACTACAGACGAGGCGGACTCGAGGGAATAGGGGGGGGGGGGGAGTGACAGCTGATTGATGGCTCTCTGCTAAAAACATTCTCTCTCAAAAATGCTTTGGAGTAATTATGGCTCCTTGGAGTCTGTCTCGTTCGCTTCTCCTTCACTCTTCTTGTCCTGTCTTCCCTTCCCACTCTCCCTGTCCTGTCTTCCCTTCCCACTCTCCCTGTCCTGTCTTCCCTTCCCACTCTCCCTCCCGCCTCATCATTCCCTTCCCATACAGGATACTAAGTACAGCTAGGTGAGTACATAGTTACAGCAAGGCGGACAGCCCGCCTGGTATCATAACTCGTACTGTATTTCCCATATTCACACCTTTTCCTTCACCTACCTTCTTACCTTCACGTGCATCTTCTTTACTCCTTTCCCCCCTGAAAAAGGCCCATTTTACCTGTGACACAACAACGGAAATTCGACCAGACTACCAACATCGGGGAACTGGGATTTGGAAATTAGGGATTAGGAACTGGGATTAGGAAACCAAGGGATTAGGATGCTCCCGGACGCAGGTTCGAATCCTCGTCACGGCCCTTGTGGATTTGTTCAAACCAATTCTCTTGTATAACATCCGGACATCTGTCCCCTAGACCGGCCGACTGTGGCCAGCCCTGTCACACTCAACTGTGAGCTACCTGTCTACCCCGTCAATTCAACGGTCTGACCAGCCCTGTTGTTTAAGATTCAGCTACTGGGAACAAAAAAATTCAAGTAGCACGGGCTATGGTGAGCCCATAGTGGACTTACCTGGCACAGGAGCAGGGTAGGAACGGGTGACCGCCCCTATGATCTTGGATTGGCGCGTCCATGGACCCCATCTCCAGTATCAGCTATTGATACTGATAATGGCTCCAAAAGAGCCTCCACTTACGGGATCACCATAGCCCGTGCTACATGGAAAATTTTGTTCCAGTAGCTAAATCTAAAACGACAATCTGTGACGCTGGCAGTCTCCTGTGTTGAGACAGGCACACAGGCACTAACCCAACTTGTTGTACTACAGTTATAGATAACACTTGATAACACTGATAACACTAAGTGGCTGGCAAACTTATATTTTTCTTCCCTCTCCTTATTCTTCTACATTACTTTATATTCCTTCGCCCCGGTCTTCCTCCCTTCCTTCCCACCATCTTCTCTCCTCTCCCTTGCCCTCCCCTGTCTCTCCCGTCCTCCCCCCCTTGCCCTCCTCCCTGTCTCCCGTCCTCCCCCCTTGCCCTCCCCTATGGATAATAAAGTTCCATGGCACAATAGCGATGAATGCCGCCCTTCCTAATGTAGTTAGGGCACATTACCCGCATTGAAGGAAATGGGTCAGCTGGCTGTGGGCTCCTTGTGTGGGTACGGGTGGGTACGATCCTAGCTGACCAAGGGAGGGTATAGCCGGCCTCTACCCTCCCCCCATATATATATAAATACATATACACTGAACCACATGTAAACAAACTAGGCATACTACATGCTTGTCTAACCTATGACCTGGTGACATGCTTGTCCCGCCTGACCTTTGACCTGATGACATCTTAGCCAACCCCCCCCCCCTCCTCGGCTGATCCTATCCTAGTGTACATTGGGACGAAGTAAAATACAAAGTTTACAAAATAATTGTAACGAGCGGTCGTGGGTTTACATATGAGTTGTGTTGGTGACCTTTGTCAGCAGGTGGATGGGGGGGGGGGGGGGACACGTCTTGCTGCGCCGTTTGGGCCACATTTACGAATGGTGGCAATGGGCAAGCGAACGAGGCGCCCCAAACTTGCGGCTTGTCCTGTTTGTTCTTCCTTATTCTTGTCACTGCCTGCTGGCCCTCATTCTTGTCTCTCTCTCTCTGCCTGCCCTCATTCTTGTCCCTCCCTCCCACCTCCTACAACCCAAGTCTGGTAAATAGGGACGTGGTTAAATTATAGTTCTCCCTTTGCTGTCCTCTCACATTGTTCCCCCCCCCCCTCTCTCTCTCTCTCTCTCTCTCCTATATCTCCTCCTTCAGCTCTCCTTTACTCTCGCCTCTATTCACCTCTCCCCCCCTCCCCCCACATGTCCCAATAGCCTCTTTATTACCCTCTTCCTCCCACTTTTCTCCTCGACCATACCTCGAAGAAATTAAGGAAATCCGTTCCTCTTCCTGACAACGTCTTGAGCGATAAGACGATCATTTTCAGGCTGAATTTCTCGGTTTCCATCGGCTGTAGTTGGTCGCCGGGAGGTCAGGCAGGCTGGGAGGTCGGGGCAGGCTGGCACTGTGGTCCAGCAGGCTGGCACTGTGGCCCAGGTGGCTGGCACTGTGATCCATTAGCCTGTTTGTAGCACACCCATCTTCAGTAACCGCAATTTTTACTCCTATTACAAGAGTCTTCTTGGATTATATGGATACACGCAGTATACATGTGTGCACAGTATATATGTAGGTACAAAACGGTATACATATGTGTGCACAGTATATATGTAGGTACAAAACGGTATACATATGTGTGCACAGTATATATGTAGGTACAAAACGGTATACATATGTGTGCACAGTATATATGTAGGTACAAAACGGTATACATAGGTGTGCACAGTATACATGTAGGTACAAAACGGTATACATAGGTGTGCACAGTATACATGTAGGTACAAAACGGTATACATAGGTGTGCACAGTATACATGTAGGTACAAAACGGTATACATAGGTGTGCACAGTATACATGTAGGTACAAAACAGTATTCATAAGTGTGCACAGTGTATACATAGGTACACACAGTATACATGGGTGTACACAGTCTATACATAGGTACACAAACAGTATACAGGCCCCAGAGAAAGTAAAAGTGTTGACATATGAACAGTGGGGGGGGGGGTGTTGGTGAACACATTGGGGCCAAGGGAACAATTATCTGTGCTTGGTTATTTCTGGGCTTTGTGGCTGTTATAGTTAGCTAGTTCATGATTGATCAGACACGAGTGGGAGACATGGAGAGATTCACGAAGAAGTTACGCAAATACTTACGAACCTGTACATCTTTTCTCAATCTTTGGCGGCTTTGTTTACAATTATTAAACAGTTAATGAGCTCCGAAGCACCAGGAGGCTGTTTATAACTATAGCAACAGTTGATTGGCAAGTTTTCATGCTTGTAAACTGTTTAATAAATGTAACCAAAGCCGTCAAAGATTGAGGAAAGATGTACACGTTCGTAAGTGCTTGCGTAACTGCTTCGTGAATCTGGCCCCAGGTACGTAAGTGCTTGCGTAACTGTTTCGTGAATCTAGCTCTCCGTCCAGATGCGGCCCTCGGGAGACAGGTTCGGGCTTTCCGTGCCAAGATTCCAGAAGGGATCCTTCTTTGTGTCTGGGCCTCATTTCCAGTGCACAGCTTCATTACTTTGCACTTACTTGAATTAAATTCTGTTATCCACTCATTGAACCATTCCCTCAATTCAGGTCACCCTGTAGTTTTGAAATTGTAAATATCTTAATCCTCATTTCTTGCGCCATCAAAAGCGATCGAAATGGCATCTTTCTTCTCCAATATAATGAATATATATGATATACAATCTATCCTCCCAAGATTATAGTAAATACAGCCGTATTTGGACGAACATATTAATGTGTTCACCAGACCACACACTAGAAGGTGAAGGGACGACGACGTTTCGGTCCGTCCTGGACAATCGACTTGTGATTGGTCCAGGACGGACCGAAACGTCGTCGTCCCTTCACCTTCTAGTGTGTGGTCTGGTCAACATACTTTAGCCACGTTATTGTGACTCATCGCCTGCACACTAATGTGCTCTGTTGGACCCGTAACAAGTTTTGCACTAATTAAAGAAAATGCATTAAAAACAAACATTCTTAGGCTTAGTACATGGCCTTCCCGGCTTGGTGCCTTCTTTTGACAAATACTTACTTACGTAGGTAGACAATTTAGATTAGTTACATTTCCGAATAGAATGTCAGTTGGGTTCATTCACTACCACAAAACTATGTTTTATGGGGTTGAGGAGTACATTTGGGTACGTTTGACCCAGCAGGTGCTGTGGATACTGAGAGTTGAGGAGGATGTGTTGTTTAAGATTCAGCTACTGGGAACAAAAAATTTCATGTAGCACGGGCTATGGTGAGCCCGTAGTGGACTTACCTGGCACAGGAGCGGGGCAAGTAGCAGGGCTATGGTGAGCCCGTAGTGGACTTACCTGGCACAGGAGCAGGGCTGGAACTTGGTTGAGTAGGACAGGCTGCTCTATATATACAAATGAAATGAATACGGTGTGTGTGTGTGTACTCACCTGTTTGTGCTTGCGGGGGTTGAGCTTTGGCTCTTTGGTCCCGCCTCTCAACTGTCAATCAACTGGTGTACAGATTCCTGAGCCTACTGGGCTCTATCATATCTACATTTGAAACTGTGTTTGGAGTCAGCCTCCACCACATCACTGCTAAATGCATTCCATCTGTTAACTACTGACACTGGAAACGTCCCTGTAGCTCATGTGGGTACTCGGTTTCCACCTGTGTCCCCTTGTTCGTGTTCCACCCGTGTGTGTGTGTGTGTGTGTGTGTGTGTGTGTGTGTGTGTGTGTGTGTGTGTGTGTGTGTGTGTGTGTGTGTGTGTGTGTGTGTGTGTGTGAGGGTGGTTGTGAGGTGGGGAGTGTATACAATCACTCATACCGTCTCTGTGCTTGTATTGATCGCCTAAGATCTAGTCTAACCCCCCCCCCCCACATCTCCTCCCATGAGCCTGAATACATAATTTGAAACATTTGACAATTACTTAAATTTTGACAAACATCATTAGTGTGTCGATCAAATGGTAACCAAAAGATGTGCTACAATACTCTTGTGTAAAATACAGCTGAAACAGGTTGTGAGGGAGGGGGGGGGGGATGGGGGGGAGAGGGGAGAGGGGACAGTCATCTAATTACTCTTAACTACTCGTAAAGGAGTGAATTGGCTAGATGTGGCAGCCATATATCTGGCTCAGGGATAGTTGCTATCCAGAGGCTGTGGTTGTTAAGAGGGGGTGGGGGGTTGGGGGGATAGAGAGGGGGGGGGGGTGGGTGGGGGGGGAGGGAAGTGGATCCTGGGCGGCTCTTATGATGGCGTAACGTTAGCTGTGAGGGGGGAGGGGGGGGGGGGAGATAAGGTGCCTCCACCAGCCGCACCTTAAGTCTCCATAAGATCAAGTCCAGTCTCAGAGCGGCTTCAAAAACTCAAAGGCAAATACATGAGAGCTGGTAGGCCCTCACTAGATCTTTGACCTGCTGTTAGAGGGAAGGGAAGGGAAGGGAAGGGAAGGGAAGGGAAGGGAGATCACCAAACACAGGCAGATGATCGATTCTCACTTACGTCATAGGTGGGCTGACGTGAACTTCTTTATGGGTTTCCTGGCCTATTATAAGTTGTGGGCGGAGGTTTTAGGAGCTGCAATAAACGTATAGGGAACATGAGCCCCGAGGAGGAGGAGGACCTGGAGACCGGGCCCCGGCACCTGCACCACTCGAGGGGGGGGGGGGGGGGGGGCTTCCAACCACTCGACTCCCATCGTGGTGGAGAGTGAAGCTCTACTCGCCCAAACCTTAAAGAATTTCATTAGTTTACAAATATTGTATCGTATGACGGTGGTAAAGTTGACAATAACGGGGAATACATTGCTCATTCTGGAGCCTGACAACTGAGTGGACAGCGCTTCGGATTCGTAATCCTGAGGTTCCGAGTTCGATCCCCGGTGCAGGCAGAGACAAATGGGCAAAATGTTTCTTTCACCCCCCCCCCCTCCCCGCCCCTGTTACCTAGCAGTAAATTGGTACCTGGGAGTTAGGCAGCTGCTACAGGCTTGTTTCCTGGGGTTGTGTAACAAAAAAGAGGCCTGGTTGAGGACCGGGCCGCGGGGACGCTAAGCCCCGAAATCATCTCAAGATAACATTAAGATAGGTCATATCACCTATTGCTGAAGTGTGTGAATTTCAGTTCCAGTGAATTACTGCACACCTTCAGGGTCAAGCGTTCGAGGATTCCCCACCAACCTGACAAGGAATGAATTATCAGGGGAAAGCCGATTGATTGATGAAGATTAAGCCACCCAAAAGGTGGCACGGGCATGAATAGCCCGTAAGTGGTGGCCCTTTTGAGCCATTGTCAGTATCAAGAGCTGATACTGGAGATCTGTGGAGGTGCGACTGCACCCTGCGTGACGGGAGATGTCTCCCGGACCATATGGTGACCAAATGGTCCAGGGGAAAGCGCCAAGCCATTACAATTATATAGCACTGGGATGGGATCAGAATAAGGATTTGGGATGAGACGCGGGGAAAGGAATAGTGGCCAACCACTCGGACGGTCGGGGATTGAACGCCGACCTGCATGAAGCGAGACCGTCGCTCTACCGTCCAGCCCAAACTTACAAGGCACATGCCAAACATTAAGACACTGGGAGCCGCAGGTGTTGGCAACACTGCATGTTGACCAAACAAATGGTGACAGACAACGAATGATTGATGAAGATTAAGCCAGCCAAGAGGTGGCACGGGCACGAATAGCCCGTAAGAACAGAGGACGACACCGCACACCACTTACACCACCAACTTTGACATCATTCACAACCCAGGTCAAGCGTGAGCATAGGTGGCAGTATTACCGCAACGCCCACGTCGCAGTATGACCTAAGAGGTCAAACACTCAAGACAGTACAACACACACATTAGATATAAATGTTAAGACAGGCGATACGCCCAGTCACTCTCACGGGCTCACCATAGCCCGTGCTACATGGACACTTCGTTCTGAGTAGCTAAATCTGAAACAACAACAACAACAGCAGCCAGTCACTCGACTCTCAGTTTCTTAGTGTTCTCTATCTCCCCTCTATTAAAGTCCTCTTGGGCTGGACGGTAGAGCGACGGCCTCGCTTCATGCAGGTCGGCGTTCAATCCCCGACCGTCCAATTGGTTGGGCACCATTCCTTCCCCCTCCGTCCCATTCCATATCCTTATCCTAACCCTTCCCAGTGCTATATAGTCTTGGCACTCTCTCCTGATAGTTCCCTTCTCTTTCCCTTTATGGGCACTGCGATGGCCTGGCTTCTTGCAGGTCGACGTTCGATTCCCGGTTATCAAAGTGGTTGTTCACCATTCCTTCATCTCTATATGCAGCTTAGTTTTTTATTATTTTCTACCACAGATGTGGTAAAAGAACTTCCGG